>NC_138225.1:51704985-52304985 GCF_964197995.2 Scardinius erythrophthalmus
TCTCTGGACTCGCTCCTGGTGAGAAGGACTCTGTCCAAACACTCTTCCCTCAGGCAGCGAGGCTTTGCCTCTTCTATTCCCGTCACTTTCACCGGCTCGACCGTGACCCCACTTCGCTTTCGGGCTGTAACTGCGTTCATGGCTCACATGATCGCGTCCCAACGGGCTCCTCCAGCTCTCAGCTTCATCGGCTTCCTTCTGCCTCCTGTATCGTGGAGAGAACTTCCGGTTTCCCCTATCAGCCATCGTGGATCTGGATTTATAGGTGGGAAACAAAACAATCTGTTAATTTAATTTTCTATTATCACTGTAAAGCTGCTTTGAAACAGTCTATATTGTTAAAAGCGCTATATAAATGAAGGTGACTTGAAACAAACAAGATTAATATGGAAGTAATAAGAATAAAATCCCAGTGATAAAATGCCACTTTCACAGCAATTTTAATTATGAGGTTTCATAAAACCCATAAAGTGATGATTAATAATAATCCTTAGTTTTAATTCACAAGTATTTATTATCAATCATTAATGAATTTTGACGTGGATTCAGTGTTTAGTGAGTCTATTGGAATTCAAAGAATTATCGATATTTCAATTGGACTCAATTTTGACTGTGACAGTGTGGATTATTTACATGGATCAAAGATCAGATAGCGTAATATTTTTGCGTGTGAAAGTATGAAATGGTGAATTAAACACACGTAGAGTTCCTGTGTAACGGCAGCTTCTGCTCGAGGACAAAGAGCAGCTCGTGAAAACTGCCGTGTCATTCATGAGTCAAACTGACAGGAAAAACACAACAGCCCGTTTAATGTGATCATGCCAAACTCACCCAATCTAACAACAGTCTTGCTTTATAAACACGAGCGCGACATCTTTGATTCCCGTGAGTTAACTGTAACATGCAGGTGTTTGTCTGATTCTGAACCTATGTCACTTCCGTCGACTTTTCTGTCAAATCATCTGACGTTCAGCTGTTAATAAGAGCATGACATTTAGCCATTTAACTCTTAATCAAACGTAAATAAATTATGATTTTAATAACTTGGTTTTAAGTAACAAACTTGTCTTTTGATATTGAAATTGTTAATATCCTAAACGTTTGCACTTTCAACTTCCGGGTTCTATGTGATTCCAAAATAAAAGCTTCTTTTTCAAAATAAAAGCTTTTTCTACTCACTATATTACTGTGCCGTAATGTAGATGTCTGATTTATTTATTTAATTAATGTGTTAATTTTAAACAATATTTTATTTAATCTTATTTATTTTTTACACTCCACGGACCCCCTAGCACTCCTTTGCGGCCCCCCAGTTTGAAAACCTTTTTATTAAATAATTTGACCGGATTGCAATTCTCTAAAACATGCAGCAAACCAACAGCATCGAGTCTCCCTTGAACTAATTTGTGTTTTTAGCGGTAGAAGAACTAGTTGGTAGAGCAGCTTATCAAAGCCAATCAAAACCAGCAGAATGACCAGTTAAACTAACCTAAAAAACCTTATGCCACTCCCTTACCTATAATACATATTTCAAAACATGTTCAACACAATTCAATTTCATAAATTAGGACCAGTGTCCCTTCCACACAAAAACATCCTTACGCTTGGGTTGATAATAAAAATTCTGTCAAATATAATTTATGCAGTATGTTAAAAAAAATCACCTGTGGCAACAATTTAAAAGCAGCCCAAATCCACAGGAAAACAGCAGATGTGGCAATCCAAGTCACAATGGATATTAAAATGGGAGGTAAAACTTCAGTTCACTGGCTCTTGTTTGGATTCAATAATCCTTGAACAAACATTCAAGTTGCTACAAGAGAAAATGGTAATACAATACTCCAAAGCTGAATAAACACTCCTCCCATGTACAAATACTTTTATTAATATAGCAAAAGCACAGCACTAATAATTGCAAGCATGTAGGATTGTAGTACCAATATACTCTTTAAAGTAGCATGTAAAGTTTATGGTACATAAATACGATATTCCTTCAGTACCATGGTACCACCACAGTACTGTTTTTTTTTATTTTTATATATTTATTTTCTAAATCATACAGTAATATCCATAATGCATGTTAATTTAACTTTAAAATCTCTCCTCGGTAATAAACACTGCAGTGTAGAGCATTTTAGTAGTGTTTTATTTTCTTTTAGCTTGTATCACAGTATTTAGTCACTGATAACATACATTTACATTAGTGAAACATGGAATGTTTTGGAATACAATTCAATCACAATTGTACAGGCATTAAGGCACAGTAGAATTTGAATAAAAGGGTCCGTTAAAAAAAGAACATTATGCAACAATGACAACAATCTGCTTTTCAAAGAGAATTAGAGTTTGTTATATTCCATTCATCTGCTACAACTTTTTGCAATAAACCCTGTTAGTGTCACAATCAAGAAACTCTTTTGAATCCAAGTTGCAAAAAAAGGCCTTTAAGCTACTGGTGATTCTTAAGGAATTCTTCCATGTGGGCTGCAAGAGCCTTCACATCTTCAACAGTCACCGCGTTGTACAAGGAAGCTCGGATGCCACCAACAGACCTGAGGACAGTGAAAGAGTCGTGAGACACATGAGAGACACACGCTGCCTCCTAATTGGCTTAAAAGTATGTACTGTTTTTGTGAAGAAAAAGTACGTATTTTTGAGTGTGTAGCAGAAGAATGCGCTGATGTAAACGGATGCCTCGTTTAATTTATGACATACTCCCAAGCACTCGTGTTTACTTGTTTACTTCTCATAGGAAGGACAAATGGATTTGCAACGGTTGCTTTCTAGGGGTTGAACAGACTAGTTGACTTTAATGCTCTGCCATGACGCTTTAAAGGCCGACTGAAGTGCATTGGAACGCACAGCTTTGTATGATGTATTGATGTAATTTCCATTAAACAGAAAAATTGTAAAAAATAAAAAACATAAAAAGGCTCCTCCCCCTTTTCAAATAGCCAATAGCGTTTAGTTTACCTCACAGATTGCGAGTCGTACTTGACAGCACCATGTAAGCGAATCTGAGCGCTGATGATACATTAAATTCAATACTAGAGGTGTGAATAAATTCTAGCCATTTTATTCTTAACCAACGTACAGTTGGAAAACGAAATAAAACTCGAGCGTTTGAGCAACCGAACACGCATCTCCAACCCATATTGCTCCATGATGGTCGCTTTTGCCAGGTGGTATTTATAGCATAGGGGGTGGAGCTTTAGATTCAAGAGAGACCATTTGATTGGACAGAAGATGTGATGAGAAGTTGAATCTGCGTGATGTCATAAACATCCCTGATCCATTTTAGCAGAAGTGAGAAACTAAGTTTTGAATGCTTATCTCTCCTAAATGCCAATTTTGTCATTGTTTTGGAACACACCAGCTTATTCATAACCTTAAGGCTAACATATTCATACTAAAAGCAACAAAAAAAACGTAAATTTTGATTTCAGGGGGCTTGACGTCATCTAGTCGCTGATCATGGCCTATAGAGGGCGCAACAAGATAAGAAATCTTTGAAGTCCACTTTTGCACTGTTTCCAACAGTTAAAATGACAAATAAATGCATACTCAGAGAGCGCTCCACTAGATGTTTGATTATACCATAGATGCTTAAAATTTATTGGGTGATTGCACGCAGCTTTATACATATAAGTTAATTGCCGTTATAGACTAATGAGCAGCCGTATTGAAACACACACATACAGACATACATACACATACATACATACCATACATATAGATAAATTATGCATAAAACAGGAGTTATTCAAATGTAGTTTCTGCAACATTAAACAAACACATTAAGAACACGATGTACTAAAAATGGAAAAGTTTTTCTTTCGCGTTTTTCGCGTACAGGCGACAACGTTGTCAAAACTATCCCTGTTCACACGGATCCACGAAACGACTAAAATCGCTGTATTCTGCTGCCAGGCCAGTAGATGGCGATGTCACTTTTTCGTAAAGAAACACTACACGCCTATAGAGCTTATGTAGCCACGCCCCTTTTCAGCGCTGCGCTCGTTGTCTTTTGACTTCCGGTCTGTATTTTCACAGCGATTTTGCGTATTTATGAATGAACGGCTCGTTTTAAAATCTTCCCGGTCTACTGACATTTATTAAGACATCTGCTTTAAACATTACAATCCTCATGATAACTTTCGTTAACTTTACATTAAGTAAATCCACTTCAAAAGCGAATTACTCCTGGACAGCGATGCCATAGAAATATAGAGCGACCGCAAAAACGGAAGTTCAAAGACAATATTCTAAAGATGGCGGCGCCCTCGTTTATCTGGCACATAAGGTCTATAGACTAAACATGTAACACGCATGTGCATGACGTCACCGCTTTCACTAATTCACGTTTTGTAGTTTGCGTTTTCAGGCCCCCAAAACACCGCTGTCTTTTAAATGAACGGCCAAAACGCATAAAAAGTTTTCAGTTTTCAGTTCAAAACGGTGTCATGTAAACAGCCCCTAAAGCACATATAAAGTACTGTAGGGTGTTATTCGATATTAATTTTAAAGTCAATATATTTTTCATTAGATTTGTAATGATGAGCAATTTAATTAAATTCATGGCATAGAAGTTTCAATAGAAACAACATATTTTAGTTTATCATAAATGCTCGTCAGTACATTTGACAGATACATCAGGAGTGTTTGTGCAGCATTACTCAGAAAATGTGTGTTGATAAACTAGTGTGCAATTACAATAAGATTGCATGAATTAGAGAAACAAAACGTTATATTCTCCTAATTTTCATACTACACCTGTGTCCTTTAAGAGAGATCATGCCAAGTTTAGAGGCGCCGTCCAGGAACGACTTCTCAAGACTTTCATCTCCTTCCTTCTTTCCGATGCGGAAGGGAACGTTCATGCGGCTTCGACACGCCACATCCACAGGGCATCTGAGGAGTGGGAGAAGGGCAAGAAGTCATTTCATGTCTGAACAGAGACCAATTGTCTTCCTTAGAATGTGTGTCTTGTTTTCCAGCACAAATATCTAAATATTCTTAAATCAAGATACATTTACTTGGAAAGCAAAGTCTTGTTTTCTGACAAATGTGTCAAAATAAAGTGAGTTTGTTTAAAATAAGAAAAAAATATCTGCCAAAAGGGTTAGGGGTTGTTTTAAGCAAAAACTAAAAAAATCTATCAATAAATAAATAAATATATATAGTCTTGTTTACTGAAAAGTTCAGTCAATTCAAGTAATTTTGCTTCAAGTAAATGTATCTTGATGTAAGAATAGGTGAGATATTTGCACAGGAAAATAAGACAACAAAAATGCTTTCTTTTGCAAAGCATTAGTTAAATATTCTTTTTTTATTATATCGACAACTGATTTTGATTATACTAAAATAAAATTTTCCTCATTTTTATTATATTAACTTAAAGAATAACTTCATATAATGGATTAAATATTAAAAAGTTGACCGTTTCGATATTATCCATTAAGAATAGCCTTCTGTACAAGATTACATTTTATCTGCAAAACTGTTATCTAAAATATTAGGATGTGATTAGTCAGAATCTCGGATCACTGACGAGTAGAATCCATTGGAGTGGTTGATGATGTCATAGATGATGTCAGATTTCTGCTTGTTGAGCCGCTCCATTGCATCTGCTCCTCCGCTGTTCCTGATCCACTCCAGAACCAAACCCATGATGTAAATACTGCACACACACATTATCATCATTACTTTGATGGAACGTTGAGGAGTCTAGTACGCACACACTAAATGATGAAGGGACTCCTGCTGAACTTTAGAAAAGGAGAGTATTGTGTTGTCTTGTAACATTTGATCAACTAGGATTCCTCCTGGAACAGACGATCTGTGTGGAGGCTCCGCAAACATATCTTGAATTGAGCCACGAGACTGTGGTTTGATGCAAACAAAGCCGTAAATCCTTTTTAAAAATGGTAAAACCACTGTAAATGTGTCTGACTGGATGGAATTAAAGCTAAAATGTTGGATATTCACTCAATTCTATTAACTAAATTCTAAATGAATGCACTAGTCTTGCTATAATTATTTCTTGACAATCATAAATAGCCTAAAGTTAGACTTAGAATAATTGTTCATTATAGTTATTACTGCATAATACACACACGAACGGTCACAATTTTTAATGTTTTTGAAAGAAGTTTCTTTTGCACACCAAGGCTGCGTTTATTTGATCAAAAATACAGTAAAACAGTAATATTGTGAAATATTATTACAAATCAAAATAACTGCTCTCTCTCTCTCTCTCTCTCTCTAATGTAATTTATTCCTGTGATCAAAGCTGAATGTTCAGCATCATTACTCCAGTCTTCAGTGTCACATGATCCTTCAGAAATCATTCTAATATGATGATTTGATGCTCAAGCGACATTTATCAATATTGAAAACAAGCATTGCTGCTTGCATTTTTTTTGTGTGTGTGTGTGTGTGTGTGTGTGTGTGTGTGTGTGTGTGTGTGTGTGTGTGTGTGTAAATCATGAACACAAGGAAGGTGGTTCCGCCACATAATAATTCCACTACTTTTTATCTCACAATTTCTACTCTATTAACACAATTGTGAGGAAAAAAATGTCAGAATTGTGGGATAAATTTTTTATTTATTTTTTATTCTGTGGCGGAAACAAGCTTCAATTTCATGAACTACCGTTCAAAGGTTTGGAGTAAGTAATATAAATTAAAAAAATAATAATAATACTTTATTCAGGAGAGAAAGACATTTATAATGTTATAAAAGATTTATATTTCACATAAACGCTGTCCTTTTAAACTTTCTATTTATTAAAGAATCCAGAAAATAAATGTACCACAAAAATATTAAGCAGCAAAAATGTTTTTCAACATTGATTAAAAATAAGAACCATTATAAATAATTGAGCACCAATAATAATTGAAAATGACGGAGCATCAAATCAGCATATTAGAATGATTTCTGAAGGATCTTTGATCATAGGATTAAATTACATTTTAAAATATATTCACATATAAAACAGTTATTTTAAATTATAATAGCATTTCACAATATTGATGTTTTTACTGTATTTTTGATCACGTAAACGCTGTCTAGGGTGAGAATAAGAAACTTAAAAATCATACTGATCCTGAACTCTCTACATAGTGAAAATGATCCCCCAAAAAAAGTCAGTCAAAAATCCACTGCTACTGGTTTGGCAAGTTTTCACATGACATATGCATTAGTAATTCACGATGACTACAGAAACACAACATGATGAAGAAAGAAAAGACACACCTGAAGCATGAAGGAGTGTTGTAGACGGAGTTATTGCCGGCCTGCACCTGATAGTCCAGGATAATCGGGCACTCGTTCAAAGCCTTGCCCATCAGATCCTCTCTGACAATGACAACAGTCACACCCGCACACCCAACATTCTTCTGCGCGCCAGCAAATATCAGACCGAACTGTGAAAATGCACAGACACACACGGCCTTAACTAGCAATTCACTTTTGATATCAGAGTAGAACTACAGATAATATTGCCACTTTTATGATAAAGATGGTGAACTTAGGAGACCAAATGTTAGCTTAAGAATCATCACCAATGATGACCAATGATTGCTTGTCACCTGTTTTTAAAGGTGCAGTCTGTAAGAATGACAACTAGTGGTCGATATAGGTACTGCAGTCCAATTCAAAATAACGGAGATATATTATGCAATATATGCAAACATAATATGATATTTTTATGCTTTAGTAGAATGAAAACGTTACATACAGCACCTTTAAAATACCTAAGCCATGAAAGAATAAAGGCTTTTTATATTTTTCTAAAAACAATTTACTCGAGTGCCTTGGATTGTTTTTTTCCTGAGAACGATCACCGACCTTTGACACATCTACCGGCCTGGAGAGGAAGTTGGATGACATGTCACTGACGAGAACCACTCCTTTGGTGTCGGGGATGAAGTTAAACTCCACGCCGTGCACCGTCTCGTTGCAGCAATAATAGACGTACGAAGCCGAAGGATTCAGAGACCAGGTGCTGCTGTCTGGGATTTCTGAGAAAACAAACATTGATGCATCACTAGAGGTCATGTGAGGAGGGTCAAAAGTCTGCAGCCCCTCGTCAAAAAGAAGAGTGCTTAAATGTACTGCATGTGCACTTGTGCTGTACATATTTATTTTTAAAACTTTTCTTGCAGATAATATAATATTAAAATAAAAGGCCACTTAAGCGTACTTAAAGCACAACAAAAAATTATTAGTAAAACTTTAATTTTAATTTTACATTAGTACAAAGTGCACTTTTTAAAAGTTTTACATGTACTCTCTTTAACATCCTTCCCTTGGGTCATTTTGACCCCAAACTTTTTTTTTTTTATGTTTAAAACTTGAGTGTTCATCAGAGGGGTTCAAGACCCCAGGACTTTTGCCGCACTTGAACCACAAATACACACAAAAAAGAATTGAATGGATTCGAGGAGTTTTGTTGTTGCAATTTGAAAAAGTAACAAATCCTTCTCTAGCAGGTCAATTTAACCCCCATAGGAATGAATGGAACGCTTCAGTTTAAATAGAAAAACCTAAAAATGATCAAAATTCAATAAAAAAATAAAAAAGCTAAAACTTTATCAAATTTTTTTATTTATAAATGTCTACATGTTTATCTGAATGCATACTGAAGAGAAATGACTTTAGGACCCAGCGGAACAGCTCATTTGCTCCATATAGAGCTATAAGGCCATCAAGCGCCTAGAGTTATGAAATATCATGTTACATTATTTTTTTCCCACAAGAGGTCGGCAAAGACTCCCAATGTAACATATTTTGAGCTGAATTAAAAGGGTTATGCATGGAGTTATTTTGAATTTAAGTTGAAAGTTTGTGAGGAATGTTCTTAAATTATTATTTATTTATTGATCAAATCTAGTAATTTAAAAGGTAAAAAAAAAAAAAAAAAAAAAAAAAATCCCAAAAATTGCATTAATAAATAGCAAAAAATATAAATATTAAATTAAAAAAAGCTTTCTGGACAAATTTTTTTAAAATATAATTTTAGGCCTTCGGGTCATTTTGACCCGCGAGGGAAAGATTTGTTACAAGTGCAAGGAAAGGATGAGGGCTGAAAAAAAGTACACTTATTTTGATGTGTCAACTAACATACTTAAGTACTGGATTGTAGTTTTAAATATAGTGTGTTATTCAATATTACACTTAAAGTACATATTTTAATTTGCAACTACATTATTACAAATGTGTGATTACAGATACATTTAAATGCAGGAAAAATTAAATTTTTATATATATATATATATATATATATTTATGTATATACAAGTATATAAGTCTATTTTAGTTTACATAATTGCTTGTCGGGACATTCAGCAGACCATATTTCAGAGACAACAGAAGAAATTAAGAAATTATATATAAGATGCATTTAAAGTCTACTGAAGTGGGTCAAAAAACCCAGCTAAATGCATTTAATATAAATTTAAACTAGAATACATTTTCATTTAATTGCAATTAACATGCAGTCAAGTGTCTTGAACATAATGTTTTAATGTACGTTAAATACTTTTTTTTTTTTTTTTTTACTATTGCTAAAGTGTGTTAACAAACCATGTGTAAATTCATAAGTCGACACCATTGCTGAGTATTTTCTCCTTAAAACTGCAGTGAACCAAAGACAGTCTCAATGTTTCTGATGTCACAAACTACCGTGTAACCAATCAGATCAACATGTGATCGTCAACGACTAGATCTCTGAGCTGAGTGAGTGAGTGGAGGCGGGGCTCATTTGCATATTCATAGAACCACGTATACTAAATGAGGCAAGGGTGTCTGTTGAGTTACATTCAAGCTATTTTAAGGCATGAAGAATTTTTTTCCAATAAAAAAAATTTTTAAATATGTAATTTTCGTGATCAAAGATGAGTTTTAAGGGATAAAATGATTGACTACAGGGGGACTTTAAGTATAATGTTTTAACGTACCTTAAGTACTTTTTTTTTTACTATGCTAAAGTGTGCTGCTTTTTCACAAAGGGCAGAGCGATGCTTTTGAAAGAGTGTAAAATATGCAGGATAGCTTGAACAGATTTCACAAGACTGACACAAAAAGCACCTTTCAGCAATTAAAAACCGTTTGCTATACTCTGATTACTCACTGGTGTAACTATCCAGTTTTGGATGGATCACGTTCACTTTCCCGTACTTCTCTGCCTCTTTGGCCGCCTTCGCAGACCACGTCCCCGTGACCAGGTAATCTGCACACCTGTCCTCTTTCAGACCAATCAGATTCAGAGGAACGCCACTGAACTGTCCCGAGCCTCCGCCTTGCAGGAACAGTATCTTATAGTTTTCAGGTACGTTCCTATTCAGTGTGGACACCAAATGTACATTTGTTATGAAATATGAATAATCAAAGACATTAATCTCCAACTAAGGGATAGTTTGATGAAAGGTAAACACTCACAGAAGCTCACGGAGAAGGTTTTCAGTATTATTTAAGATCTTGGTGAAATCCGACGACCTGTGGCTCATTTCTGAAAAAGATATAAAGAGACATAAACACCTGCATTGCACATGTAAGCGTATATATTTATAACGCAGATCATTACCAAGAATGCTTATCCCGGTGCCACTGTAATCCAGCAGCTCCTTCTGTGCTTGGATTAAAACCTAGGAATGAAATAAAGAATAACTTTTTATATTAAAACAGTTTTGGCTGTGCCTAAACTACCATAAATAGAGGGTCTTTAGAATTGACTTTTGAATGAAAGTCTTTTTGTTTGTGACCAAAAAGCCAGATAAAAGGATGGACATGTTGGACACCACTTATGAAACCAATGTGAAACAACCCACGCAATCAGTAAAAGCTATAATGATACTTATCAGATTGTGCCACCAACACTATATTTGCATTATTTTAAGGGTAGGTTTAAGATTAATTGTTTAGGGTAGGTAGGTTAGTAAAATCAAGCCTCAAACTACATCACACCACATGAATATAGTGCTGGTATCGCACAATCTGCTTGATTTCAGGGTTTCTCAGAGTTAACTCTGATTTACGACTCCCAGAATCGACTCCATTTGCTCCATTTACTTCAAGTCGAAACTGGGTCGGCAATAAGAATACAAGATTGCCGTCATTATGTAGGGTGTTCTTTTTCCCCCGACACAAAGCCTAAAACTATCTTTATTAAAACAACACACTTTTAGCGTGACTGGCCAAATTATCCAATGATGACAGATTTTTCATTTTTGGGTGAATTATCACTTTAAGAGTCGAAGAATCGAGTCTTTTGGAGTCGACTCCCCATCACTAGGTTGCATTTCTCACTGTCGAGAGGGTGGGGGTGCAGTTAGGATTAGACAATCAGTTAGCAGCCTCAAAAATGCAAAACTTGGCACACCGACACTGGAGAGGCAATTAAACCTGAATTTCTGGAGTGAACAACCACTTCATTCACAGTTCGAGAGTTAGGTTAGTTATCTAATGAGAAAAGGCAAGCTACTGATTAGAAGCAAAGGATTGATTCAATCTACAAACGTATTCAGATACACGCAGAATAACCTGTTTTACATTTTTCATAACAAATCAAGACATGTTCACTCTTTACCAAGTCCTTACAATACTTTCTTTGGCATGTATATGATCTCTGAATCGAGAGTCTGAATGTATAATTGTAATGGTTATCATGTCTACTGAGTTGGACAAGACTTGGCACTCTTCAGTCCACAGCGACTCTGAATGCCAAGTTGTGGCTGATGCAACATTGCACATGCATGCATCTCTAGACCAGCAGAACTGCCAACAGCATTATTTTAATGCTTACAGTGCATCCAAAGCCTGCATCCCAAATGATGCACAACGATTTTGCACACTACAGTATCATAAAACAGTTTTGCATGCGCACTACAGTATTATAAAACAGTTTTGCATGCGCACTACAGTATTATAAAAGTGTGCATGCACTAGTGGTTTGTTACTGATAAAGATGATGTAATCGTACTGATATGATGTCACGCAGCACTGCTTTTACTCTACAAACGCGATGACGCGTAAACCAAACTTTAACCAAAAATATATACATAAAAAATAAATAAACATTCCTAAATTACTAATGCACTTACCGACTGTGGAAGTTTAGCCGGTCCCGCTCCGAAATTGATGGTCTGTTTCTTCTCCATGTTTTAAATAAAGCTGCGTAGATGACCGTGGTGGGATGAATTAAATCTGGCTGAAACACCGCAACTTGACCTACTTCTCTGTTAGTGATTTCAACAGGCACTATTATTCTGTTTACACATGATCACCCCTAATGTGCAAGTTTCCTGCTGGTTTTCATTGGCTCGCGGTTTCCGGAATGTCTGCTTGCGGCTGTTTGATTGGATGCTGCGGTTGTGACGTTGCTGTGATTGACTCGTGTGATTGACTCGTACATTTGAGCGCATTAAATATTCATGAGCTTAAGTAAGTTATCTCTTTGCAAGACTTGGAAACATTCACGGTTCTTTGCAAATCTGATGATATATTTAAATATAACTAAATCAAATCCAGCAAGATCACTCAGATCATGATCCAACGGTAACTTTGTGCCAAAAACATGGCTAAAAAGTCGTCAGCCTTTATTTTAAAGGGATCGTTCACCCAAAATTTAAAATTCCGTCAATAATTAATCGCTCTCATAGACTTTCGTTCATTTTCAGAATACAAATGAAGATATTTTAAATTAAATATGAGCGATTTCTGTCCCTCCATTGACAGCTACGCAACTACCACTTTCAAGCCCAAGAAAGGTAGTAAAGACATCGTTAAAGAAAGACCGTGGCTATTTGCAGTGTATTAGCAACTAGATTCTATTCCCAGCTAACAATTTTTGGTTCCCAGAACATTTTCAGAATGTTATTTTTTGGTTTCCAGAACGTTATTTTTCATGGTTTGTTTTTGGTTAGCCAGTAAATTTTTCTTAACGTTCCCATAACGTTATTTCTAACGTTCAAATAACCTCAATTCATCTTTTTTTACTTTAATAAAATACAACAGTAAATCTATATAAATAATCAGCATACAGTCCATGTTTTTGTCGATTCGTTGTTTAATTGTTGATATAAAAATAAAATGAAAACACAATCATGGGGTATGCATCACATCCAAAACATGCACAAAAGGTGCAAGAACATTATAACTACTTAAAAGCTATTTTTATAATTTTCATTTCATTTACCACTACTTTTTAACACTAACTATTAGTTGTAGATTGTGCACATTCAAAACATTCAATACATTCACAAAAAAAGTGTAAGAATAGATCATTACTAATATATTTACACTAAATGAGAATACCAATAGATTCTATAACACTACTTAAAAATATCATTTTCTTTCCAATACGTGTAGTAGTTAGATGCTATTTATACTTATAAATAGTGGCAGATAGGCCTACTATTTGCACCTCGGTTTAGTTGTACATTATAGTATGTAATAATAACATAGTGTAAATTATTATATTTATTACATTATTAAATGGATGCCATCTTATTAAATACAATAAAGCCCTCCCGACACCGACCCCCTAACCCTAACCGATAAACACTTTATCGTTAGACATTTTATTTCCATTTTACAAATATTTTCTTTATTTGAAAATAAACGCCTTTCCGGTCTGATCTGTAATGGGAAGGCATTTATTTTTATTATTTATAATAAATAAATAAAAATGATTAATTGAAATTTTCAAATCTCCAACGAGTGTTCAGGAGAGCGCCATGACCGACTAGTGGTGGAAATTTTGATTCTTTCCAGAGACTCGTTCATTTTCAGTTCGTTCACCAAAATGATTCGTTCAGACTCGTTCACTGATTCGTTCAGTGACAATTTCTTCATAAATACTGCAGCAGGTGGCGAAAAAGAGTGTATTTTATGATATGTTTTAACGAACGTATTTACTTTTTTAAAAAAAACTGATTTGGCTTTGTTAAAATTTGTGCCTTATTTACTAAATTAATAAAATAAGTCTAAATAAGAGGTTCAGATGACCAAAACAAGGTTTTCTTGCATAATTAACATTTTAATTGTTTGGTCAGACATACACATTCATAAATCTGGGATTATATTAAACACTGAGTTATGTTATGTATGTTAAATATGATAAACAATTATACGCACACCTATAACTGCGCTTTGAATGAGATTGAATCACATGCTAAATGACCGATCTACCCAGTACTCTCATTCACGAACGAAAGTACCAGTTTGATCAATTCGTTCACGAACGAGATCTCGCTCTCGTTCTTTTTTTACAGTCTATGGTTCAGACTCAAAACAGAGCGATCTCGGTCAGTGATGGGCGTATTCGTTCAGTAGATCCAACCAATTACATGCCCCTTCACAGCCCTAACTGAAATGTTATTTGCTAACGTTACGCAAATGAGACCTAACCAATACTGTCATATTTTTTGGTTTGTTTTAGTTTTTAGAGAAGTGCATATGACATGAATAAAACGTAATTAATTCATTTTTGATCATACAAAATGAACACAATTAGTAAAGTAAATTTTTCAAAGTGCAAAATACCACAAAACTAAGTCTAAAACACACAAACAAAAGAAAAGCAGGTAAAGAGAAGTGTAAATTTAAATCAAGTAAACCGTCAAGTACAAAATGACAATGTTAATTTGTCTTTGTTATATTTAACCATGCTTGCGTTATTAAACTGTTTTCATTACAATGGTAAAGTGTTAATTTCCTTCTTTGATGCAAATATGCTGACTACACAAACCCATCTCTATCGGTTCGCCACCATTATCGTTCAAACAACTGGTTCTTTTCGTTCACGAACGACATGTACCAGTTCGTTCACGAGAAGATCTCTCTCTCGTTCAGACTCAAAAAGCAACTCGGTCACAGTCAGTGAAGGGCGTATTCGTTCACTACATCCCACAAATCACATGCTCCGTCACATCTCATACTCGAACGCTATTGGCTTGAGGTTTAGTCATTCTTGACAGGTTGAAAACACAGAGCTATCCAGTTCAATGAGCTGCGCATGCGCTGCAATAGCGCCGCGCGGCGGTGGAGGGAGGAATTTCAGTGAACGAGAAATATGAGTCAATGGATTACGTCAGGGATTCCCAAAGTGTGGTACGCGCACCCCCAGGGGTACGCGAGCTTCCACCAGGGGGTGCGCGAGAGGAAAAATGTAATGGCGGTCTGTTTTTTTTAAGTGGGATTTTTCCACACAATAAAAAAACAGGAACAGTAAACATTTCTTTGTAAATTCCTTTTCATTTTATTTAAAATAAAAAACTATAATTTATTAGTTTTTAATAAAACAAATACATATGAAATGCACAACTACACTTGTTACAGCAGCTCCTATAGCTGCCGACGGCTTGGTTAAACAACGCACTTTTTACGCACATCAACAGTCTTGTAGTCCATTTCTTCTTTTATGTTTCTTTATTTATCAAATGCAAACATTAAACATACTCGAGAGACGTTAAAACATCCAACTTTGTGTGTGGTAAAAACTGTATGCGTTCCCCCACCAAGCCCAACTAACTCTACGTGTAAAACACCGGTTTAAAAACACTCTGTGCACCAGGGGTGTGTCTAGAGCATTTTCAGTGGGGGGGCCATGCTGGGGCACTGCCTCCAAACGGGGTGGCCGCCAGTGACCAAAAAAAAAGAAGCTAAATTCTACAGTAGCCTATATTACGTAAATCCTATTGATTTTATTATTTTTTTAACTTGAATAAAGTTACTTGTAAACAAATGTAGTAATAAAGCACATTTTTGATTAATTTAGTTTTTTGTTATCCCTATATATCCATTAAGTTAAATTTGAGAGCCAGTGTTTATTATTTTTAGTGTTTCCATAAAACTAACAAGTTTATAAAATAAAAGCAATTTTAATAATGAGCAATTTTAAAATCCCAGAAGCAGAAACGATGTCAATTATTTTCTTTTAATAAGTAGTTTGGCCATTACAATATACAGTAGTTTTATTCACAATCTCTTTCAAATAATAAATAAATAAATAAATAAAAATAAAAAAAATCCCCCCACTGTAATAATTCAAATGGTTTGGCCAAAACATCATAGTGTTTCATTCAACATTTCTTTCAGATTAATTTACAAAAAAGCTGAGTAACACAGAGTTACACTATAACACTTCAAATGAAAACACCACAGTTTAAAAATAAAATATGGAACCATTACATTGTGCTCTACTAATATATTAAAGAACAGTCTTTAGTTTAGAAACAATAATAGCTGCCAACTTTTGAGTTTAGCTTGGAGTTTATTGTGATTGTCACTAACATTTTAGTAACTAAACTGAATTTTATTAGGTTTAGTGACATGTTACAATGTTTTGGTGCAATTTCTGGTAAGCTACACTTTTTTATTATTTCAATTCAATTATTGTGATTTGATTTAATATTGACTCATTTGGATAAATATTAGGTAGGCTACACAAGATAGGCGTTTTTTCTCAAGAAAAAAACAACTCACCTGATGCTGTAAACATACAGAGAGCCCTATCAGCTGGTATAGGCTATTATTTAAGGTTAAAAATAACTCAAATTAAATATAATGCGTACATTTTTTGCGTACATAAAAATTATAATAACTTTAATTAATGAAATAAGTAAAATTATAATAAATATGTAATATATAACACATATTTAGCTAAATACTCTCTATAGCTATTTTTTTCTTGCCAATGTACTGTAGCCTATTATATTAATTAAATGGCTTTCCTGAGGTAAATGGGACATAATTGTTCTCCAGCTGTGTTATTGACCTCTTCACACTGATGAAAAACACTGATTGATCGATATTATGTATGAGGAATATACATTTCGGTAAGTTGTACTGTATCTTCAGTGTTCATTCATGTTTTTTTACTATTAGCTAGTAGAGATGATCGGTTCACGTGCGCTAGGGATCTGTCACGTCACATTTAACGTTACAAGCGCCAAAACGTTTGAATTTCGTAATAAAATTGACAGAATATGAGAGCTGAGATTTTTTTTATATCATAAGTAACCTGCTCTGTCTAGTCTGTCGGTCTCCGTGTCCTCTTTGCTTCGCGATTTTTCTGTGCGTGAGAAAATGGATGTGGCGTGAGAGAGTGTGAAAATTGCGTGTGTCTCACGGTGAATGTGTGAGAGTTGGCAGCTCTGGAGTAACAGTAGCAGAAAGAGAGGAAAACAGTCGAAAAAGAAGGAAGGCAGACCTCAACTAAAACAGCTGAAACTTCTGGAACTAAAACTTCTGTTTCGGGGCTGACTGGCAGCTCTTTGTTTGGTGTCTTGACTTCACACTCTTGATTGATAAAGTAAAAGTCCAAGTCCGCGACGACCGTTGTTTTTCTGGCGCTGCACTTTTTGAATCGCGAACTTCAGTAGAGTCTATAAACTGATGGCCGTAAAATGAACCAATCACAAGACATCTTATAGGGGGGGCACCTGGGGTGGCCAATCGAATTTCAGGGGGGGCCGGTGCCCCCCCTGGCCACCACGTAGACCCGCCCCTGCTGTGCACATACTGCCCCCACCTGGTGACAGCCCGAAATACATATGCATTGATACTAGCTCCAACAACACACCTAAAGTCGCTACACACACACGAGACGCGCGGAACTCTCCGCGCACATACTCATATGAAACGCGTGCACGCACAAACAAACTGTCCATGCACATACTCATATGAAACGCGCGCGCGCACACACAAACTCTCCACGCACATACTCATATGAGACGCGAGCACACACACACAATACCATAAAGATGTGGAAAAGTCGATCAAAAGTGTGGCTACATTTCTCCAGGCTCGATGCCAACAGCGCGCGATGCAGGCTATGTGCGGTAAAATAAATGCTGCAAAGACCGGTAGACGACAGATATGATGATGAAGCCCTTGACAGTGCACGGAGTAAACATAAGAGCAGAAAGTTGCTTCGTCTTCGACTGGTAAATGAAGAGATACCTTGTTGATTAGTCTGATAGTGTTTATATTGCAATAATGACCAACTGAATGTACACTGCCGTTCAAAAATGTGTTGGTTAGTCAATTTTTTTTTCAGTAAGGATGCATTAAAGTTATCAAAAGGGTCCTTAAAACATGTCACATGTGTAATGTTACAAAATATTTCGTTTTTAAATAAAACTAAATTACGCGGCTGAAAATAACCGTGCTTTCTGTTACTGAGCCTGTGTCTGTCACTCGTCCTCTTAAAAGTGGAAGCTTGTGCGTAGCTTTGTTGCATTATATTGAAACTTTGTTGATGTTGTTATTGTCATGCGTGTTCTGGTTATTTGCGCATAATTAAACATGAGTCTTTATATGGCGATAAAACAAAGCTTTGTTGCGTTATTTTTTGAAGTGGAGATTGGGGGTGCGCCAACCCGGTTGGGACATAGTAGGGGGTGCGCAGGAAAAAAAGTTTGGGAACCGCTGGATTACGTGAACGAGAACGATTCGTTCACCTAAAAGATTCGTTCAAAAAGAACGATTCGTTCACCTAAAAGATTCGTTCAAAAAGAACGATTCGTTCACGAACGTAACATCACTATGACCGACGCATGCGCGTTGTGTTGACGCGAGAGCAGACGCATGAAGGCTTGTCAGAGATTAATATTTAGTAAATAAAGTGGTAAATTATGTTTTTTTGCGCAAACAAAGCACTTGAATCGCTTCATAAAATTGAGGTTAATCCACTGGAGTCACATGTATTACTTTAATGACGTCTTTCTTTACTACTTTTATGAGGCTTGAAAGTGGTTGTTGTGCAGCTGTCAATGGAGGGACAGAAATCTCTCAGACTTCATCAAAAAGATCTTCATTTGTGTTCTGAAGATGAACGAAAGTCTTGAGGGTTTGGAACGACATGAGGGCGAGTAAATGATGACAGAAGTTTCCCTTGGTTTTGAACTTCGACTGGCATATACAGGTGCTGATCATATAATTAGAATATCATCAAAAAGTTGATTTATTTCAGTAATTCCGTTAAAAAAAAGTGAAACTTGTATATTATATAGACTCATTACATGCAAAGTGAGATATCTCAAGCCTTTATTTGTTATAATTATGATGATTATGGCTTACAGCTTGTGAAAACCACAAAATCAAAATCTCAGAAAATTAGAATATTACATGAAATCACACAGTAATTACACAGTGATACCATGGTCATTGAACCAGGTTTTGGTTCTTTTGGCAGTGTGGGCCGGTGCAAATCCTGCTGGAAAATTAAGGAAGCATGAAGTGCTCTGAACATGTCCTGGTAGACGGCTGCGTTGACTCTGGATTTAATAAAGCACAGTGGACCAAAGTCCTCTTTTCTGATGAGAGCAAATTTTGCATCTCATTTGGAAACCAAGGTCCCAGAGTCTGGAGGAAGAATGGAGAGGCACACAGTCCAAGATGCTTGAAGTCCAGTGTGAAGTTTCCACAGTCTGTGTTGGTTTGGGGAGCCATGTCATCGGCTGGTGTTGGTCCACTGTGCTGTCCACTCAACGCAGCCGTCTACCAGGACATTTCCAGAGCACTTCATGCTTCCTTCAGCAGACAAGCTTTATGGAGATGCTGACTTCATTTTCCAGCAGGATTTGCACCTGCCCAAACTGCCAAAAGAACCAAAACCTGGTTCAATGACCATGGTATCACTGTGTAATTACTGTGTGATTTCATGTAATATTCTAATTTTCTGAGATTTTGATTTTGTGGTTTTCACAAGCTGTAAGCTATAATCATCAAAATTATAACAAATAAAGGCTTGAGATATCTCACTTTGCATGTAATGAGTCTATATAATATACAAGTTTCACTTTTTTAATGGAATTACTGAAGTAAATCAACTTTTTGATGATATTCTAATTATATGACCAGCACCATATTCCCCTATCTCTCTTAACGGGGTTCAATATAGTTTTAGCCCCCATTGTGTCACGTTACGTATAGGACAAAGCTCATGGAGACGAGGAATACGTAAAAAATAACTTTTAATAATCAAACTCTCAGGGCAAACACTCATGCTAACATTGACGATAACGGACAAAGACTGAAGGAGAACACGAGGTATAAATACACAGGGACTAACAAGATAACTAATGAGGTGATTGACAATTGACAGGTGATAGACATGTTTTCTCTACCACTCTGGACATGACTAATTAGAACAATCATGGAACGCTAGGAAACAGGACTGAACCAAAAACACAATGAAGGGGGGAAACAGATCATACATCTAACACATTGCCTATAAATGTATGGACAAACAAAGTTGAAACATTGTAATGATTTAGCCATTACATTACCAAACCAAAACTCACCACATCTCAAAACACATTTGTTCACTGTGGCCTTTCCTTGGGGATTTTATTTATTTAATAATATTATTTATTTTTACTCCCATTAGGCCTATGTATATTTTTTTCTGTAGAGACTATTTTTAACAGGTGATAAATAGAAAACGTTGCCTAGAGAGCCATGAAGTATAATGCAGTAGTTTCAGCAGGTGGCAGCATTTTACAGAGAGTTATAAATCCAGAGTTATAGAGTTATCATCAACCTATAATCGAGGTTGTCTAAAAAGCTCATCTGCAAACAAAACTCTGTAGAAGCTGAAATCAACCATCCCAAAATATCAACACTTAATTACATTTTATTGAAATTTTCATTCATTTTCAACAACACTTTAATAGCTATGTACAAACATATTTACAATACAAAAGCACTCAGAAATAAAACATTTAAATTGAAACTTAAGTCATTCTGTCATGGGAAAACAATTCTCCTAAGCCAAACTAAAACGGGAAAAGAGATTATGATTATGATTATGACACCTCACATGTAGGTGTATTTACAGGGTAACAGGATCCCCACACTTTAAACACTGAATTTTACATGACTTTTCCAGCTGTTTGTAATTACTGAACAAGGACTAGCACCTTATTTTACAATCCTGTTTCGCATGAACATACTATGTAGTTACTATAGTAATTCATAACCCTGAACCTGTAGTTACTGTACCTTACATTACTCAGTACTTTTGTGGGTAAGTACACTGTAAGTACATTAAAAGTGCATGTACTGAAAAATTTTATAAGACCCGTTTCTAGTCAATGAAATATTTTAGAACAGAGCATAACTGGAAAATGGAAAATGTTACAGAAGTTCCCCTGACTTTACACTAATTCACCCACAATCCATAAGACTTTCCTTCATCTTCAAAACAAAAACCAAGATATTTTTAATGAAACCTGAGAGATTTCTGTCCCTCCACTGAAAGTTTACACAACAAAACGTTGACGCTAAAAAAAAAGTCCATGAAGAGATTGTCATAGTTATTCATAAGGTTTGTTCTTGCATGTTTGAACTTCTGATAACCATATTTGATGTGCTCTATGTATGTGTGTTGATCAAAGTTTATATGTGAATAAAAACCTACATTAAATCTGCTTTTTGATGTAAACTGATCGTTTCTCTCTAGAAGACTTTGATTAAACCACATTTAACCCATTTTGGTTGCATGGACTTTCAATGGAGGGACAGAAATCTCTCAGATTTCATTAAAAATGTCTTAATTTATGTTAAACTAAAATCTTATTGGTTTGGAACGAAGAGTTTATTTACTTTCCCAAGCCTGGAAATCACAATTTCGAAATATTTCCCGTATATTTTCAAGTTTTCCATTTCCATCTCAAGCAAAAAGCTTATTCCCATGGTTCAGTGCAACTATCTTGACAAGTACATGCAAACTATTTCTCATCAGCTGTGCGTATTCTTCAGTAATAGCCATTGAGAAACACCGCTCACAGCTTTATTTTGTACATTGTTCATCAAGAGGAAATTATGTGTGTGTGTAACTGACCCCAGCATCACTAGCCAGTGTGTAGGTGGATTCAGCGCATTGTGTTTTGGATGGAAAGAAGTAGCTTCGTCCTCTCAGATCCTGTTTCAGAGCTATTTCCCATGGCTGTAATCTCCCTTCGGTCTTTCCCTTTTTTACATGTCGCTAGAGCGCCATGATCTGAAACCTTTCAGCACGTCATATTGCAAACACTGGATGATGAAACAGTTGATCTGGCAGATGAGCTTCAGTAGCAGGTGCAGCTTCTGAAATCTCATGATCAAAAACCAAGGTAGAAAAAAACAAAGTTTAGCTAGCGTTTCAGTATGGGAGTGAGTGAGCATCCACATCTGCCATCTGGTGTCGGTAATATAACATCGAGTCAAACTGCTTCAGCTGCGACATCGAAACCAAACACGTCTGCTGAACTTCACGACTGAAGGAGCACACTGATGCTTAGTTGGTTTCAGTCTTCATGAGGAGAGCTTTTCTGACACAGCAGTGTGTGTGTGTGTGTGTGTGTGTTGACACCAGTCTCTCATGGGTTCGACTCCACTGGTAAAATTTTGAATGCACTGCAAGTCGCTTTGATTTAAAGCATCTGCCCAATGCACAGAAGTACATGTGTGTGTGTGTGTCAGACAAGATTAGTGAGTGACGCAGCAGAACGCAGAGAGGCGTAGTTTGGCTTCTGTGAGCGTAACAGAGGAGTCTGTGTGTTCGCGTCGCGTACGGTGCTGCTGCTCAGAGAGCGGAAGTGTTGTTGAGTCCAGCCGTAAACCAGGCAGTTCAGCAGACCTTGAGATGCAGACGTGAAGGCCTGAGGAGGACAAGATCACAACTGTTGTACACTTGCATGTGAGGGTAAAGCTATTATTGCTGCGGGAGCTTTTATGTATTTTGGCGAACCTGTAGGATGTAGAGAGTGACTCCCATCTTTCCCTCGATTATGTCCGGTTTCACCATCATCAGAGTGGCCAGTAATATTGCTGAAATAAACAAGAGATTAAAAAAAACTGTTTAGCTGTGGATTTATTTCACTACTTGCACTCAAATGTAAGATTTTGTACTCAAATTGCATATGAAACTTCCATGCATTTCGATTATTATTATTTATATTTAAGAAATACTTTTATAAAAAATTGTTTTATTCAAGTTTATTTTATTACTTAGATTCAGCATAAATCTGTTAATTGTGAAAAATTAATACAATTAAAAAGTATAAACATGGTTAAAATATGGCTAGCTGTGGAACAAACTATACTTAATTAGTTAAAATATATGAGATTGAAAAATATTTTTTATATATGTATATAGTTATAAAGTTATATATAAAGTTCTGCATATGATCTAATGACGACACACAAATTAAAGAACAGATTCAGCCAGATCATTTTCATAATGACCAACACAATCTACAGAGAGAAGCGACTGGTTTAAGACATGCTTTTTTTGGGCGGTAAATAATAGTGCAAACACCAGTAAATTGACAAGCACAAACCTTAGTATATCACCTTGCATGATTCATTTAAATATTCTCCTCACATAAATGTTGCGTCTGAAAGGGAAACTCCTACAAATGCATATGCAATAAGGTCAGCCGCAAAAAATAACCTGTCCACACCTTTTCAGCACTAATTTTTCACTGCATGTCTTTAGTAAATCCTGACTGTATTTTTTTAATGCCAAAAGAGGGTTTGCTCCGGTGTAAGCTATGGCCGTAACCGTAAGTGTTTTGAGGTATAACTGCCCACGCCTTTTCAGTGCTAATGATTCGACTTAAAGGGATATTTCACCACTGGAAAGATGAATGTGTATTTAAATTGGGTCATTTATGTAGTAGAAATGTGAAATTATTTTAGAAGTTGGTGCTTTCTAGACTGAGAAAAGCCAGATAATGTATTTTTGGCTCATGTGGATGAAAGACAACAACTCCCAGAATGCACTTGCTTCGCTGCTCTACGAGGGCACTCCCAAGCCACGCCTACCGGTTACAGAGGGCAGTATCGGAAGAAATTATACAGCTAGGCTACTAGTCGACTCGAAACTGAAAAGACAGTGTTTTATTGTGTCATCTGAGGTTTTTTTCCAGACACACAATACAGAAATCTCTGGTCTCAGGGGGACATCAGGGAGGGAAGCACGGTCACTCCAAAATACTACCGGGTTTCTACTTGATACAAAGCTTAATGCTAATCGGTGAAGAATCCCTTTAAATCTGTCAAAATCTAAAGCTTAACTGTTAGTAAATCTGTCCGTCAGTGTTTTATTTGCTCACCCGGACCCCAGCAGAAGAAGAAAGCGGAGGGATAGAGCAGCATCCGTCGCTCCAGGAGCCGCAGAGTTGCCCAGTGATGGTCACCGAAAAACCCCTGAGAAGTGACGACACGCTTGTACAGCGAGCGAGCTTTACACATCAGAATCTGAAACACACAGGTGCAATACGATGAGTCACATGCCTTTCTGAGAGCAGTCACACTGTACATGCAATAATAATGTGAAATATTATATCTATCAGAAAAATATGAAGCAGCGCAACTGTTTTCAACACTGATAATAATCACAAATGTTTCTTGAGCAGCAAATTAGAATGATTTCTGAAGGATCATGTGACACTGAAGACTGGAATAATGATGCTTTGATCACAGGAATAAATTACATTTTAACATATATTCACAGTTATTTAATAATATTTCACAATATTACTGCTGAAATGCTTGAACAGCAGTGTACATTTGAATCATAAATTGCTCAGCTATTCAGAAATGAGATGCTGAATCTCACCGTGATGCCGATGAAGGTTAAAAGGAAGGTGAAGAGGAAAATGGCCATGCAATAGTTCTGAATGACAACACATGCTGTGACTTCTGTTGTTACATATGAGGTGAGGTAAACAGCCCCTGTGTGCATCAGCAAACATCTGGAAGACAACCGGCATCATATTAAACAACTGTCTGGAACGCTGGACTCTGATTGGTCAGGCTATTCAACTGCACAACTGACCATTGTTCTTCTGTGGTGCTTTAATACAATTTCAACCCAAATCCATATATTTTATTGTGTTTTTATTTAATTTAATTTTTTTATTCGCTATAATGACCAGCTGATTGTTTTGGAAGCTTGTTTCCGCCAGAATAAAACATTTTAAAAGATAATTACGATTTTTATCTCACAATTGCAAGTTTACATCTCGCAATTCTGACTTTATTTCTAAGAATTGCGAGATATAAAGTCACAATTACGTGTTATAAAGTCAGAATTGCAAGATATATATAATGTGACTCTCGCAATTCTGGCTTTAAAACACGCAAATGTGACTTTATATCATGCAATTCTTACTTTATATCTCCCAATTGCGTGTTATAAAGTCAGAATTGCGAGATAGAAACATGAAAAAAAATAAAATAAAAATAGTCTTTATATCTCACAATTCTGACTTTATAACACAACTGCGACATTATAAAATGCAATTCTCTGACAAAAAGTCACAATTGCGTGATGTAAACTTGCAATTGTGAGAAAAAAAGTCAGAATTGTGAGATAAAAAGTCGCAATTACCTTTTTAATTTTTTATTCTGTGGCAAAAACAAGCTTCCATAGATTGTTCATTAGACCCACACAAACTAGTTAGATTGAATAAAAAACTATTGAATTGTATGTAATAAGTGTTTAATAACAATAAGCTCATTCAAATAAGACTCTGTGAAGTTATAATGATAAAGTAATGAGAAACAACCGTTTATTAATCAGTACATGTGAGAATATGGTGAGACTGACCTGTAGGGCTCGGTGAAGTTTGTGTAACAGCGAAACACATTTCCTGCCACGAAGACGGGCGCCGTGAGTATTAAAGGCAAAAGACTGTGTGGAGAGATCAGGACAGACATTATATTCCTAAAATCTGCTAATATCACATTTTCAGTTTTATTGTGCATGGTTTTTGCCCTATATTTTATGCAGGATTATAAAAAAGTTTATTGTAAATATTGCTTGAATGTCTACTGTGCATACTGGCAACTAGCTGAAATAAAAAAAAAAAATCAGGTTTTTTTAAACTTTATTTCAGTTAAAAAAAAATTGTTCGCGGTTTTAATCGCTATGCTATAAAAAAAACATGTTAGCAACATGCTTATTCCTGCTAACAATGTTAAAACATGCTAGCAATGTGCTAATTCGTGCTAGAAACATGTTAAATTATGTTAGCAACATATTAGCAATGTACAAATCGTGCTAGCAAGATGCTAAAACATTAGCAATGTGCTAATTCATGCTAAGAAAGAGTTAAAATGTGGAATGTGCTAATTGATGATTGAAACATGCTAGCGATATGTTATTACATGTTAGAAATTAGTTAATTCAATGTGTTAAAACATGCTAACGACATAACCCCTAGCAATCAATCTATCCATCTATCAAAACTTATTCAAACTTTATGGTCAGGCTTTCTCAAGACAATTTTTTTGTATTATAGTCTTAGGTAAGTGCTCATAAGAGCACGTACTGTAAAATAAAGTGCAATCAAACTTGTTTTATAATTTCATTACATAAATTATGTTGCTCTATCTCTATTTAATATCAGTTTCAGAGATATTTTTATTCCGATGATGTTCAGTGTACTCACCACGACAGTACTGGGGCCAGACATCTGCAACTTCTTGCTTTTGCTGGATTCTGAAATAAACAGGCGAATCAGTATTGACAGCATTTACAGTAAAATAAAAGACTATATTGTGCTGCTTTATTTCCTTCATTAACATGACGATAATGATGAACTGAATACCTCGGCTGGGAGCCCGTTCAGTCTCCTGTAATACTTTCTGCTCAGCCCGGCGTAAAGCACCCAGACATAGTGCAGCGTGTAAAAGAAGGAGGCCATATAAAGAGTCTGCGGGATGAAAGTCAAAGTTAATGAAGTTTAATTAGTTACACATTCTAATCTCAGAAAAGGTTGAACCATGTTGTCGCAATACTGTAACCCATGTCTCTCTTTATTTAACGATATTAAAAAATAACAAAGACGCAGGAGGACTGTAAATACACAGACTCATAGAAGGGAGAAAACAAGGAACAGGTGGGGTTAATCAATTAGCAAATGAGTAACCATGGAAACAAATGGGATGACTAATGAACAAATGAAACAAGAACTTACACAGGTAAAACAGAAACCTCAGGTGACAATGTTTACTTTAATAAGAATACTTATTATGGAAATAATATGCTTATTTGCAAATTGAATGCAATGTGTTCAGACGTGACTGCATGTTAATTGCAATTAAATGAAAATATATTACAGTTTAAATATATATTAAATGCAGCTAGCTGAACTTTAGAGTTTTAAGTGCATCATTATATGTCATTTCATAATTACATCTGTTGCCTCTGAAATGTGGTTGAAGTGTACTGCCAAATGTACTTGCGAGTTTTTATGGTAAATTAAAATATACTTTAATGTCCTTTCTTTTAAAACTTGTGTGTTTTGTATATAAATATATTTATTATTACACATTTATAACTATGAAGTTGCAACTTAGTGCATTTAAAGTATATTAACTTTAAAAGTAATATCAAACAACAAACTATATTTAAAATTATAATCCAGTACTTTACATGTGCTTTAGTATGTTAATTAAAATAAATACTTTACAGCACGACAAAACATTATTAAAACATAATGATTTAAAATGTACTTTAACGTTAAACTTTTAACTTGACATGATTACAAAGTGCACTTAAGTGTGTTAAGAAATAGTATTTACTCTCTTTAAATACACTTAAGTGGCCTTATTAATATTATATTATCTGTAAGTAAAGCTTTTTTCAAGGTTTGAATTACACAATACGTGCACATTGTTTTTACACAAGGGACTCGAGGACCAGGGTTAGAAAAACGCTGTCTTAAGGCACATTTGTTGACATTCATGTCATTCCAGAATTGAGCAACTTCTTTATGTTGTTAAAGATAGAATATCGTTCATCTAGAAATGCCTAACTAGTCAACATGGTTTTCCTTTCTGTTTTGCTTGGAGCACAGTTGACTTAAAGAGGATTATAGTTGTTAGTTATATTTGATCAAGGTGTGTTTTGCCTGATTTTAACAGTCACAAAACTATGTACACTATTGCGCTATTACAAAATGCGTCAGCGGGCTAAAGTAGAGCACTGTGTCATATTCAGTGCAGTGTTGTATGCTCAATGACACTGAGTGAAACACTTAAAGCTCATGCAAAGTTGAATGTGAAGGGATTTTTAAGATTTAAGTTATAATGACTTGTACAACCAACTTGATTATACTTAAAAAATTAAGAAAGCGACTAAACTTAATTTTTTTAATTAAAATATGTGGATTTTTTTTTTACATCGAATGCTACGATTTAGTTTTCAGTATGATTCTGTTGTTATAGATTAATACCTGTTATTAATTATATTCTTAAAATAAAAAACACTTAATGCATGATGAAAATCACATTCAAATCTAGTTTTACATATTTTACACTTCTAGTGGTTCCCTCAAGAAGAAGAAAACATGAACTGATTAAAGACCAGATCGTTTTAATTAGTCACTATGAGCTCTTAAAAATGTAAATGATTCTAGTAAACTTATGCATGCCGGTCTGGTTAGATGTGACTCATCAGTGAGTGTCACATGACCTCGGGCAGGGTTTTCCAAAACTCAGGGCGTTTTCACTGCATGGAGGATTGGCAAACAGTGTCAAATGTGGAAAAAAACACAATTTTCCACAAATAGCAGGGGATTTTTCTGATTAATTTTGCTTATAATTACGTGAGTAATAATGTTGAATTGTTAAGCTTGACAAATGCATCTAACACTACAATATATACATCTAAAAACTGAGAAAATGGAATGAGATTATTTACTTATGGTGTAAAATTATGGAGCCCCTAAAAAGACATGGTGATGGGAAAAAAATATATTTTTAATGCTATTGCTTTCTCTCACAAAACCTTTGCGTTCCCCCGGAGAAACTTTTTGCAAAGAACTAAAAAGTGCGCACAAAACATTTGCGAGAGAACGCAAAAGCACTGACGTATACTCTTTCCTCCCATCTCATATTTTTTCCATTCACCATGTCCGTATTTAATTATGCTACTTTGTGTCACAATTTAATGCAATGTTAATTTTCAAGCTAGGTTAGTTTATAATAGCATAACCAATAACAAATTTTAATTTAATAAAAAAAAAAAAGGATTTGTTTCTATAATGCCTTAAAAGTAGAGCTGCACGATACTGGATAAATTGAGAATCACGATTTTTTGGTTTGAAATAGAGATCGCGATTCTCCCACGATTCTGAATAGAGAGCTAAACAAAGTAATATGTAATTTAGAACAGATTCTCACAAAATGTTAATTGCTGTAGTCTATATAAAATGTTTTTTTTTTTTAAAAAGGTTGAATGAATGATTTAATGACTCACTCATAAAGACTTCACTTGTTTCATTACTGGATGAATCAGCGTTTTTGAACAAATCTCTTGAGTGAATGATTCAGTGACTCATTTTTTAACAGTCACTTGTCGCCACCTACTGGCGTAATTGATACAATCATTATTTGAAGCGTCAAGTTACATTCAAAAGGTGATTTACTCTATTTTGATCACTACCGCAGACATCAGTGTTTATAGCCGATCTATAAACCTTTATCCCAGTACTTCTGTGATAATTCTAATCTAAAATGGGTTGGTCTGAAGTAGCTTCATTACTCATAGGTGTGGTTTGGGCGTAACGTGAAATAAACCAATCAGATCGTCGTCTCGCATTCCCTTTAAAAGCAGGCACGCTTGTTCCATGGCGGATTGCTATTATAACGGCGGATTTGCCAGGTGTACGCCAGGAGCGTTTCACAGCCGAGGAGACCGACGTTCTCGCCAGGGCCGTAAAAGACAGACAAGTGACATTGGGGATGGAGAAACACACCCAAATTAGCTTCGGTTAAACAGTATATAATAATTTGGGTAAATGTGTAAGCTAGATCTATGCCTATTGGACACAACAATGATTTCCCTCGTGTGTTAATATTTTCCTTGTAATAATGTATGGTTTTCTAAAAATTAAAACTGCTGCGTCTGTGTAGATGAGATAAGCAAAGTGCATGCGCGTTGTGCACACGCTACATTATGGCTAAGCATGCGCCCTTAAAATAGCATATGAATAACATGCGTAACACGCCACTGACTTTAGACTAGGTTTTTCCTGGTCAGTGGCAGAATTGTTTTCTAAACCTGCAAAATATGTTTGCGCCGGAACACGCCTCCTCTTTTCACTGAACCGCCCCAAGGAGCGCAAAAAAATTTGCTAGTTACCGACGTGCGTCTGTGGAGGGAAAAGGCCGCTGTGCGTCGGGTGCAAAATAGGAATGATACATGCGTCGGTGTACAAAGTCAATTGCGCTGGGTGCAAGATAGGGCCCACAAAGTGAAGACTGTTTGTGAAGCGGTTTCATACATGTACATGACATCTGCTCTCTCTGGGTCAGAACACAGATCTGAATGTTCACTGTACTCGTATTTGTCAAAGTTTAATAGACAGAGCCGAATCGCTGTCATTTAGGAATAAGATCACAATGGGTGTTTGATATTTTAACGATTAATCGTGCAGCTCTACTTAAAAGTCTAGGGAAACCAAACCACTTCCAAACAAGCGTGCCGCACAAGCCCTGAAAATTGAAGCCAAAACATCTCGATCGCCCCCCGTAGACTGGTCCTAGTACAGGTCATAAGCCCCGCCTCCCCGTGTTATTCACCGGGACGTGAGACCAACTAAACAATTAAATTACACTTCAAATATCTTTTTTCCAAAGGTGGTTTCTTTCATTTGCTGTCGTTTTTATCACGCTGATGTAAGTTCAAGTGTCTGTTTCAAAAATAAGTTGGTTTTTAGTTAGTTACGTGATGTGGTGGTGTAACGTCATGATTGACAGCTGTGATTGACAGGTTCTCCGAGCGAAGTAGTCACTGAAGCACCAACGGACATTTTTTTCGGGATCTTCGGAGGACTGAGGAGATTGTATTTACTTTATTTTAACAAGCCTCCTGTCGTACTGCAATCAATTTTTTTAAAAGTGTGCAGAAAGCGCCATAGATATCATATAAAGGCTAGATGTCTTAAGGCGGAGTCACTTCCGGCATCACCGGCGGCCATTTTACTACAGGGCTCTGTGAATTAAGGTGAGTGAGCAGCATGCACACAAATCCTCTTATCTCGGTGAAATCTTGACGGATTTACAAACGGTTTGGTTTCTTACAAACGTCATTACCGTGGCTATAATTCTTTCATATGGAAGTCCATTTGTATAATTTTTCATATGTATGCAGTTTCATAGCTACATCTCTGACGTTTATAACAAACCAAACCGTTTGAAAATCGGTAGAAAATTGAGCAAGTTATGGTTATTTAAAAGTACATGCACCATGTTACGAGTGAGCGAGCACCCTGTCGTAAGATGGCCGCCGTGTGCGGACGTCGACCTCCATTGGCCAGCAGCGCGGACGAGACATCTAGCCTTTATATGATATCTATGGAAAGCGCTCTCCCTGAGTGCATTCTGCGAGAGTGAGGGCGGAGCGTTGATTTCGCGGCTTTACTTCCTGCTCACTACTGCGCAGGTCTGGTCCCGAGATCGCTACTGCGCAGACTCAAGTTCCAATATGTCAGCGCCATATCGGGACGCTGGCGGCTTCAGTTCTCATCAATGGAAGAGAGCGAAGGGGCGTCGTCCATCTTTTTTTTACAGTCTATGCTTCCAAACAACAGACTGAACTTTGCCTCCAACATTACTGAGCAGTGACGTCCACTCACACTCATGACAATCCACTGCTATAAACAAGTGTGTGTGTGTGTGTGGAGTTTAAAAGTGGGGCAGAACTCATTATATCTGGCCAAAGAATATGGACCAAATTTGCTGCTCCACTTCCTTTTCACATTCGTCCCAGTTCCACGTTTGTTTTGTGCTTTTAGGTTTTAATGTCTGAGAGGAGAACAACTCATTTTTGAAGTGAAACTGTCTAGCACACATGCTTGTCTTCTCTGTGATATTTTAGTAAAATGGAAAACACACAGGCTTCAGTAATGAGAGACACATGTTTGGGCCTGTAAAGCATTGGCAGAGTAGAGAAAAATTCCCTCACTAGTGTGTTTTTTTTAGCATTTACACAACAATTTATTGGCTAAAGACCTTCCATCTTCGAAAAAGGGATTGTGTCAACTTGAAGTACCATACTGAATGATTACAATATGCATATATCAGGTTATTTTATGGTAGTCTAGAAATCTACAGAAGATATCATGGTACTTCTATGGTACACGTCCAAAAAAACATGGTATTTTTGGTAAAATGATATTGTTTGTTCTTGATGTTAAAAAAAACAGTCTGTTAAAAACATTCCTTGAATTAAAAGTGACAGGAGAAAACAATGAAAGAATTGTTAAAGTGCCTCTATTATGTTTTCTCTTTCATGCAGTGTGTAATAAAGCTGTTTGTGAATGAACAAGGTCTGCAAAGTTTTAAAGTGCACGACAAATAAAGTTATTTTCTCTCAAAAGAAAGAAGTGATTCTGAACGGCCTGAAACGAGTCTCAGTAATTCCAGTCTTGAACATATGTAGGTTTGTGTTAAATCTGCATAATGCCAGTCTGTGCTCTTGATTGGCTGCCAGTGAACAACGTCATCTATGACCCTCAAACACTGTAGTTAAAGCTGAGACTGGAAGAGTTTGGTTTGAGTTGTTCATGTTGAGAAGATACCGTTTTCTGCTGCCAAAGCAAATCCACTTTGATGCACTTCTGAAGGATGAGACTCACGCTGGAATTGTTACAGTAAAACCGATGCCTGTTACTGTTCGTATCACTGTGTATCAAGCGTGAGGAAGATCCGGAGCTGAAATTCAGATATGCTAATATGTGTTTGGTTTCAGATACATGCGGTAAGCGGTCGACCAATCACAACAGACTGGCTCTCCATCTGACCAATCAGAGCAGAGCAGGCTCTCGGAAAGGCGGGGTTTAAAGAGACCTTGATCGAAACGTTTCAGACAATGTGAGAAAAGAGCTGGTGCTGCAATATATATTATGAGAAAATTAAAGTGTTTTTGACCGTGGATGCATGTAAACCGATTGTAAGAGACCTGCAAAACTTAAATTAGGGCTAGAAACCTTTAAAATAGCATAAGAGGAGCACTTTAAACGTTCGAAAAGGATGCTCCTCATCAGTAATATGTTTGTTTTTTTTATTCCAGATGCAGTCAATCAAATATGACTGCTCCAATGTGGCTTTATTTGTGGAAGTGGAAGTATGATGCAAAAACATTGCATGTAAAAAAAGGCATATAGAGGAAGTACTGTTCTTTCGCATATGATAAGCATTATTTTGGCATGATATTGTGTCAGTTTTGTACCTGTTCCACAAGGTGGAGGTTGTAGCAGATGTCGTAAGCTTTACAGTTCTGGGTAAAGAGAAGACCACCAACCATCCAACTCAAAGCTAACAGCAGGTCTGTTAAACTTAACAAGAACAACGGCAGCACCTGGAACACAGGTTTGTTTCTGTAGTCAAAATTACATTTGCATGCATGAACATATTGTTAATGATTCAATAGCTATGGAGGCTTACCTCTGGTTTTTTCACTAGCCTTGTATAAATGGCATATCCAATTATGGAGCCTGCACCTACAATGCTGTGATGCAAATTATTAACACATATAAATAAGTATACAAGACATAATACACGTATCTATTTATTAAATTACTGCAAAACTACGATTAAATAAATATAGCCTACCTTAGGATGGCCATTGTCATTTGAATACATCGCACTATAGAGTATACCTTTAAAAAGACAAGAAAAACAAAGGAAGAATAGTGTATTTAATCGGTGTGTGTTTATTTAAAGCATGTAGACTAGAGCATCAAATGCAAGATAAGTATTTTATGAGTTTATGGCAATGCATGACCTAGATATGAAGTGTTTGGAAACATACACGTAACGTGTACAAGTCAGTGGTTCATTTATACTTGCTAAATTAGAATCAGCGTTAGTATTTGAAATGATTATTACTTTTCAAATTTCTTAAACTATTAGTCATTTAAAAAAGATAATTTAAAGAAAAAAAATCTAGTGAAAAGGGCACGAGAAGCATGCGCGCCCGAAGCACAGCCGATAGTTTAACTATGTTGTAAAATTTTGTAAAACTAGCCTACTTACATATGTCCAGTTGTCAGTCGGTGTGGTGGTGTTAATCGGTGACTTATTTAGGTCAAAAAAGTCCATATTGCAATATTAAATAGCCTATTTAGTGATTAATTAATTCCACCTTATAGCCCTATATTCCACTAGTAATCCTTCTTTATGTAACAACAGCAAAAAGCAGTTCTAACAAATGTATATTTGCTACCAGAACGTGCCAGAATAATAATCATTTAATCAGACACAGAAGTTACAGAGTAAGAAAATGTGGTTTCTCTAACTCGAGTCCTGTAAATAAAAACAGCGCGCCCCGCCCACTGTATCACAAAGCGATTTCGATTGGCTACGATCTGATTGCGTCACACATTCGTCATGTTTTAATGTACTTTAAGCGTGGCGTGCTTCACCAGGCAAGGCGAGAGACTGGCGCATTGTCTGTATTTTGGCCAAAATTGTTTGCCTGTTTTCCCATACGTGCAAACTGACATCGTGATGACAATCAGCGGATCCTTTAGGCATGAACAGATCAGGCACCAAAACTGAAAGATTCAGTATCAGTAACTAACGCGTTATTTATATTATAAGCCTATTAGTTGACTTGCTACCCTTTTTAATTTATTTATTTGGCTGTACCTTGAAACTAATTTGTTTGCAATTAGACCTTATTCTCAAAGGCACAGCAGTTTAAGAATAATATTTTATTAACACAGACTTGTGAAATATGTAGCCTACAATATCTACATAGATCAATGTCTAAACTGAATCCAGGTTGCTTGTGCATCTATTTTCTGTGACATGCACATTTACATTCACATAATTGCTCAGTATTTTACCTGCCCAAACATCAAACATGTTCACTTTGTGTTTTGTCCGGTTGTTAGGGAGAGTTAGATCTACTGACGTTCAAAGTTTGCAGATTTCATGTCGTTCTCTCGCCTGTCGGTTCTCATGAGCATCAGAGGTCTACATCCCTCGCCCATGTCTGGCTTCATTAATGACAGTATGCGTGAGAACAATGGACACAAGCACTGCCTATGAAGGCTGTCTAAGAGAGTTTCTGTCATTTTCTTCATATCAGCCACTGTGAGGTATCATATCCGTAATGTTTCACAGATCCAGTGCACATACACATGCAGGTTTGAGTCCAGATTGAGCATCACATTTCTCCCACTTTCGTCCTATCCATTAAAACACACACAAACAAACCTGCTCATTTCATTTGAGCACTTTTAGCTTTGATTGTTCATGCAAACAAATGTATAGAAATATAAACCGTAAACTGGGAAAAATCTTATGGTTATAGTTGTATGACCACGTGCACATGGGTCACTGCTCTGCCACAATAGTTGGCTTTCAGTCTTTGATTTTCAATTTCATGCATGCATACAGTTCAGAAGTCTGGGGTCAGTACATTGTATTTACTTTTATTCAGCAAGGATGCATTAAATTGAATAAAAGTGACATTTATAATGTTACAAATCTATCTCAAATAAATTCTGTTCTTCTGAACTTTCTATTCGTCAAATAATCTTGAAAAAAAAAAGATTTCCACAAAAATATGAGCAGCAGCTCAACTGTTTTCAACATTGATAATAATCAGAAATGTTTCTTAAGCAGCAAATCATCATATTAGAATGATTTCTGAAGGATCATGTGACACTGAAGACTGGAGGAATGATGCTGAAAATTCAGCTTTGATCACAGGAATAAATTACATTTTACAACTGCAATTCCAAAAAAGTAGAGACATTTTGTAAAATGCAATATAATCAAGAATATCTTGAAATAGTACAAAGAAAAAAATGTTAAATGTTTCTACTGGCCAAATTAATTGTATTTTGTAAATATAAAACAATTATATATTTTGTATTATTTGAATAGCTGCAACACACTCCAAAAGAGTTGGACAGAGGCAAAATAAAAGTGAAAAGATTATAGAATATCCAAGTTAACATGTTTTTTAACAGTTCAATGAGCCGGTGAACTGGTAATAGTGAGAGTATCGTGATTGAGTGTAAGAGGAGATTCTCAGTCTTTGCAAGGAAAGGTCATCACGGCTCACTACTCTGGGCCAAATATCATGAGAGAATTGTCAAACAATTCAAAATTAGCATTTTTCAATGCAAGATTGCAAAGTATTTAGGTCTTTCATATCATACATTATAATGTGAAAAGATTCAGGGAATCCAGAGAAATCTCAGTCCTGCAAGGCAGGGAACCTCTGTTGAATGTGCGTGACCTTTGACCCCTCAGACAGCACTGCATGATAAACCATCATGTTACAGTATTAAATACAGACACATGCTCAGGAGAACTCTGGAGAACACTGAACTCAGTCCGCCTCTCGAATCTCTGTTACTCAAGGAGAAACTATACATCAGTTCAATGCAGAGATGCTGGAGAGTTCTCTGAGCCCGAGCTCATCTCAGATGATCCAAAACATCTGCTGGACATCTGGTCTGATGAGTGCATGTTTCAGACAGTTTTTGGGGAAATGGAGATCAAGTTCCAGTCTCAAAGACGAAAGGGATCATGCAGACTTCATCAGCGACAGGGAAGCAAACATCTGTCCTGAGTGGAGGAGCATCAGTGGAAACGGCACGAGTGACTCGCATGTGTGTGAAGGAAACACTGATGTGGAGGAGTATATCGGGATTGAACAGAGACATAAACTGACATCTTTCCTGGGAAGCAAGACAAAGCCAGGCCTCATTCTTTATGTGCCGCAACAGAGTGGATTCTTAGATGCTCTACACCTGCAGTCCAGACCACTGAAAATATAGACCCATCATGAAAACTATTATTTTATAAGCCATAATTTCAACTCATAATTCCCAGTTTTATGTAATACTTATGACTTAGCATGCCATAATTTCAGTTTCAATTTCATTTTATGTCATAATTTTGATGACTTTTTTCTTATGAGTCGGAAATGGGTTTGCAATAGTTCATTAATTCTTTTTTTTTTTTCAAAAATATTCAAAAATCTCACCGAGCCCAAACGGTTGACCAGAATGTATGCAGACTCTGCTCATTCAGACCGCTGACTAACTCTTTTCTTTCAGTAATGTCTTCTTCTGTGCTGGATATGGTTGATTAACTGCTACACGTCCCGAGCTCTTCCAAAGTGATCACTTGAGTCAGTCGAGCTATAGTGTCAGAGGGATTTAATGATATTCCCTTCCAGATTACTGAACCAACTGTATGATCAACAGGGTTCATACAGAAAACATGTTAGTGTTTGGAATATCAGACATTTGCATGTCTTCTTTGAAAATAAATAATAAGGTTAAAGAGGTCACAGACACTTTATTTGGCCTCGAGCAGTGGGGCATTATTGGGTTTCGAATCCAAAACTGATGACATTTGTATGAAATGGCAATATAAAACCCCCTTTTCTCTCTTCCCTTTTCAGTTTCCACTGAAGTAAGTGTGCTGGACTCACGATACACTGCTTACAAAGCGGTATATTACACACAAAATGAAGGTTATTGGATGTTCTGAGAAACAGTAGTGCTCACTATTTAAGGTAAGACTAAGATTTGCAATGAAACATATTAAATGCACAGACCTTCTATTTTTATTTTGAGGTAAATACTTAAAGAATGGAAGCCTGTTTCCGCCACATTAGAGAAAAAAATAATCATATTTGGGTCGATCGTAATTATGAGATAAAAAGTCATTATGAGATAAAAGTATTTTATGTCATCATTTAGATTTTGTAATCTCATAATTTATCTCTTTTTTTTTCTCTTGTGTGTCAGAAATGGACCTTCATATAAACATAACATTTGATAATAAGTTATTATCTGCTAGCACTCCAAAACAATGCCAACCAGTTTCATAACTTTCACAGAATAACTTTCACTTCTGTGTGTTTTTTTTGGACCAGGAAACCAGACAATAGAAAAGTACTGTGAAGACTGGAGATTCATAATTCAGGAAGACGGAAAGCCCCGTGCAGCCTCATGGGCCGGACTAGGAATATTTGTACAATGCCCAGGTCACATGACCATAAAACCCTTAAAAAACACAAAAACAAACAAGGAAGTAATCTTCATGCCGCGTCACACCGTTGCCACATATCAAATATTCACCATCAGGGTGTGTGTGAATGTTCACTTACACCACGTGTCTCTGTAAAAATGCTGGTGGAAATACACACATTCCGATGCCAGTGAAACAATCTAGTTATATATAGGCTAGTTGTAGATCTTCATTGCGGACTTTTTTAAGATTTCAAAACTTAAAAATACATAAATGTTTCAAACTGAGGCACCACACACGCAGATATGAAAATTAATTTCAGCACATCAGAGCCAAAAAAAAAACAAAACAAAAAAAAACGTTCAAACGTCAAACGTTATTCACTTGTCTTTGAGGAGATATGTGTGATGTTGATACAGCCTGTGGTCAGTTTTATAAGATGGTGAAGCTCTTGCGGCCCGAGTTCAACCAGACAACCAGAACAAAAGTAAGTGTCTCGCTATAACAAAATAAAAGTTTAGTTTAGGTTTTTTTTATGATTGTTGAAAGATGAAACAGCCAAATGCATTGGATCTGACAGCATCGCATGCCATTTTATGACAAGCCTTAAAGGAAAAAAAAAAAGGGGATTATCATTTTTCCTCATATATATCGTCACCTTCCTAAAATAATTGCCTAAGTCATTTTTTCAGGTTTCTCAGAAAACACAAATAACTGAACCTAACTTCAGAGGCCGAATAGACTTCGTTCTTCTTGATGCAACTGCTATCTTGAAAAGCTTGTAAAATTGCCTAAGTCTCACTGTCTTTTGACTTAGGCTAAATAAAACAGTCACACTCTTGACATAGGCCATTATACTACAGGGGTAGAAATGCATGATCTGTTCAACTGTGGATGTGGGTGATATTAGCAGGGGTGGCCAGCATCATGATGACTTATGCAAAAAAAACATTTTTTGTCAAAAAATGACTCAGGCAATTATTTTAGGAAGGTTTATTAACATTACAAGTGAACCTCAAGGAAAAATTTTTTATATATATATATATATATATATATATATATATATATATATATATATATATTATATATATATATATATACAGAGGCAGGCTAAATACACATTAATTGCGCAGATATTAACATAAATAAATACATAATCTCTGTATTACATACAAAATACATTACATACATAGTCTCTCCAATGCCATCTCTCTCATGTCATGTTCGTCCATCAATTCCAATGAAATCAACTGCAGGGTGGGATTTCTGCTTAACTGGTTTGCACCCAGTGGGATAAATTATAGAAAGATTAAAAATACGGGAGAAATGCGGGAAAATATTTAAACGGGAGAGCGGGATAGCAAGGTAAAATACGGAAGAATCCCGCAAAAAACTGGAGGGTTGACAGATATGGGCCAGATTTGATTTTTTTGTTGTTGTATTTTTTCATGGGAGGAATTTGCCTTTCGGACCTTCCAATATAACTTTAATTGTGGACGGATATTGTTAGTTCAAAAATATTCTTGGTAAACCACAACAATCTTACACTTAATCCACATTGCAATGTCGGAATGCCACTGCACTGTCCAACACATAAACTGAACCAGATGCATCTACAAGCCAGTGATGAGCTTTCTCTGGACTTCATTTTGTCTGAGCCATTTTTGCACTGATTTTAATCATCTAGTCCCAAGATGATTTTTACTGGATATATGAAGTCAGTGCACACATATGTGTAACTTACAGGTCTGTTTGGCTTGAGAAGTGAGCTATTTCTCTTTAAAGTCGTCATGAAACAGAAGTTGCTCTAGTCTTTTCTTCCCTTTTGTGACCTGATTGTGACGTATATGGAGTGAAACGGCTTCTCGAACAAGGAAATGATTTTGTCTGTGGGGAATTGATTGGATGGTTGTGGTTTGCTATTGGTGGATCTCGTGTGAGTGACAGATTGCCCCGCCCTCGTCATCAGAGAAGAGATGATGTCACTGCAAGAGGGAGGGGAAGTTATTCTGATTCAAGATTATGAGGCGCATGAATAAAAAAAATTAAAATGAAAATAAATGATGTGCACGATAAATCATTTAAATAAAAAAAACTGCAATATACCATTAAAAATAACAGGACTTGTCAATTTGATTTCATGATGACTTTAAAGTCCCCCTGTGGTGAAAATCAAGCTTTTAATGTTGTTTATATGTCTATGTGGTGTTTTTAATATGCTTTAAGACAAACCATGTGTAAATTCATAAGTCGACAGCATTGCTGAGTATTTTCTCCTTAAAACTGCAGTGAACCAAAGACAGTCTCAAAAACACACTTTGAAATCGCTGGTGTTTCTGACGTCACAAACTACCTTGTAACCAATCAGATCAACGTGTGATCGTCAACGAGTGGATCTCTGAGCTGAGTGAGTGAGTGGAGGCGGGGCTCATTTGCATGAGACTAGATAGAACCACATATAGTAAATGAGGCAAGGGTTCAGAGTTACATTCAAGCTATTTTAAGGCATGAAGAAAAAACTTTTAAATATGTCATTTTGGTGATCAAAATTATTTTTAAGGGATAAAAATTACTTTAAAATTAATGCTACGCAATGACTCATTTTTAAGTGTGGTTTAAGCATACAAATATTTTGTTGGGTCACTGTACTTCAATCAACATGCCAAACTAAGAATTCTTCTGCCATCTTCTGGTTGTTTATTGCATAACATCACAAACACTTAATTATAAAGAACACCACAACTTATGAAATCAAACATAACGTTGATACGCCCAACAATTTTTTTTCAAAATAATTCAAATATGAATGAAATAACACGAAACACAAACATTTCCTCTCCTAAAGTGGAATCAATCCCCTTGTCTCTCTCTCATATAAATCTGGAATGTCTCCAACAGGAGAGCTGATCATTCTGACTGTATTTTCTCCATGTATTTTGTGCTCGTACTCGATGAGCTGCCTCCAGAAGCCGGCGTTCGGTCTGATGATGGGTCTCTGAGCTTTGAGCCGTGTGTGAGCCTCTGCTAGTGTGTGATGACAGTGTTTCATCAGGAACGCCAGACACAGAGCCGCGGAGCGACTGACGCCTGCGTTACAGTGAACCAGGACTCGTCCATGTTCTTCACAAACCTGCAGTATCTTATCAGCAACTGCGTCAAAATGCTCAGTGAGTCTGGATTCGGGATCATCGGAGACGGACACGTGCATATAATCGATACTAGTGGGAATGTTTGAGTTTCTGATGTCCTGAGTTGCATTAATAACACATGTGATGTTGAGAGAGCTTATGACTGAAGAGTCACTGGCCGCTTTGCCGTTGCCGATGTACAAATAGTCCGTGACCTGAGCAAACCCTCCGAGTCCTCCTGCTCTCCCTGACATGGTGTGAACACTAGGAACAAATGTGCAAGATTATTAGTGCAAACATCACAACTAAACAAGGATACTTCGTTATGATAAACTTTTATGTGTTGGCTTGCCTGAAAACTTGACTAACACATACAGACATACTGAAAGACAGATGATAGATAGATACATGTGTAGATAGATAGATAGATAGATAGATAGATAGACAGACATACAGATAGATAGATAGATAGATAGATAGATAGATAGATAGATAGATAGATAGATAGATAGATAGATAGATAGATAGATAGATAGATAGATAGATAGATAGATAGATAGATAGATAGATAGATAGATAGATAGATAGATAGATAGATAGATAGATAGATAGATAGATAGATAGATAGATAGATAGATGGATGGATGGATGGATGGATGGATGGATGGATGGATGGATGGATGGATGGATGGATGGATGGATGGATGGATGGATGGATGGATGGATGGATGGATGGATGGATGGATGGATGGACGGACATACAGACAGACAGACAGACAGACAGACAGATAGATAGATAGATAGATAGATAGATAGACAGACAGACAGACAGACAGACAGACAGACAGACAGACAGACAGATAGATAGATAGATAGATAGATAGATAGATAGATAGATAGATAGATAGATAGATAGATAGATAGATAGATAGATAGATAGACATACAGATAGATAGTGTAAGAATTGATAAATTAGGAAATTCCAGACAGTCTGTTTCGGGTGGTGACCTGTGCCCGGTTGCATAAAGCACCTTAAGTTTTTCCTTTAAGTATGATACTTAAGGGGCGATTTCCCCTTACCTAAGTGACCAAATATGAAGAAATGTATATATCATCAGTAAACATTGATTTTGTGATCATTCACTTAAAAAAAAAAACCTCTCTGCTTTTATTTTGTTCGAAAAATCACAACTGAATCCACCCTTCTGATGGGATCAGGATAATCCTGTTTTTTTGGATCAAATAGATCCCAAACCGAGTTCAAAGTTCTGAAAAACCCAAAGGGCAGGTTTGATCCAGATCAAATTTAAGATCGGATTACATGATCTGATCTTAGTTCAGAATCCCTCTTTTGCTTTTGAAAAAACGATTTCCAAGATTTGATCCAATCCGTGATCCGAAATCCCACTGGATTACTTTTGAAAAACTGGGCCCAGATGATCACCTGAACTCCACAAGAACATGGTTTAATGTGAATATTTAACATTGACTGTTATGTTTTTGATGTCATTTGAAATGTCTCAAAGTGAGTGGTACAGATCTCAGGTACAAGCTAGGTAAGATTCTTTGGTGTAACCAATGTATAATCATGTTCTAGATATTTGAATTGATTGTGGAATTGATCTCTGATATCTGAAATAATAAATTGTTACATTTGATTATTCTAACTGACTTTGATATTATTTTCATTGAAGAGTTAAACTGAATAGTCAAACATTCACTCATATTTAATGATCCACAGACATCATTAAAACATTTTCATTTATGGAGTCAGATGAAATAACGAGAGTATACATATGACTAATGTATTACAAATTTAACCAACCAATACTTTGCATGAGTGAGGACAGAACACGTGATAACCGTCCCCGTGTATCGGCGAACCGGCTTTGGACCAATATAGCGGGCCTTACAATAGAAGGACAGACATACAGATAGACAGACATACAGATAGATAGATAGATAGATAGATGATAGATGGATGGATGGATGGATGGATGGATGGATGGATGGATGGATGGATGGATGAATGGATGGACAGACATACAGACAGATAGATAGATAGATAGATAGATAGATAGATAGATAGATAGATAGATAGATAGATATACATACAGATAGACAGACAGACAGACAGACAGACAGACAGACAGACAGATAGATAGATAGATAGATAGATAGACATACAGATAGATAGACAGACAGACAGACAGACAGACAGACAGACAGACAGACAGACAGATAGATAGATAGATAGATAGATAGATAGATAGATAGATAGATAGACATACAGATAGATAGTGTAAGAATTGATAAATTAGGAAATTCCAGACAGTCTGTTTCGGGTGGTGACCTGTGCCCGGTTGCATAAAGCACCTTAAGTTTTTCCCTTAAGTATGATACTTAAGGGGCGATTTCCCCTTACCTAAGAGAATAACTTAAGGGTGTTGCATATAATCTCTTAAACGGTTCTCTTAGGTAAGGGAAACATTTAAGTGTTTCACGACAGCGATCCTGGATTCACGTTATAAAAGTCTGTTGTTGCCATAGATACGCAAAACACTAACACTAACACTTTCGCAGTTTCACCAAATAAAGTAGGCTAGAATATCGGAATGGATATAAAAAAAAGAAAAAAAAGAAAGCCTAATTGGACAGATGAGGAGAAATGCATTCTTCTTGACGAATATGGTAAAAGAAAAACAATTTTTGACCGTTGCGTTTAAATGACGGGAAAGCCCCCGCAACCCGGTGAACCTCTCTGCTGACAGACGATTTATGCACGTGGAAAACGTACTCGGTTACCTAATGTAACCTCGGTTCTCTCTAGAAGAGGGAACGAGTATTGCGTAAGTTAGCTTACGCTACGGGAAAGTTATATTTTCTCGAGATCTGAAGCCAAAAAATTATCCTTAATTTTGTATTTATTGTCAACGCAGTGCGACAGCCGGCAGACCATGGCAGGCTACATAAGCGTGCTCATTGGCTGTCCAGCGGCAACTGCTGCAGCCTACCAGTGAGCCCTGTGTGACGTTGCGCCCTCCACACCCCTCTAACCGTCAGGATGGGTGTGACTAGCGTATACAAGGAAGGGCTCAAAGGCTGAAAATCTGGTTTTCTAGTCTGAAGCGCAAAAGCTTGTGGCGCGACACGGCAGGTTACGCAATACTCGTTCCCTCTTCTAGAGAGAACCGAGGTTACATTAGGTAACCGAGTACGTTCTCTTACGAGAGGTTCTCTCGTATTGCGTAAGTTAGCTTACGCTACGGGAACCCTTGTCAACGCCGTGCGCGCCGAGCATCCAGTGCATGAGTCCCAGGAAAACCGGGGAAACACCACATGCTGGAACAGGTGGCCGGTCGGAGAAACGGGCCAGCACATGTAATAAGCACTTCATATAAAATAGAGCGGCGCTGCCGGTCTATGTATCAATGTAGGCAATGCGGCCAGCAGCGCGGGCCAGCACAGTACATAAGCACATCATAGGGGAAAATAGAGCGGTCTCGCCGGTCTATGTGTAGAGAGAATAACCCCCAGCGCAACTGAGTGGAGGATAGGCGGCCAGCGGCGCAGGCCAGCACTGGTACACAGGTGCGTAATGGGCAAGGAAGACAGAGCGGCACAGCCGGTTTGTGTACAGAAAAACTCTTCCCTTGGTGCCATTTACCAGAAATATTAACAGTACATGAACGTAGTCTGCACATGAGCAACTGGGCAGAACATACCACTTATACTGATAACAGTTTAGCCTGCAAGGCGGGAACTTCCAGGTTATAAAACCTCATGAATGTAGATGGGGAGGCCCAGCCCGCCGCCATGCAAATATCGTGAATAGAAATCCCGCTAGACCAAGCCCACGACGAGGCCATGCCTCTAGTGGAGTGGGCTCTGATACCCATAGGGCACTGCAGGTGTTTGGAGGCGTAGACTGCTGCGATCGCGTCCACTATCCACCTGGACAGGCTCTGTTTCGAGGCGGCGAGACCCTTGGTGCGCCCACCAAACTAAACAAAGAGCTGCTCGGAACGCCTGAAGGTGGCGGAACGCGTGATGTAAACTCTCAGCGCCCTGACGGGGCATAAGAGGTTATCACTGTCCTCGCTATCGGATTCTGGCAGAGCCGACAGGGAGATGATTTGCGCCCTAAAGGGGGTATCAATCGCTTTGGGGATGTAACCGTGTCTCGGTTTGAGGATGACTTTGGAGTCATTTGGTCCGAACTCAAGACATGCAGGGCTAACAGATAGCGCGTGTAGATCCCCCACGCGTTTTACTGAAGACAGAGCTATCAGAAAAACGGTTTTGAACGAGAGGTATTTCAAATCCACAGATTCAAGCGGTTCAAAGGGAAAAGCCTTCAGGGCCTCCAGGACCAAGGACAGATCCCAAATAGAAACCGAGGGGGGCCGCGGGGGATTAATTCGTCTGGCTCCTCTGAGGAAACGGATGATGAGCTCGTTCCTTCCTATTGCACGGCCGCACGTCGTCTCCGCGAACGCTGTAATAGCCGCAACATACACTTTGAGCGTGGAGGGGGACCTGCCCTTGTCCAACAGCTCTTGTAGGAAGGAGAGCACCCGCAGGACCCCGCCTGTACGTGGATCCAGGCTCTTAGTAGCGCACCATTTAGAGAACACAGACCATTTAGACGCGTAGAGCCTTCTCGTGGAAGGAGCTCTAGACTGGCGTGACGTGTTTACGACCCCTTCTGGCAGGCCAACGGGTATCCGTTGATTATCCGCGCATGCAGAGAACAGCGCTCTGGATGAGGATGCCAAATTGATCCACCGGCCTGAGATAGGAGATCCTTTCTCACCGGGATCGGCCATGGGGCTAAGTGCGACAGCCTCACTAGCTCTGGGTACCAGATTTGGTTCTCCCATCGCGGGGCTATAAGGAGCACTGGGTGGTGCGTTTCCCTGATCCTCTTGATGACCTGTGGTAACAGGGAGATCGGAGGGAAAGCGTACAGCGGGAGGCTGGGCCAGGTTTGGGCCAGCGCGTCCTCGCTCTTTGAGTAGAACGTCGGGCAGTGATGAGCACACGCGAGAAGGCGTTCTGTCAGTTTGCAGAGGTTCCTGGATCTGACACCGCCCTGTCGGTTCACATAGGACACCACGGACATGTTGTCCGAGCGGACTAGCACATGGTGATCCCCTAAGAATGGGAGGAAACGTTTGAGCGCGTTCTCGACCGCTATCATCTCCAAACAGTTTATGTGGAGGCATTTCTCCTGGTCTGACCACAGGCCAAAGACCGGTTTGCCCTCAAAAAGAGTGCCCCAACCTAAGTTGGATGCGTCCGTCGAGATAACTTTGCTGTGCGAGACGGCTCCCATTGTCACTCCCTGCTGGTACCAGTCGGCCGCTAACCAGGGCTTCAGTGCTGAAACGCAGCTCTGAGTCACTCTGATTCGAAAGCCGCCGGAAGCCCAGGCTCTGTGAGGCACTCGGGCATTCAACCAGCGTTGCAGCGGGCGCATACGCAGTAGACCCAGCTGAAGCACTGCTGCAGCTGAAGCCATACAACCCAGCATCCTCTGAAATGTCTTGAGAGGTGCGGTGCTGCCCGGCTGGAAAGACACGGCCAGGCGTCGAGTACAGCGCGCGTGCTGTGTCGACAGGCGGGCCGTCATTGCCACAGAGTCCAGTTCCAAACCCAGAAAGGAGGTTGACTGACTGGGCACTAATGAGCTCTTGGTCCAGTTGACCGTGAGACCCAGGCTTTCCAGGTGACTGAGAAGCACTGTTCTGTGAGCGATACGCTCTTCCTCTGACTGTGCTAGAATCAGCCAATCGTCCAAATAGTTCAAAATTCACATTCCCTGACCTCTCAGGGGAGCGAGAGCCATGTCCATGCACTTCGTGAATGTACGGGGTGCTGAAGACAGGCCTAACGGCAGGACGGTGTACTGATATACCTGACCGTCGAAGGCGAATCTCAAGAATGAATTTTGCGCGGCTCGAACAGAGGGAAAGGAAGCTCGCTCCGAGACCGTCCGCTTCTGCCATCCCTTGTGAGCAGCGCAGTCTGCGCGGCACGAACAGAGGGAGAAAGAACGAGGAAGCTCGCTCCGAGACCGTCCGCTTCTGCCATCCCTTGTGAGCGGCGCAGTCTGCGCGGCTCGAACAGAGGGAGAGAGAGCGAGGAAGTCGTGCGAGACATTTGAAACAACGCCTCGTAGAAATTGCTCTTTTAGAAGAGGAGAGAGAGTGTGTGTCGCAGGGGCGAACACACACAGCAGAAAAGGATAGCCTATGTCGCCAGATGGTGTAGCAGGCACGGATGGCTGAAGGCGGCGAAAGCGGCCGGCTTCCTCAGACGCTTCCTAGGCTTGCTGGTCATTAGATTCGACGGCGGCGGCTCTCAAGATCCAGCGATGCGAAGAGCTTCGCGGAAGACAAGAAAATCTGATTTTCAGCCAGTGAGCCCTTCCTTGTATACACGCTAGTCACACCCATCCTGACGGTTAGAGGGGTGTGGAGGGCGCGACGTCACACAGGGCTCACTGGTAGGCTGCAGCAGTTGCCGCTGGACAGCCAATGAGCACGCTTATGTAGCCTGCCATGGTCTGCCGGCTGTCGCACTGCGTTGACAATAAATACAAAATTAAGGATAATTTTTTGGCTTCAGATCTCGAGAAAAGATAACTTTCCCGTAGCGTAAGCTAACTTACGCAATACGAGAGAATCTCTCGTAAGAGAACATCTCCCGCTAATATTGCACGTCGATCAAATCGATATTCTTGCAACAATTTGTTATCGCTAAGATGGTCCAAAGGGTTCTCCCTATCCCTAAAAATTATTCTTGGCACATAATGATCTTCAGCTGGTTTCATAAATTCAGCCATGTCGTCTTATTTTTGTCCGCGTTACTCTTAGGGTTACGATTTCCAAACCTTAAGTTATACTTAGGGAAATGACCGTTAAGGGGTTTTATGCAACACTTGACGCTTTTTAAGGGATTACTTAAGTGAAAAAACAGCGTTTAAGGGAAATTCTAAGTGTTTATGACGTTTCACTTAAAGAAACCCTTAAGTAACACTTAAGGTTTTTTTTTCTGCAACACCCTTAGGTTTAAGGGAAACATAAGGGAGAACTTAAGGGAAAATCACACTTAAGGTGCTTTATGCAACCGGGCACAGACCCTGAGAGGACAAAAGGACCTCTCTGGAGATTACCATTTGAACTGGCTCTCATGAACCATCAAGACGAAAGTCTCACCTCTGAGTCATCCGAATCTACAAAACTTTCCCTCTCCCCTCACCCCCTCTCCCCTCACCCCCTCACCTCCTCACCCCTCACCTCCTCTCTCTCTCATGCTCTGGGCCTGGTTTTTCAAAAGGTTTAATCCGGATAAAATTGATCCGGATTTAGTAATCCTTTTTTTTTTGCGATCCATGATCACGTAATTCATCTTACTTTTGAGCCAGTTTTTCAAAGCAACATCGGAATGGATCAGTCTGATCCGGATAGGAACTTTTCAGGATCACCAAATCCTGTTTACTAGAGCCTTAAATGGAACCAACAGTGTAGCCTACTGGCTTAGCAAAGAACAACAGTTGGCAAAATACCGGTGGCCACAAATAACCATTGTTTATTTTAATTTTAAGAAACAGAAACACTGTAATAAACAGAAACATTTTACTTTCCTTATTTTGTTATAATGTTAAATTGCAGATTTTGTTGTTTTACCATATCTCATTAGATGTGACATGCTTCATATATGCTTCAAATATGAAGAAATGTATATATCATCAGTAAACATTGATTTTGTGATCATTCACTTAAAAAAAAAAACCTCTCTGCTTTTATTTTGTTCGAAAAATCACAACTGAATCCACCCTTCTGATGTCACGGTTCATGAATTCACTGTCTCTCTCTCGTCTAACGTGCTGTTGTGTGTGTGTGTGTGTCTGTGGGCGTGGTCACTGATCATCAGTGATCAGCAGCGCCAGCTGGTTTCAATTGTATGTCTCTATATAAGCTCAGTAACTGGTGTCTCATGTTGTCAGATCGTTGTGGTTTTCCTGGTGTGTGTCCCGTGCTTGTTCCTGTGTTCCCCGTGCCGTTTGTGATCTTCCTGTCGTCGTCGTGTCTTCCTGGATTTCTGCACTCTTCACGGATTCATCTAGCACATCACAAGGGATTACCACTGGATCACTGCACCAGCACCCGTTGCTCACCGAGGTCCCTGCGTCACCACACCATCAGCGTTTGTGTCCGCCTACCTGTCCCGCTGTGTTAGCGATCTTCTGTGTGCTGTGTTCTGACCATCTGTGTGTTTTCAATAAAGAGCGTTGTTGCATATACATCCTGTCTGTCATCCGTTACAGAACGATCTGACCCACCATGGATGTAGCAGGCGCCACGAATTGGGACGAGTTTGCGACTCGAAGCATCGCGAGAATGGACACCCAGGAAGAGAGCATCTCCAACACAGGTCGGGCGGTCCAAGCGCTTGTGACGCAGGTGTCCGAGCTCACCCAACAACTCCAACAGCTAAGAGTTCCCACTGCGCCGCCCACACTGCCCGTTCAGCCCAATCCACCAGAGCCGTCCCAGCAGCGCGAACCGAGACTAACGACACCAGAGGGATATTCAGGTGAACCGGAGTTTTGCAGAGCATTTTTGACCCGATGTTCTATGCACTTTTCATTACAGCCACTGACGTTCAGTCAAGAACAGTCGAAGGTGGCATTCGTGCTGACACTGTTGTCCGGCAAAGCGGCTCTCTGGGGAACGGCAGTGTGGGAGAATCAAGATCCATGCTGCGCCTCGTTCCAGGCACTCTCCGAGGAGATGAAGAGGGTCTTCGATCGTGCGGTGGCGGGTAGGGAGGCGGCCAGACTACTCGCCGATCTCCGCCAAGGTAACGGCTCGGTGTCGGAATATTCCATCCGGTTCCGCACCCTGGCTGCAGAGTGCCGATGGAACGAGGAGGCGCAGTGGGATCATTTCCTGCATGGGTTGGCTGACCGTGTCCAGAGGGAAATCTACATGCTGGACCTTCCACGCAGTCTAAATGGACTCATTGAGCTGGCGTTGCGAGTGGATGCTCGATTGAGCAGAATGGGTCGCTTCCAACAGAACCCTCCGTTTCGCGGTATGGAGAACCCGCGTTTGGAGAACCTGGACACGGTCAGTCCCGTGTGTGATCCCGAGCCCATGCAGGTGGGTAGAGCTCGGCTTTCCCGGGAGGAGAGAGAACGGCGGAGGTCCCAAGGACTGTGCCTGTACTGCGGGAAGGCGGGTCACTTCATCCACTCGTGCCCGTTAAAAGATCAAGCCCGGTAGTAACAACGAGGCTACTATCGGGTGGGATCTCCGCCAAGAAGACCTCATCATCACCATCATCAGCTACTCTCCTTCCGGTAAGACTAAGGTGGGCAACCCACACACACGACACCAAGGCTTTACTGGATTCGGGGGCAGAAGGTAATTTTATGGACTCAGAACTGGCTCATCATCTTCGCATTCCGATTTCCCCTCTTCCGTACAAGATCTCTGTCAAGGCTCTTAATGGACAACCACTTCCTGACATTTCACACATTACTGAACCCATCACTCTCATCTCTTCTGGCAACCACACAGAGACAATATCATTCCACCTCATGAACTCACCTCTCGCACCCATCGTACTCGGACATCCCTGGCTCACATTACATAATCCCAGAGTCGATTGGGGTCACAATTCTGTTTCTATGTGGAGTAATACATGTCATGAGTCATGTCTTGTGTCTGCGTGTTCGTCTGTACCTGTGTCTGTTTTCCAGGAGGAGGCGGTGAATTTGTCTAACGTGCCCGGGGAGTACCAGGACCTGAGAGAAGTGTTCAGTAAGTCTCGTGCTGCTTCTCTCCCTCCACATCGTCCCTATGACTGTGCCATAGACTTAGTGCCAGGTGAGTCTCCGCCTAAGGGCAAGTTATATTCACTTTCTGTTCCAGAAAGGGAGGCTATGGAGAAATATATTTCTGATTCTCTAGCATCCAAATTCATTAGACCTTCCTCATCTCCAGCGGGGGCGGGGTTCTTTTTTGTGGGGAAGAAGGATGGATCTCTGCGACCGTGCATTGATTACCGAGGGTTGAACAACATCACGGTAAAGAATACTTATCCTTTGCCGCTGATGTCTTCAGCCTTCGAGCGGTTACAGGGAGCATCCATCTTCACAAAATTGGATTTACGTAACGCTTATCATTTGGTTCGCATAAGGAAGGGTGATGAATGGAAGACCGCGTTCAATACCCCCAGGGGGCACTTTGAATACTTGGTCATGCCCTTCGGGCTGTCCAACTCCCCAGCGGTCTTCCAGGCACTCGTCAATGACGTGCTGAGAGATATGGTTGACCAGTTCATATATGTCTACCTGGATGACATATTGATTTTTTCATCTTCTCTCCAGGAACACGTTCAGCACGTCAGACGAGTGCTTCAGAGGTTGCTAGAGAATGGGCTTTTTGTCAAGGCGGAGAAATGCGTTTTTCATGCACAGTCTGTTCCTTTTCTAGGGCACATCGTCTCGTCTGAGGGAATGCGTATGGATCCTGACAAGGTTAAGGCTGTGATAGATTGGCCAAGTCCAGATTCCCGTAAGGCCCTGCAGAGGTTTCTGGGGTTTGCCAATTTTTATCGGCGTTTTATTCGCAATTTCAGCCAACTAGCCGCGCCTCTGACTGCCTTGACCTCCCCCAGAACGACGTTCAGGTGGTCCGATACAGCGGAAGCTGTATTCGCCAAACTGAAAAGCCGCTTCATTTCGGCTCCCATCCTCGTTGCCCCTGATCCATCACGTCAGTTCGTGGTGGAGGTCGACGCGTCAGAGGTGGGGGTAGGAGCAGTTCTTTCCCAACGTTCTTCCACAGACGACAAGATGCATCCTTGCGCGTTTTTTTCTCATCGTTTATCACCTGCCGAACGTAACTATGACATTGGTAATAGAGAATTGTTGGCAGTCAAGTTAGCGCTGGAAGAGTGGCGTCACTGGTTAGAAGGGTCAGGGGTACCTTTTATCGTATGGACCGATCATAAGAACCTAGAATATATCAGAACCGCCAAAAGACTCAACTCTAGGCAGGCTCGGTGGGCACTTTTTTTCGGACGTTTTGATTTTTCTCTTTCGTACCGCCCGGGTTCCAAAAACATCAAACCCGATTCCTTATCTCGTATTTTTGACCAATCCGAACGCCCGTCTACTCCCGAGTGTATTTTACCCGAGACATTAGTGGTCTCCACTCTCAGATGGGAGGTCGAATCGAAGGTCATGAAGGCCTTAGAAGGGGTAACGCCTCCGCCCGATTGCCCACCGAATCGTTTGTTTGTGCCAGAGGGGTGTCGGTCCGACGTCATTCAGTGGGGTCATTGTTCCAGCATAGCATGTCATCCAGGGGTAAGTCGCACCAGTTTTTTGGTTAGGCAACGATTCTGGTGGCCATTAATGGCTCGCGACATCCGCAGTTTTGTTTTGGCTTGCTCAGTTTGTGCCACTGGTAAGACTTCCAATCGACCCCCGGATGGGTTACTCCAACCGCTGTCTGTCCCTTCGAGACCCTGGTCCCACATTGCGCTAGATTTTATTACCGCCCTCCCGCCCTCCCAGGGCAAGACGGTCGTTTTGACTGTCGTGGACCGGTTCTCGAAGGCGGCTCATTTTATTCCCTTGCCCAAATTACCCTCAGCCAAGGAAACAGCGGTAACTGTCATAGATCACGTCTTTCGCTTACATGGCCTCCCGATGGACGTGGTTTCCGACAGGGGTCCCCAATTTGTGTCCAAATTTTGGCAAGAATTTTGTAAGTTACTGGGGGCGACTGTCAGTCTCTCTTCGGGGTTTCATCCTCAGAGCAATGGTCAAACGGAGAGAGCCAACCAAGATCTGGAGAGAGTGTTGCGATGTTTGGTTTCCAAGAATCCTTCCTCCTGGAGCCAACAACTCTCTATGGTGGAGTACGCCCACAATTCATTACCAGTGTCATCCACGGGCCTTACTCCGTTTGAATGTAGTTTAGGTTACCAGCCACCAGTTTTTGCTAGTACGGAATCCGAAGTCGCGGTCCCCTCCGCTCACGCCTTCGTCCAGAGGTGTCGCCACACTTGGACTAGAGCCCGTGAGACTCTTCTCCAAGTGGGGGCGCGCACCAAGGCTAAGGCCGATCGCCACCGGTCGAAGCCTCCCGTATACGTCGTTGGTCAAAAAGTGTGGCTTTCAACCAAGAACATTCCTCTCCGTTCCGTTTCTAATAAACTTGCTCCCAAATTCATCGGCCCGTTTCCTGTCACCAAGATCATTAGTCCGGTGACAGTCCGACTCAAACTTCCTCCTGCGTACAGGAGAATTCATCCCGCCTTTCATGTGTCAAAGATTAAACCTGTGTTTTGGGCACGCATTAATCCGCCAGTCCCGGTTCCCCCCCCGCCGCGTCTCGTAGATGGGGAACCAACTTATTCGGTTAACCGTATTCTGGACTCGAGAAGGAGGGGACGCGGATTTCAGTACCTGGTGGACTGGGAAGGTTACGGTCCGGAGGAGAGAAGTTGGGTTCCTGCTAGAGACATTCTGGATCACTCCCTTATCGATGATTACAATCGACAGGTAAGTCCGTCGGGGAACGCCAGGAGGCGTTCCTAGGGGAGGGGGTACTGTCACGGTTCATGAATTCACTGTCTCTCTCTCGTCTAACGTGCTGTTGTGTGTGTGTGTGTGTCTGTGGGCGTGGTCACTGATCATCAGTGATCAGCAGCGCCAGCTGGTTTCAATTGTATGTCTCTATATAAGCTCAGTAACTGGTGTCTCATGTTGTCAGATCGTTGTGGTTTTCCTGGTGTGTGTCCCGTGCTTGTTCCTGTGTTCCCCGTGCCGTTTGTGATCTTCCTGTCGTCGTCGTGTCTTCCTGGATTTCTGCACTCTTCACGGATTCATCTAGCACATCACAAGGGATTACCACTGGATCACTGCACTAGCACCCGTTGCTCACCGAGGTCCCTGCGTCACCACACCATCAGCGTTTGTGTCCGCCTACCTGTCCCGCTGTGTTAGCGATCTTCTGTGTGCTGTGTTCTGACCATCTGTGTGTTTTCAATAAAGAGCGTTGTTGCATATACATCCTGTCTGTCATCCGTTACATCTGATGGGATCAGGATAATCCTGTTTTTTTGGATCAAATAGATCCCAAACCGAGTTCAAAGTTCTGAAAAACCCAAAGGGCAGGTTTGATCCAGATCAAATTTAAGATCGGATTACATGATCTGATCTTAGTTCAGAATCCCTCTTTTGCTTTTGAAAAACCGATTTCCAAGATTTGATCCAATCCGTGATCCGAAATCCCACTGGATTACTTTTGAAAAACTGGGCCCAGATGATCACCTGAACTCCACAAGAACATGGTTTAATGTGAATATTTAACATTGACTGTTATGTTTTTGATGTCATTTGAAATGTCTCAAAGTGAGTGGTACAGATCTCAGGTACAAGCTAGGTAAGATTCTTTGGTGTAACCAATGTATAATCATGTTCTAGATATTTGAATTGATTGTGGAATTGATCTCTGATATCTAAAATAATAAATTGTTACATTTGATTTTTCTAACTGACTTTGATATTATTTTCATTGAAGAGTTAAACTGAATAGTCAAACATTCACTCATAATTAATGATCCACAGACATCATTAAAACATTTTCATTTATGGAGTCAGATGAAATAACGAGAGTATACATATGACTAATGTATTACAAATTTAACCAACCAATACTTTGCATGAGTTAGGACAGAACACGTGATAACCGTCCCCGTGTATCGGCGAACCGGCTTTGGACCAATATAGCGGGCCTTACAATAGAAGGACAGACATACAGATAGACAGACATACAGATAGATAGATAGATAGATAGATAGATAGATAGATAGATAGATAGATAGATAGATAGATGATAGATAGATGATAGATAGATAGATAGATAGATAGATAGATAGATAGATAGATAGATGATAGATAGATAGATAGATAGATAGATAGATAGATAGATAGATGATAGATAGATAGATAGATAGATGATAGATAGATAGATAGATAGATAGATAGATAGACAGACAGACATACACAGATAGATAGATAGATAGATAGATAGATAGATAGATAGATAGATAGACAGACAGACAGACAGACAGACAGATAGATAGACAGACAGACAGACAGACAGACATACACAGATAGATAAATAGGTAGATAGATAGACAGACAGATAGATAGATAGACAGACAGACATACACAGATAGATAGATAGATAGACAGACAGACAGACAGACAGACAGACAGACAGATATACAGACAGACAGATAGATAGACAGACATAAACAGATAGACAGACAGACAGACAGACAGACAGACAGACAGACAGACAGACAGACAAATAGATAGACAGACAGACAGACAGACAGATAGATAGATAGATAGACAGACATACACAGATAGATAGATAGATAGATAGATAGATAGATAGACAGACAGACAGACAGACAGACAGACAGACAGACATACACAGATAGATAGACAGACAGACAGACAGACAGACAGACAGATATAGATAGATAGATAGACAGACAGACAGACACAGATAGCTAGATAGATAGATAAAGAGAGACAGACAGACAGACAGACAGACAGACAGACATACATACACATATAGATAGATAAATAGATAGATAGATAGATAGATAGACAGACATACAGATATTGTAGACAGACAGACAGACAGACAGATATATATAGATAGATAGATAGATAGATAGATAGATAGATAGATAGATATACAGATAGCTAAGATATATAGATAGACAGACAGACAGACAGACAGACAGACAGGTATAGATAGATAGATAGATAGATAGATAGATAGATAGATAGATAGATAGATAGATAGATAGATAGATAGATAGATAGATAGACAGACAGATAGCTAAGATATATAGACAGACAGACAGACAGACAGATATTGTAGACAGACAGACAGACAGATATAGATAGATAGATAGATAGATAGATATATAGATAGACAGACAGACAGACAGACAGACAGATATTGTAGATAGACAGACAGACAGACAGGTATAGATAGATAGATAGATAGATAGATAGATAGATAGATAGATAGCTAAGATATATATATAGACAGACAGACATATATTACAGACAGACAGACAGATATAGATAGATAGATAGATAGATAGATAGATAGATAGATAGATAGATAGATAGATAGATAGATAGATAGATAGATAGATAGATAGATAGACGTTTGCACAATTTTTGTCAAACCAGAATACTAAAGCTGTAGGCTATATACTGCACATAGACATTATGTGACTGAAATCAATTCGACACTGGATACACTCAAGAGGAATTCTGATATGCTCTTATTATATATGAATGCTTTCATACACGGTAGCGGTGATGTGGAGTTTTTAATCATCTTTAAAATCTGCAACCTGTCAGAGAGTTCTGTTTGATTGTCTGTAGCGCGTTTATAAGTGGGCTATAATAACTTTAAAAAGGGTAGTAAAATATATAAGTGAGTTTATGATTCCTACTCACGACTGCTGTGGTCTGAGGAGCTCTTCTTCCACTCACTGCGGCTCGGGGACATCACACGCGCACAGCGCCACCTACCGTCGGCTTGAGACTCAACAGCAAAACAATAAACAATAAGTAATAAATGATCATTGAATCTGTCTATTTGTCTGTCTATATTGACCTTAACAAGCAGCTCGAATACACTAGCAATGATTTGTAAGCAGGAAGAAAACCAAACAAAATACCATTGTAACCATTTATCTCTATTAAAGGCAGAGGTGGACAGTACCAAAGTACACTTGAGTACTGTACTTAAGTACACTTTTTGAGTATCTGTACTTAATTTTTCTGGAAACTTTTTACTTTAACTTCACTACATTTGAAAGGCAAATATCATACTTTTTACTCCACAACATTTCTGTCAAGGTCCTTGAGTAGAAAGTAGTAACGTCAGTCAGGGGATGATTTTGGAAATGAAAGCCGGGTTGAACACGTCAGATTGACGTCAGAACCCGACGTCGGTTTGACATTAAACAGACGTTGGATTTTGGTTGGAAATGAAAGTCGGGTTGATGCCAGAAATGATTGATGTTGGTATCTGACGTCCAACCCGATTTTCATTTTCAACCACAATACGTCTGTCCAACGTTGGCATGTCAATCTGACGTTGGATTCTGACATCAAGCTGATTTTCATTTTCAGCGTTTGGTTTGGTCTTCTAAATGCGAATTTTGTCATTGTTTTGGAGCACACTAGCTTGATAACAGTAAGGCAAACATATTCATAAAAGCCAAATAACTTTAAATACGGCGCTATTTGAGGGGAACAGCCATTTGGGTGTCCATTGTGGACATTACTGAGTGCACTTATTCAATCTCACATTCAATCCCACAACTGGAACTGTGTTCTAGAAATAAATTTGATATTAATATGAGGGTAACTTGGCAGGTATAGATTCAGAGGCATAAGGTAGGCTACTATAAGTATTAAACAATGTAACAATAATAAAACAATGCATTGACATTTTCTTTTGATACTTAAGTACTTTTAAAAACAAGACTGTACTTTTACTCAAGTAAAAATCGGTCTTTACAACATTTACTTGTAACAGAGTAATATTTGACCAGTAGTATATGTACTTTCACTCAAGTAAGGAAGTTGTGTACTTTGTCCATCTCTGATTAATGGTGATTAGCATTAAAAACATCAATAGGTCTAGTTGATAAACATGATCTTAAGGTTCTGGAAAAAATCAGATATAGAGTCCATCATTGTGATATTTACTGAATATTCTTTTTTCAGTTGATAGCATCTGATTACATGTGTTGATATAGGCTACTGCTGGTTTTTAAAAATCTTATCAATGATTTTTCACCACCCATATTTCAGGAGTAGGCTATATAAAACCACAGGGCTTGTACACAGGTTTGTTGATGCTCTTTGTGTGTATAGAAATGAATGAATGAATGAAACTTTTTGTTGATGCCTTTAGATCAATCCATGATGAAACGCACTCGGTTGCTGTCAAATCAAAATAGTCAAAATGGTATTTTAACGGTTTATATCTGATTTCTATTCATTGGGACCAGTTTGTGTTTTTTTTTTTTTTTTTTTTTTTTTTTTTTTTTTACCATTCTCTTTCCTTGAAGACTATAAGGTTATAAAAATTGTTTTTGGATTGTTTTCTATGAATATGCAAATGAGCCCCGCCTCCTCTCACTCACTCAGCTAAAAGATCCACTCGCTGACGATCACTCGTTGATCTGATTGGTTACAAGGTAGTTTGTGACGTCAGAAACACCAGCGATTTCAAAGCATGTTTTTGAGACTGTCTTTGGTTCACTGCAGTTTTAACGAGGAAATTTACACTTATGAACTTATGAATTTACACATGGTTTGTCTTAAAGCAGATTAAAAACACCACATAGACATATAAACAGCATTAAAAGCTGGATTTTCAACACAGGGGGACTTTATTACATTTTCATTTAATTGCAAGTTACACGCATTGTAAAGCATTACATTCAGTTCAGTCCCAAGTATATTCTTTTAAAGTGTATTATTTCTGTAATAAGTATAGCCTACTATTTCTTTTCCAAGTGTATACATTCAGTCCCATAGCGTCATAGTGTATTCAGAAAGAATTGTTTTAATTTGAATTGTTAGTTTGTTCCAGTTGAATCAAAAATGATGTGCTTCTAATCACATAATTTTGGTTCTTTACCTTTTACCTTTCAGTCCCATAACTCTGATCGGAGGGCATCTTCATAAAGCGTTATTGATTTTGTCAATAAAAGGTATAATTATGCATAACCTGTCCAAAGCATCCTTTGAGGCCGGGATGAAAGAAAGTTCATCTCCCTGTTATAGGTTATGGGCTCGGTTGTTCGTGCGCTCCTTTTGAAGATCAGAGGAAACACACTTCTGAAGGCCTTTCTGAAGTTGGCTCCCATGAAGGCGTAGATCACGGGGTTTATGGAGGAATTGGAATAGGACATGCAGTGAGCCCAGATCTTGAGTTTGTAGAGCGTATAACTGTGACTGACATCCTCAGAACAGAACGCTTGTAAGAGGATCAGGATCTGAATTGGACCCCAGCACACTATAAACAGCAGAACCATTACAACCACCATTCTCGAGACTCTCGTCCGCACGGCTTCCACTCGTTCTGCTGGAGTCTGCAGCTGCAAAACAAACACCAGCAGACAAATTACGGTTCATTAGGGGTTTATATACAGTCAAACCAACATTTATTCAGACACCTTCAACATTTCTCACATTATCACAGTTTATTTGCTATAGTTCATAAAATATGAGTTATCAAATCAGCTGATATTTCACTGGTTTTGTCCGTCCTTCTGTTAGACTCTCACAGATGAATAATGTTGAATATCTCTCAGCTGTTAAATTTAACTACACAATTAGATAATGCCAATTTAGGTCAACAAATTACCAAGCAATGCTTCATTTTGTTCAGTCTGTGGTGTAAAAAGGTCCATTAGCAATTAAAGAAAAAATATTTAAGCAAAACATGGTCAGGTCAGAATGATTTTTGGTCCCACATTTTTGTTACTGGTAGTCACTGTATGAAGAATCTTTTAGTATAATATGTCAGTTTACTTTATTTTGCTATCCTCACTTGTGTAAATGAACTATAGTGTCCTGCACTCACTAGTGAAAAATATATCTGGTGTCTGAATCATTTTTGGTTTGACTGTATATCATTTTCTTCTATGCTGAAAACCATAATAAGTTGACTGCACTCAATTGATGGATTTAGCTCGTTTCCTCAATTTAATTGAGTCTCTCAAAACTTGTATATTTAAGTTCACTTAACTTGGTGCTCATGTTGACTAGAATAGTGTTTGCTAAGAATTTGCTAAGTGTTCATAGTGTACTAAAATTGTTGAGTTCACTCAACTTGGTGTTCAGATAGCATACTTACAGAATTAAGTTCACTTAACTTGGCGTTCAAGTAGACTACTTAAATTGCTAAGTTTACTTGGTGTTCACAGTGTACTAAAATTGCTGAGTTCACTTAACTCAGTGTTCATTTAGTGTACTTACAGAATTAATTTCACTTAACTTGGTGTTCACATAGTGTACTTACAGAATTAAGTTCACTTAACTTGGTGTTCACATAGTGTACTTACAGAATTAAGTTCACTTAACTTGGTGTTCATTTAGCGTCTTACAGAATTAAGTTAACTTAACTTGTTCATTTAGTGTACTTACAGAATTAAGTTCACTTGGTGTTAATGTAAACTGAACTTAAATTGCTAAGTTCACTTAACTTGGTGTTCATTTAGCGTACTTACAGAATTAAGTTCACTTAACTAGGTGGTGTTCACATAGTGGACTTACAGAATTAAGTTCAATTAACTAGGTGTTCACATAGTGTACTTACAGAATTAAGTTCACTTAACTTGGTGTTCATTTAGCATACTTACAGAATTAATTTCACTTAACTAGGTGTTCACATAGTGTACTTAGAGAATTAAGTTCACTTAACTTGTTGTTCATATAGTGCACTTACAGAATTAGTTCACTTAGTGTTAATGTAAACTGAACTTAAATTGCGAAGTTCACTTAACTTTGTGATCATGTAGTTGACTTAATATCTTCCATAATGCAGAAATGTACCGGCACCAGTACCTGGTTACAGCCATGAACAGGTTCCACCGTGGCTTGACCCATGCGTTTGAGCATGAAAGTGTAACACATGCAGATGGTGATCAGAGGCAGCAAGTAAACAGCCAAGAAGGAGTAAAGAATATAAGCTCTCTTATGAACGAGAGAAGGAAAGGCCTCGGTGCAGTACGTCTGCGGACCGAACCAGAACGAAGACTCTGTGTGCTGATACAGCGCGATCGGCACCGAAAGCAGCAGAGAAACTGTGTGAAAACATATGAATATAATCATTTATTTGACCACAGCCAATAAAAACTATGAAAATAAAAGCCATTCAAACCAAAATAACCAAAATGGGTGTGGCACAAAGGTAATCATGAACTCCAGGAAATTACAATAATGTACTATTCCAGCTAGTCACCTTTAGCATAAGCTTCTTTATTGGAATTGATGGTTCTATAAAGAACTTTTAACATTCACAGAACCTCCATTCCATTGCAGAAAAGGTTCTTTAGATAATTAAAATGTTCTTCATACTAAGAAAATAAATGGTTCATTACAGAAATGATCACTAGAGAACCAATAATGGTTCTTTATGTGAAAACCTCCTTTATTGGTAACACATTACAATAAGGTTCATTAGTTAACTACATTAGTTAACATGAACTAATAATGAACTGCACTTATACAGCATTTATTAATGTTAATTTCAATATTTACAAATACTTTTATCAAAATCTTGTTAACGTTAATGCACTGTGAACTAACATGAACAAACAATGAACAGCTGTATTTTTATTAACTAACATTAACAAAGATTAATAAATACTGTAACGGATGTATTGCTCATGGTTAGTTAATACATTAACTAATGCACCTTATTGTAAAGTGTTACCCCTTTATTTTTAAGAGTGTGTAACTACAATAAGATAAATAAATAAAAATAGTGATTAATATGGGATTGTACTTAAACTGATTGGAATGATTTTCATACATATCCATATAGTGGTGCATACAGTCAGAGCCATTTGTGGTGTTCGGTGATGGAGAGACTGCAGCGGGTAGACGGTCACATAAAATCGATCCACACTCATTGCTGATAAAGTGATGCAGGTCGCCTGTGCCGTCACCTGAGTTCAGTCAGACACACAAAACTACATCACACATTCAGCATATACTGTAGGGTTTAGCCTAGGACAGTTTAGATACATGTGTAGACATTCATCATATTCAGTTATAAATGCATTTTGACAGATTTCTGCTCATGCAATGAATAATATTATTGATCTTTATGTACAATATGGCATTTCATGCATGACATTTTTCCTCTCTCCTACATAGATGAAACAGAGTAAAAATGCTCTCACCTGTTGCAGATAATTGACAAGCCGACACATGAAGTCCCCAAATATCCAGCTAGGAAGAGTGTATAAAGTGGCAGTGAAAGGAACACAACAAACCAGGAATAGTATATCCGTGGTTGCAAGATTAACTGAAGAGAAAAAGAGTGTTTATTAAAACCATGTGATAATCACTGTACATGATATTCTGAAAAAAACCTCTTATACCTATGTAGATGTTGGTAACCGTTTTCATCTGCTGGTTTTTGACGACGACATAGATGACCAAGAAGTTCCCCACCAAGCCTACACACATAATGAGGGTGAAGAACACTGGGACCAGCCAGGCGTCCATCAGCGGCACTGGGCTTTCAGATCTCATGGGATCTGACTGGTTACAATCATGAATCTTTGCTTGATTACTGCACAAGATGAGTTCTGGAGCCTCGCTGGTCCTGTTACTTTCTGCCATTAGATAGAGATGCGTCACCATGCTAGTAATAACCTGAAACGCAAAACATATTCAGGTTAATTTTCTGAGTAAAAGCGTTCATGTTCATTATGCTATTTGCACATAACGTGTTACAAGTTATCTCACAGGGTTTTGTGCTATTTACATGAACATGGTTTTTAGTTCAATTGCATTGAATGGCATGCTTTGAAATGATAACATGTAGACTCTACTTAAGTTCACTTAACTTGGTGCTCATGTAGACTAAGTTCACTTAGCTTGGTGCTCATGGAGACTCTACTTAAACGGCCAAGTTCACTTAACTTGGTGTCCATATAGTGTACTTAAAGACATACAGCAAGTTCACTTAACTTGATGTTCATATAGGCTACTTAAATAATTAAGTTCACTTAACTTGGTGCTCATATAGGCTACTTAAATTAATTAAGTTCACTTAACATGGTGTTAAAATAATGTCCTTAAATTGCCAAGTTCACTAAGTCTTCCAATATCAATGTTCAGAGCACAGTGGGATCATATTGTTTACAGTCTTCCATATCATCATGATAACTAATAATGAGTATAATCAAGAAGATTATATAGTATAATGTCCAAGTTAAACAAAGATAATACAGATATATATATTACATATTATTAACTATATATATCTTTGTTTTTTTTTCTCACTTGTTTTTAACTGGTTTATACTTACGAGTGAAACAAAAATCTGCCCGTGTACGAAAAAACTCCAGTCGTATTAAAGTTACATTATATGAAAACAGGTCTCAATATTTTCATATTTCAAGTAAATGTATTGTGTTTCAAGGATTTATAGGTATATTTATTAGATAACAATTTAAAGACTGATTAAACCTTTTTAAGAAGTCATTTTGGTAGCACTTTATTTTATTTGTGACAGTTACATGTTACTATTGTATTAACAGAAAATGATGCATAATTACAAACAGCTAACCCCTAAATCAGTTACACTTTATGTTAAGGTGTCCTTATGACAGTGTAGTAGCTATAGTTAATTTGCTGATTAATATTAGTTAACAACATGTACTTACTATAGGATTAGGGTTTGTTGATTGTAATTATTCATGATTTGCTGTTATCACTAGTTATTACATGCAATGTAAACAAGGACACTTTAAAATAAAGTGTTACCCCAAAATGATACCCTAACCCTATTGTGTGTTGTGTTATTGCACTGTAACAACAACAGAAACTTAAAATTTGTGCACATTAAACTGTCAAATTACCAAATAGACGCATCATACAGAAGAGTCTACAATTTCATAAACACATTGCTCTTTTCACGGTATCTCCCAAAATTTGAATAAAAAAAATAAAATAAAAAATAACATGCAATATTAGCTTACCTCTTTTAAAAACCTTTGCTCTTATTAGAAATAAAAGATTCCTCGTGAAACATCCTTCAGTCCAAAGTGAAGCTAAATCTGAGTCAGTGAAGATCTCCTCGTGCAGTGACTCGAGCACGCGCAGGGAGGAGCGAAACACCCAACACTGCTAACACGATTTATTTAGGGTTCAACTTTATTGTCATGCTACCAATCGTGATTTGATATTGGCACTTTTAGCTAGAGTTCAGAGACTAATGAATATAATATTGACCTGGTTAACTGCGACCAAGGCGATAGTGAGCCACACTAAATAAGGAAACTTGAAACTTTATGATTTGCTGTAAGAGTCTGCACATTCACATGGTTGTGTTAATAAAAAAAATTAAGTTGAAAGAATGGTTTTAACCTTAATTCTAACCTTAAAGTAATATTTCATAACAACGTTATGCTAACCTTAAGATAGCGTTCCAGCAACATTATGCTAACATTAAGATAATATTCCAGCAACGTTAAGCAAACTGGACATTTCCACGTTTTTAGGCAATTTCAAATCAACGTTCCCACATGCAAAACGGAATGTTTGGAAAACGTTCTCAAACATAACTTTGTTCGCTGGGCCTGTTAACATTGTGCATGCATGATATATCAAAAAATAAATATACAATAGCTGGCTCAGGAATAACTTTCACAGCATTATATGTAACCTAAATTCACCCTAAATCTTGCTTGATAGCCACAGTCGCCAGTTATGTCAGGAGCTTATAGGGTTTCTCATCATGGATTTTGCTTGAATGCATTTTTTAATACTCGAATTAAACAGCTTGTTTAAACTTGTAACCTGTTAAACTTGAAAGTATTATGCAATCATTTAAGACATTTACCATAGGCTACATTTTTTAGTATAAAGTGTTATTTAAAATTGTGTAAAAAACCCTCAGGTTGTGTATAGCTCTGCACATTTTTTGTCTTTAATTAACACACCTGATTCAGATCATTAGGAAACAGCTCATGATCGATGATTAAAGTCCCATTGTGGTGAATAATTTTATCACTTAAAACTCATCTTTGATCACCAAAATGACATATTTAACCGTTTTTTTTCCTTGAAAAAATTTCTTCATGCCTTAAAATATCTTGAATGTAACTCGACACCCTTGCTTCATTTAGTATGCGTGGTTCTATGAATATGCAAATGAGCCCCGCCTAAACTCACTCACTCAGCTCAGAGATCCACTCATTGACGATCACACGTTGATCTGATTGGTTACAAGGTAGTTTGTGACGTCAGAAACACCAGCGATTTGAAAGCGTGTTTTTGAGACTGTCTTTGGTTCACTGCAGTTTTAAGGAGAACATACTCAGCAATGGTGTCGACTTATGCTTTAAGACAAACCATGTGTAAATTCATATTAAAAACACCACATAGACATAAACAACATTAAAAGCTTGATTTTCACTACAAGGGGACTTGAAGGCCTTTTAAACACTTTTTTCCTAAGGCTGTGTACTTTGATAGAAGGAATAATTTAGTCTGGCTTTTATGCAGCATTAGCTCAGCTGTGTAAAGATGCCTTAATTCACAAAGATCACGCTGTGGTTTCTTGCGAAGAGGTTTACCTTACCTTTATGTCGTTCCAAACCTGTAGCCTATAACTTTTTCTTCTGCAGAACACAAATGAAGAGAAATTTGAGAATTTGTTTTTGTTCATGCAATTAAAGTCAATTGGATCTAAAACAAAACTGGACCGCACTGACTTCCATTGTATGAACAAAAACCACACAGACATCATGTGTGTTTGATAACCGATCGGTGAGATTTGCTGCTTGTAGTCGAAGAGGAGTTGAAAACTTTGACACTTGCTGCTTCCCGTAGTTTGCATACTTTATCACAGATCAAATACACAGATGTTTTCATGAAGAAACACAAACCTTTTTCATTGAATACTTTATGTATTGCTTGATCATTTCCCAGCACTTTGTGTTCAAAGCAGTAAAAACCGAATCCTGCTCGATAAATGGAAGCCGTCACTGCTAACTTAACTTGCTGATTTGAACGACTGTATCGGAAATCGCCCCCTATAGGCTACCCTTAAATACGACATTATATGAGGCGACAGACATTTGGAGAGGTGTCCGAAACCATAGTGGACGTTATCGAGCTCACTCATTCAATCCTATAATGCAGTGGTTCCCAATCCTGGTCCTCGGGACCCACAGCTCTGCACATTTTATATGTCTCCTTTATCTGACACACCCAGTTCAGTTCAGAGCTCTTTCCTAACTAGATGATGATCTGAATCAGGTGTGTTAAATGAGGGAGACATACAAACTGTGCAGAGCTGTGGGTCCCCAGGACCAGGATTGGGAACCACTGCTATAATGCACCACAATAACAATCGAATGTACAACTGATGTACACTCAACGGCTTGAGAATACCCATAATGCACTGTGAGGGCTGTGCTGAATTAATTCCCATGACTGATCAGAAGATTTGAGGCAAAGAGGTTAGAAAGTTGTGTTAGTTTTGTACAAAAATATTTATCAGAGGATGCTTACAATAAAATACATTTGTCAGATCAATGATGCGATGAATACTGTAGAAGTTCAAAATTGCATGATAAAATTAAAATTATCAAATATCATTGGAATTACATTTTCAATAATTGTTTTGCCATTTCATTTGGCCCCATTAAACAGCTTCAAATATAAATATATTATATTATATTATACAGTATGTATGTGTGTATATTATATATATATATATATATATGATTGACACAAAAAATGTTTTCAGATTTACAATATACAAAATATATTTAATAACCTTATGTAACTGTTTCCCAAACTGTGCATTACAACAATTTAGCTTGTTAAATGTTTTAAATGATCATACTATTATCTTATTTGCATACTTATTAGATGACTGAGAAAATGTCATCTAATATAGACAACATTATGAGCGATCCCTTCCATTTCTATTTCCCCAGAAATGAAAACGCTGCAATGTTTTAAAACACATTTCTTTACTGCAGTCTGTAGTGAAAACAAATCATACCAACAACAACTTGGTTTCAGCTAGAGATAAACAACAGACTACAGCACGACCATGGAAAAAGGTCTGCAATTTAATACAAAAAGATGTTTTGCAATCATATGCCTAATAACAATTATAATGAACAGTACAAAAGTGAGTAAAATGTCAGCACTTGCTATTGGGAGTCTTGTAAATTTGTCTTTTCTTCAATGGCCTGTTTGACAATTTCAGCCAGCTTTAAGCGATCTACTTTGTCTGAAAAAGATCTACCTGTGAAGAAAGAAGAACAGACGACAGATTGGAAACGTGCTTGACTGATCGGTCAATTCATCCAGAAATTATGGCCTTTGAGATGAATTATGGAATTAATTGGCCAAGGATGGAAATGAAATGAAGTAAAATCATTTTACTTGACACAAAATAATCAAAGAATTATAAACATTTGAAAAAATGTAATTAAGATTGTGAAAGAACAGAGATCAGCTCTGATGCTGCATTGCATTGAACCAAATCCTACAACCTAAGCTTTATTTAGTAAATAAAAATAAAATTAGTAATTCAAATGAAAGCTGTTGATATGAGCACTTACCTCAAATTCACACAATTTCAGTTTACTGTAAAAAGTACTGATCTGACCAACCACAGTGTACTTCTAGTGAACACCTACCATCCCAACTTAACCCTTGCAATCCATCTCGGAGAAGCTTGCAATCTCGATTGAAGCGCCACGCTTCATGCATAACTTCATTTAACTTCTCATCCTCATTGTCACCTGGAAAAACAACAAAAAGATATTGTAAGTACTGCAATTTACTTAATTGTCGGTTGTTTTTTCTTAATAAGGCAGCTTATAGTCTCACACACATATATAAATATAGTCATTGACTTAAGAAAATGTACCAGCCATACATATTTTTTTTACAAGCCATGAAACAGTAATGACACAAAATTCACAATTCTCCATTCCAGTTTCAATACCACAGCTAAAACTACTAGCCTAACTAATATAAATTTAAAACATTAAAGACAAGTAAACAGTCAGTAACAAAATAAGAACAAATAATCAAGCAAAAGCACAAAATAATACAATGAAACAAAGATACAAATGAAAAACTTTAGGTTTTTAGGATTGACGTTAGTTTTCAGGTACAGAAAATTAATAACGTAAGCAAATTCAGCCAAGAGCAGTGAGTGTCCTTTGTTGTCTGATTAACATTAAAAACACACAGCAGGAATATTAGGCTGCTGTCACTTTAAGAGCGAATGCACGGGTCTAATATACTAATACTGACACACATGCATTTACTTTCTCAACTGTTTATGTTCATTTAAGCCGTAACCGGCAATTTTTATTAGTATACTTGCTATATTTTGACACAATTTTGTGTAAAAATGTCCGCTCAAGTGCAAGACGCTGTGAACGAGAGCTCTGTTTATGATTCGGTAGTGTGTGCACACTAAACTTTCCACACAGTGCGAGTAATGAGTGATTGAGTGTGTATGCTGTTTAAGGGGTCGCTCATATCGCATCTTTTGCATGCTCAAGTTCATTATTTTAAAAGTAGACGTGACAAGCGTTCTCACAATGCAGAGTGACGTGATGAAGCGAATTTGTGAATGAAGCATTTATATAGTGTTTGTTAGCGTTTGTCTGTGCGGTGTGAACTGGCCTTAAGGACTGCTGACGCAAATATCTTTTGTAATGACCAGTATTCAAGCATGTTATCTTAAAGTCCCCCTGTGGTGAACATTAAGCTTTTAATGTTGTTTATATGTCTATGTGGTGTTTTTAATCTGCTTTAAGACAAACCATGTGTAAATTCATAAGTCGACAGCATTGCTGAGTATTTTCTCCTTAAAACTGCAGTGAACCAAAGACAGTCTCAAAAACACGCTTTGAAATCGCTGGTGTTTCTGACGTCACAAACTACCTTGTAACCAATCAGATCAACGTGTGATCATCAATCAGTGGATCTCTGAGCTGAGTGAGTGAGTGGAGGCGGGGCTCATTTGCATATTCATAGAACCACGTATACTAAATGAGGTCATACTAAATATATCATTTTGGTGATCAAAGATGAGATTTAAGGGATACAATTATTGACTACAGGGGGACTTTAACTTTCCAGTAGCACTTGAGTTTTTACTTGGGCAGAAATGAAAACATATTTGCGGTTTCTTTATAGCCTAATCTTTGAACAAGTATCTTCTGTCTCAGTCTTCTGGAGAGAATAACCTGAGGATTGTAAACACCACATACCAACAATGTCCAGCAGCAGGAGTGTGTGTGTGCGTGCATGGAGTGTGTTCGTACATACCAGCCTGTGGTAAGATGCACTGTGCGATTACATCCCTTAGTTTTTCCAGAGCCACGTTGGTGTCCTCTGCCTCGTTCTCTGGATCATTGATGAAAAGTTCATCACAAGGTTTGGTGCTGCATGAGGCAGAAATTAAGCATGTCTCTATAAGTGAATCCTGTTAAAGGGTTAATTCACCCGAAAATTCATATTCTGTCATCATTTACTCACCCTCATGCTGTTCCACACCCATAAGACTTTTGTTAGTCTTCGGAACACAAAAATATTTTTCATGAAATCTGAGAGATTTCTGTCCCTCCATTCGCTTTTTGAAAGTCTATTTTAATTTTCATTAATTTGATCAGCGAACAAGAACAGAAGCTCAACCATACTTCCTTAAAGCAAAAGATCAAACCTCACTGGTTCTCATGCTTCAGCATACATGACCAAATCTGAATGCTGTAAATATTGTTCGCTGATGTGAATAAAAGGCTAAATTAAATCTGCTCATCAGATAAAGTGATGGTGTCTCTTCGGAAGACTTGAATTAAGTCTGTGCCAGGGTTTTGTTTGCACATTGTTTGCAGTGCCAGGGTTTTGTTTGCACATTGTTTGCAGTGCCAGGGTTTTGTTTGCACATTGTTTGCAGTGCCAGGGTTTTGTTTGCACATTGTTTGCAGTGCCAGGGTTTTGGTTGCACATTGTTTGCAGTGCCAGGGTTTTGTTTGCACATTGTTTGCAGTGCCAGGGTTTTGTTTGCACATTGTTTGCAGTGCCAGGGTTTTGGTTGCACATTTCAACTAAGGAGTAAAAATCTCTTCATCATAATTTGTGTTCTGAAGATGAATTAAAGTCTTATAGGTTTGGAACGAATGAAGGCGAGTAAATAATGACAGAATTTGCATTTTCTGGGTGAACTGTCCCTTTAAGGATTCCCTTTCCCAGCTAGGAAATGAAAACCACTGTCACGACTAGTTATTATTTTCAATTAACTGAACAGTGAGACTCACCCAAGTAGCTTTCTCTTTCTCAGAATGGGGTTGTTCACGGAGTTGAGTGGCTTTAGACTGAGATTGAGGTCTTGTATCCTCATGTTGGCCAGTTGCTCAGCATGTGCCTGTTGGATTCCAGCCACAACTGCCTGAATGAACAATAAATAACTAATATATTTATTATGCACATACAGTAAGAGCATGCATTTAAGCAGTGGATTCTGATGCATTGCACTGCTTTGTTCAACAGCTCTGAATAAGTTCAGATTTTAACCTCTTCTGTACGACGAGGCACATTTTGTTTTTAAAAATCAGGGGCAAAATAACCTTGAGAAGAGCCGTTCTGGGTGCTCACCTTTGTAACACTGGAAGTTATTAAACTAAGTTGAGCTGAATAATAAGACTTCAGTCAACTGTAGAGCTGCTTTATTTCTGAATTTAATTAGTTTCAGTTGATGAACTATGCTCAAGTCAGTCAAGTGTTGATTCAGTTCAGTTCAATAACAGTGTTGCACTGTAGATCTGAAAAACACCTGTAAAGTGCAACGGTTGGGTTCCACAAGTAAAAACTCCATTCTTATTCTTCATAGGCAACTTGATGTTTAACAATAACTTATAAACCTTTAAAGTCTGCCCTACTGTGAGCTACGAGGTATTTGCTGCTGTTGAAGCCGTCAACCAGCATTATTTAAGCTTATTTATTAAAATAATCTGGTTTAACAGCAGAATTTGAGGTGAAAAACTACATTACCCATCACCTCAGTCTAATATCACTGGCTTTTTATGAGTCTGATTTTAAAATGCCTTTTTGCTTCCAATCAAAGTTTGTAATGTTATGATTCACCTTGTAGCTGCTTGAATTTGTTCATGGCTTATATAACGCTTTAACAAAGACTCTTTTGAAACTCCTATGGGAGAAATGAATAAAAAAAATACTTCCGGAACCAACGCCACTGAAAAAGTGGGTGTGCACTAATGCCCTCTATTCCACTCAGAGCTGGAGTTAAAAAAGAAAAAGAAAGAAAGAAACCCCTTCGGGTCTGATTATTGCACACACACAAAAAATGGTTGAGCAAATATCAAAGCTTCCACAAAAATCAGAAAGCGCAAATTACCAGGACAATCATAATGCTTTATTGTGATGCATTTCATCCATTACTATTCAGCACTATTTCAGTGAGACAACAATTCCCACGATCTACAGCTTAGAATCAATCTAAAGGTGGACAGGGTGGTAATAACATGGACGTCCAGTGCAACAGAATCATATGTACAAGTGCACAGTGTTTTCATAGAAGTGCAAATGTTGCTGAGCTACTGCAATGTAGTCAAACAATGGCAAATCACAACCCAAGATTTAGTGTGGGTGACTGACAATGCATCTAATGCACAATACGCATGATGTAAACTTCAGTCAGATGTAAAGTCTGAGGACAGTCAAACTTTTCACACACTGATTTGAGTGCTTCGTCTGTGCATGTGCCTGAAATTGTTTGCAGTAACCGGCACATCCACTTGGTGGCAAAATCATGGACTGGTCAGACTTTATATTTAGGTGTCTTTAACAACTATGCACTTACAAAAAAAAAATCTTGGGTACAGTGTACTTAATGTGTTCAGAACACTTGCGTTGCTACTTGTGATATGGGTACGGTTAGGCACAGGTTTGGTGGGAATTATATAGATGTAATGACATGCAGGCATTTTTTAAAATATAAGTACAATATAAAAACATTTATCCACACAATAAGTGCATTGTATCAAATTATAATTTTAAATGTACATACAGTAGTTAAAGACATTTAATATAAAGTGGGAGCAATGGGTCATTGCTTTCACAAAGTAGTCAAAGATGTAAGAATTGCAATAGAAATATAAATAGACACTTTCTTTAAGCTAATTTTCCAAATGTTATTACAACACAAGTGGCGGCAGCAGCACGTCTTTACAAGAAAATCAATGTTTTTTTTGTTTTGTTTACCCAATATATGATGCTTTTTCTTTGTCTTTCAGAGCGGCAGATACTTGCCAAACCTTACATAGCATAGCTTCTAAAGTTAAGGTGCTAAAGTTCAACTGATTCATTCCCCCTAAAATGTTGCTATGTCTGCAATAAGTGTATTAAACAATGGCAGATAGTACTCAACTAAGAAGAAACTACATTTCTGGCTTTTAGGTTGTGTGTCCACACTTGTAGTTTGGTTCTCTCTGGACCAAAAAAAGGAAAATGACACATTTAGTATTGGTTCACTTACCATTCACACTGTCATTTTTCATTTGGCTTTTATGGCTTATTTTGCGACGGACTTGCATCCAAAACAGTGCTGTGTGCTGGGCTAAATGCACTTGTACAGTTGTGGTCAGAATTACTGGCACCCCTGGTAAATATGATCAGAGATGGCAGTAAAAAAAAAAAAAAAAAAAAAGGTGCAAAAAAAAAAAAAATCAAACCTTTCATTGAAGTAAAAGAATTGAAAGTTGGGGAAATTAAATTATGAAATAAATGTTTTTCTCCAAAACACGTTGGCCATAATTGTTGGCACCCCTAGAATTTTTTATGAGTAAAATATCTCTGAAGTATATTCCCATTAGTATTTAAAAATGTTTAGCACACCAGGGTGACTAGGAACATGAAATTGTCCAGCTATGACTTCTTGTTTCACAGGAGTTTAAATATGAGTAAAACCAAAGAATATAGTTCTGATGTGCAGCAAAAGATTGTTGAGTTTCACAAAATAGAAAGTGGCTGTAAGAAAATAACTAAAGCATTGAAAATTCCCATTTCCACCATCAGTGCAATAATTAAGAAGATCCAATCAACTAAAGATGTCACGAATCTGCCTGGGAGAGGACATGCGTTTATATCGTCCTAATGCGCGGCGTGGAGGAAAGTTTGAGTGACTAAAGAGTCTCCAAGGATCACAGATGGAGAATTGCAGAGATAACTTGAGTCTTGGGGATCAGAAAGCCTTTAAAAAAAAACAAAAAACAACACACACATTCAAACAACCCCTACATCACCCCACGTTGTTTGGGAGGGTTTCAAGAAAAATCCTCCTCGCTCATCCAAAAACAAACTCCAGCATATTCAGTTGTCCGACATGACTGGAACTTCAAACGGGACCGGATTCTATGGACAGATGAAACTTAAAAAAATAAAAATAAAATAAAACGCTTTTTGGCAGCAAGTCCACCAGATGCGTTTGGTGCAAAACTGGGATAAAAAGTACCCCATGCCCACGATATACTGCTGGATCTTTAATGCTGTAGGCCTATTTTTTGCTGGAGGTCCTGGACATCTTGTTCAGATACATGGTATCATGGATTATCAAATAAAAAAAAATCTATGGTTAGATCTTCCATCAGGGCAACGATCCAAAACAAACATTGAAAGTACAAATCAGCTTCTTTCATGGCCATCCCAGTCCCTGACCTGAACCCTGTAGAAAATGAGTGGGCTGAACTGAAGAGAAGCAGCGCCAACATGGATCTGGGAATCTGAAGGATCTGGAGAGATTCTGTATGGAGGAATGGTCTCTGATCTCTTGTCAGGTGTTCTCCAAACTCACCAGGCATTACAAGAGAAAACTCAGAGCTGTTGGCAAAAGGAGGTTGGCAAAAGGAGGTTGCAAAAAGTATTTAATAAAAGGGTGCCAATGTGTTTTGGAGAAAAGCATTAATTTCATTATGTGATTTCCCCCCCACTTTAAATTCTTTTACTTCAATGAAATGTTAGATTTTTGCTAATTTTTTTTGAATGAAAGATCATAAGGATAAACAATGCAGGTTTATTTTTTACAGCCATCTTTGATCATATTTACCAGGGGTGTCAATAATTCTGACCACAACTGTATGTGTGTGCATATGATGTTTTTTTACAAGCTGAGAACTCATGAAGAGCTTATAAAATGTGTAAAGGAGTAAAAACAGCATCAGGAATCCCTCCGTCACACACACAAATGAAGATCTGCTGCGAGGAGATGCGGTTCTTGAGCATTCTGTCCTGTATAGGGTCGCATCTTGTCAGTGTTGCGTTCATATTTCAGTCAAACTTCATAACTTCAGAGACCGTTTGGAAGCGGACCGAGACACCGATCCGCTTGTTTGATGCGCACCAGGGTTCAGGTGGCAGCGTCACACTTATTCAAATGAACCGCACAAACAGAGCAATTGCACCAGAGTTTGTTTTAACCAAACTAAACCTGACAAGTGTGAACACACCCTAAATCTCATCTTTCTTTGGAGCTCACCTTGTCCATCATCATTTGAGCAGAGGGAAGCACATTGTCCAGTGCCTCAGTGCAGTTGAGCCAGGGATGGGCTAATACTCCCTCTATGGTTAGTCTCTCCTCCGGCTTTACTTTAAGTAGCCTTAATGCAACACAATATGTTAGATCTTCTTGTTTCTACAAAATGTGAGAAACAAAGCATTGGCTTACACCACTAAAACTGAGTAACAATATCTCTCATTTTACACAGTTACTTGATTTTTTGCACTCTGGATCTCTTATTCCTTTTCATTCGGTTGAGGCCAGATTATCTCCCTCAAAACCATGACTTTAACAATCTCGACTGAGAATTAAGATGCAAGCAGCAGCATCACAATTACTTACAACTTTTAACCAATAAGTGGTGCAGTCAACTAAACTGATAAGGGTATTCTGCCCATGACAAAGTCATGACACGTACTGTATGAAGGATTTCGTCAGTAGACTTGAACTCGATCACTGAACTCGGCGTGACAAGGAATCGAAGGGAAAAATCTATTGTTTTTACACCCTTCAATTCAAAAGTTATTTCCTACAATGTGTGTGAAAATCTGAACTGTTAGTGGCACTAGAGGATTTGAGAAACTGACATTAAATCCACCCTGATAATAATTGTGCCAAATTTCAGAATTTTATTTTTTATTTGCTGCCATTGACTCCCAGACAGAAAAGTAAAAGATTCAATACACATTTTGGCACTTGAATACGGAAGAAAATACGTTTCAATAAAATAGAGCGTAAATGAAAAGACACTCACTTGCGGACAATGTCCTTGGCCATTTCAGATATTTGACTCCACTCCTCCTCTGGGAAGTCAAAGCTGCCCGTCATGATTTTTTTGCGCATGTCTTTTGGGATGGTGCGGCTATGGTGTTTGGAGTAAAACGGAGGATATCCGCAGAGCATTACGTAGACGATCACCCCCAAGGACCACAGGTCACAGCTCTACGAGCGAAAATGAAAATGAAGTAAGGAGCTAGCAAGCTAAACACCTTCAGCCAATAAGTCTGTGAACAAAGACTGCATGAGTAGAGTCAGACCATCGCAGTCCAAAAGTGTGTCCATAAGCATGATATTATGAGCTACACATGAAACTGTGGCGACAAACAGACTTTGCATATTAATGAGAGAATATCCTTGGTTTACACTGACTGGGGGTAGATAAAAATGATTACCTAAATTTTCAAAAAGATTCAAAGGACCAAAAAAAAAAAAAAAAAACTTTCAGGAGCAAAGCTATTTTATTTATGAATTCAAAGGCCACTGACTGAAAACTTTATTTATATAAATTCTCTGCCTCAATAATTGTTGTAGGAGCAGCCTAAATGTATTTTTATAATTGTGAGTTACTGTAGGTGATAATGACCACCACACAATAATTTAGGAGTAAGAAACATTGAAATCCAGATATTTTCAAAGGGTTAAAAAAAACTGTACAGTAAGAATACGATAAAGGGCAAGAATATGAAGATTTGGGCTGTCACTAAAAATGACCAGTGGCCATCAAGTCAGTTGTCTAATTATAAATAGAGAAATATAATAAAAAGGTAAATAAAAAGGATGAATTTTAGTACTATATTTTAGTTTAGTTTTTTCTGTGTGTGTATTTTTAGGGGAAGTTTATTATGAAAAATGCACTAAAATACTTTTTAATTTCTATATGAAATATATATTTTCCAAAACATTTTACTATAAAATTGCGGGAAAAAAAATAGTTTTCCAAATTTGAGGTTGATATCTCAAAAAATTAGCTTTCAGTAAGATTTTATTTGGGCGCAGTACCAAAAGTTTCACCTTTTCCAAGTTTCGTACCATTACAGAATTCTAGAAAGCCGAAGCATAACATTTTCCATTCAAAAGCAAATGATGAGCACCTGAGGGTTAAAGAACAAGCCACAACATGAGAAGCATAAGGTATACCTTGTTGTACGTGTAAGGGGTGGGTGAGGTAGGTATAATTCCAGACTTTTCTTTCTGGTGCCGTCTTTGTGCCTCCAGCACCTATTAAAGACGGTTAGATCACATTCGTCACATAATAAATATGTTTTGTGCTGTTTATACGTGCTGTTTATTTCAAGTCTTCAGAAGAGACACACAATTAAATATGATTATCGCTTTAAATGACGATCAGATTTAATCACATGTAAACAGTGCACGTGCATAAAGCACAGACATGGTAAATTGAAGCAAACTTGATTGACAGGTATCGATTGCTTTGAAAATGACCACAGACGACATAATTAATATTACTGTAATATTCTTGCAGTGTTTGTTTTGTTGCTAGGACTGTTTCATATGTTTCAATAGCAGACCAATTATTCTTTAGAAGAGGCTTTAAAAATAATAAATTTAACTCTGACAAATCAATATTTTAATTCTACATAACTATTATGTAAATAGCCAACTAATAAGTAGGATAATTAATACAGATAGTCAGTCATTAATAAACATGCACTTCTTTATAGTGATCACATTTTACAATAATGACCAGCTGATTCTCTTATTTATTACTCCATCATGAATAGACATTGTTGATGTGTAAACATGAGGCATGCGTTTATTTTCATTCCTGTGACATGTTTTTCCAGCCTATGTTGTTAAATTAAATTGGACCAGGTAGGAAGTTTTGAATTCAACTATTAAGGAAATGTGAATTGATACAGTATGATCTCTTTAAAAGTAAAGAGTTAAGAACGGTTTACATCTATAAGAGGTCAGTGGGGTCTTACCTGCGGTGCTACGTAGTATGGAGTGAACTGTGGGGTCATTAAATCACCCTGGTCGATTTTGGCAAAACCAAAATCACACAGTTTAACAGGGGCGTCCTGATGGGGCACAAGAAACATGACTCAAAATGTAATAACGGAAAATTTCCTTACCGATTATTGGAATAACTTGCTTAATTCAGAACAATCTTACAGTAAGAAATAATTTACGGGATGAGGATTAATTTTATTTTATTTTATATAGGTTAGGATTGTAACACCACATGCATTCTGGAAATGAAAAATGGATTGTGATGTAACATGTTATATATCAATATCTCTATTTCTGACCAACAAAATAACAGTGGTGAGATGAATTATTAATGTAGATAGCAATATTAATGAGCTACAAACACTCCATATTAAATCATTTGCATTTAAAACAAATCAATAGTTTTTTTTATAAGCAGCATTTCTATTCTGGTGTCAGAAATGACCAAGACCATCCCTGGTGTAACAATTCAGTCACACTTTTATGAATGAAATAAAATATTATTTTGGTTTCAGGTCTCACCAGGGAATTATCCTTGAAGAGCAGGTTCTCCGGTTTCAGGTCTCGATGTGCAATATTTAATGAATGACAGTGTTGCAATGCAAGGCTTATCTGTAAAAATGACAGAAGTTTCGTCAAACTATATAATACTAATATGGGTCATTCGATTTAGTGCATTTTAAGTCTCCAGTGCAAGTTATGATGTTTTATAATGTTCCATTTCAATAATAATTGTAATAAGTAAGCCAAAAAGAATAGAGACTATTTATAATAATGTAAATGAAAATAATATTGGAGTTATTTAAGGCCTGTTCACACCAAGAAAAATAACAATAAAGACAACTATGACTATAACGACAGTAGTCAACATTTGAAGGGGATCAAAACCTTTCATCAAAGTTATACATGAATAACTTTTTTGATCCACTTCAAATGTTGACTACTGTATATTAGCTACTACACCAACGCATGATACCGTTCTGTTCATTATAAGCGCATTAAATGTCATTAAATGCTCGAGCTCTTTAAAGCAGGATGGATTCTGATTTTCTGTCAATGTTTTTATCGTTCATCAGCTGGAAAAAAATAAATCTGAAAGGGATTCCAATGATATTGTTTCTCTGTGTCGTTATCGTTATAGTTGTGGTGTGAACTCTTCTATTCTTTTACATTTAGAATGATGCTCAAAACTATTAGGGATGCACGATATATCGACCACATATCGATATTGGCCGATAAATGGTAATTTTTAATGTTAACGTTATCGTTCCAATAAAAAAAAAAAATGTCCGGTATATTAAAGCCGATAGATAATGGATTATTTACTTCAGCTCTTCAGGCTCTCAAAGTACATAAAATTGTGAAATTTAGATTTATCGGCCAATATATCGGTTATCGGCTTTAAAATGTAAAGAATTATCGGTATAGGCCAAAATTTTCATTTTGGTGCATCACTAAAAACTACATTTATCTTTTTCTTTATAGTTATCATCCTCGTGTGAACCTGTACTGCTCTGCGTGTGCACTTTATTTTTTCTTCTTTTAAATAATAATAAAATATAATATATCAGAATTGAGCACTAAGGCTTGCAGTGTGAACGTGGCCTATAGGGACTATCATTGCTGTACCTGTTTCGTGACCTGGCTGGCCATCTTCTCTGTAAAGTGCTTGTGCTGGCTGATTCTGTGGAACAACTCACCGCCTTCCATCATTTCCATGACAATCAATAACCTTGCCCTTTCAAAAAGAGGTAAAGAAAACAGATTATTTATATTTGTAGGTAGTTAGATCATTCGAAACACTGTCTTAAAACTGTACATGTTGGACTCCACTACCTTGGACTGGATTCATGAGGAAACTGTACACTGTTGGCATACACCTCAATTATTTTAACAATGTTGGTGTGAGAGGCACACATCATATGAAGCCGAACCTGAAAATAAACAAAATCACAGCAGAGAATTTAAAGATGTTCTGTAAAGTCTGAAATTTCAACTTCACGGCCTCTGCTAGAGACAGATGGATACTGTTATTAAAGGGATAGTTCACTTTAAAATGAAAATTAAGTCATTTACTAGGAAAAATAAAATCATTTACTTGTTCTAATATCGTATGCCCTTCTTTTTTTAATGGACCACAAAAGGAGAATTTATAAAAAAATAATAAAAATTGTCCCGTAAGCACTCCTGTGATCAAAAGGATCATTCTGATACTTTTGCATCTTTTTTTAAAGCTTGATGCTGGTCAGTATTCACTGTCATATGGACGAGCGGGACATAAGAAGAAAAAAAAAAATCCTTTTGAGGTCCATAAAAGAAACAAGGGTGTTCGACATTAGAACAACACCAGGGTGAGTAAATGAAGACCTAATTTTAATTTTAGGGTGAACTATCCCTTTAACCTCTAACATGAAAAGAAAGACAAGTTCTTTAAATAAAAGAAATCAAATCATAGTGCTCACTACCTCATTGCGCGCTTTGGGTCTGTCAATCAAGATCTTTAGGGCAAACCGTTCTTGTGTCGACTTCTTCACACATACCCTGAAAAAACAAACAGCAATTCATCAATTAATGTCTTAACCCTGTAATGTCTTTTTTTTAAATTAACACTTTTAGACAACAAAAAAAGTTTGCATGTGTGTCTTTTCTTGAGTATCGTAGTTAATAAAATTGAGGCTCATTTAAGGTCCGATATAGTGAGAATATGAAGCTGAAACTCAAGGAGGAAAACAATAACTCAATATTCAGAGGCCCAAACTGAGCAAAAATATGAGATTTGGTGCAGCTGCTGATATTTATATGGCAAAAAGGTAAGATAAAATGTTGTACTGTAAATCACACACAACAAAATAGCAGCAACTTACATAAAATGCATATAAATATCAGTCGTCACTTTATCTGACAATAATATATCTTAGTAAGATTATATTTAAATGTTCAGTTTTATGATCAAAGCTCTGTAGTTTTAAAACATAATGCAATGCAATTCAATGATTGAGAGATGAACAAATAAACCATCCTCAAAAGCCTGATGATCGTATCTGATACTCATGATTTTTCTAAAAACTGATAAAGACTGGCTTCAGTCAAGTTAGTGTTCATCTTGAAATATTGCTAACATACTTAGGATCCAATTATCACTATTAACTGCGACTTTTGCCTTAATAAACTCCTTATTACTGCTTATTAATAGTTAGGTTATTAAGTTTAGGTATTGGGTAGGATTAAGAGATGTAGAATATGGTCACGTAGAATAAGGCATTAATATGTGCTTTATAAGTACTAATAAACAGCTATTACCAAAGTAATATGCATGTTAATAAGCAACTAGTTAATAGTGAGAATTGGACCCTAAACTAAAGTGTTACCAAAAGTTATTCTTACGTTATAAAAATCAGTAAAGATTTCACAGCAAAAACACATGTAAACCACGAGCTGAAGGTGGACATTTTTATATTTAGCAAAACTTCTTCCTTCTCAGTGTGGTGCTAATTATGATTTCAGTCCTCCAAAACTATTTTGGCTCAACTTTGAAAACACACACCTACATCCACAGTGGGAAAGAGGCTAATAACTACATCTGCTAGTGGAGGTTTATGGTGTTTACAGGAAAACACATACAACTCTTTGCCTGTGTTATTTTACACAAATATGACCTTACAATATACCCTTCAAACTAGGCATAACCGCATACCTCACAGGACCACTGATCCCAGCCCCCAGCTTCTGTGTCCAGTTGATGCTATACTCTTCCAGGATGGATGTTTCCTATAACAAGAACACACAGAGCATTCAGGAACAGTTCACAATAGTACAAATAATTATTATATATTATGCATTGCATATAATTGATTGTCTTCCTTAAGTAGTAATTGTTTCGAAATGGATGGTTTCTGCATTGGGAATCATGATGTAGCAACTGGACCAATCAGACACACACAATTATTCATTATATTTAATGAATAATCCAACAGACGCCTCAAGACCGTAACAAGCAAAGGTCCAAGCAGGCGCCGAGATGTCTGCTCTTCCACTGATCATTATCAGCTTTTATCCCCCTGGCTGACACCAGTCCATCAACTCGTGGACCTCAGAGACTCCAGGTGGGGGAAGGTGGCCACAAGCAAAAGCACAGGCCGTAGAAAAGACACACAAGGCCCATAAAAAAATGACTGCTTTCCATTAATTCATACGCAAACCTTCTATGAATGAACATGCATATCTCCAGGACATTGTGTGTAAGATTATCACTGTCTTGTGTATTGTATACCGTTTTGTGCATGCTTTATGATAGAACCAGTTGTTAATGTAGCCTCATCTATACCAAGCTTCCTATTAAAATAATCCTCATTTAATGCCCTACACACTGGTGTACATCAGTGGTTCTCAACTGGTTTGACCCACATTTTCCCATGGGCATTAGGCTGCGACCCGTGTTTTTAGAAGTTTTTTTAAAACTAATTACTAAATATATATATATATATACATATACAGTACTGTGCAAAGGTCTTAGGCATGTTAATATATATAATAATAATAACGTCTCTGAGACGCTTGAAGAAACCTTCCTGCAAAGCTACAGCACTGGGAAAAGCACTGGCACGTGTGTTAAAATGCTGTAAAGTGAGATTGCTTTCAAAAATAAAATCACAAATTGAATTTATGATTTAACTTCTATTAACTAATTCAAATCAATATATGGTGTAACGACCCTTTGTGTTTAAAACGGCTTTTGTCCAGGTACACTTGTCCATAGTTCTTCAGGAAGCTTTGCAGAAAGGTTTCTTCAAGCGTCTCGGAGACGTTCCCACAGTTCTTCTGGATTTAGTCTGTCTCAGTTTCTTCTGTTTCTTCATGTAATCACAAACGGACTCGATGATGGTGAGATCAGATCATACCGGCTGTTGTCAGACTCCTTGTGCATACACAAATCTCACTGGATTATTACAATTAATGGCAAAAAGAATGTTTGTAAATGTAAACTGATATTTCCTACTGACACACTACAGCAAAAGATATAAATAACTGACTTAAAACCAATTTTAAGAGTGGGGGGTATTAACATGCCTAAGACTTTTGCACAGTACTGTATATATAAAATATTATAAAACAAGTACCGTCCCACTTAACTAAACGCAATTAAACAGCAGTCGCAAAGTAGCTTTTTTGTTAATACAATAAAGGTAAGTTGGTATGAGCCACAATAGTCATTTAAAAACATACGCAAAAAAATAAATAAAGTGGTATTTTATCATGGTAAATACACAATACTAGCATGAACTGTTAATAAAACATACGGATACTGATCCTGATAAACAGAATGAACATCAAACCTGCTTTGTACCAGAACCATGTGTAAACACGTACCAGTTGCATAATTTATTGGTACTTTCTAATTGACAACTGCAACGTTGTACAAGTTACGAAAATTAAGTTATAATAGAATACACTGACATGTAGCCAGACAACATCTCTGAATCAGGACAACGTCTGACAGAAGAGTCAAAACAGCTTTTACGCACATCTTTCAAAATAAAAGTCTTGATTCAGAAAAAAAAAAAAAACATGTTTCTTTGACCGAACCACCAGTTGAGAAACACTGGTGTACTTCACCTCCTCATAGCAAGCGTTGTATTCTTGTTATGTTAATTCATAATTAATTTAAAGTAAATTAATTCGTCAAGTATGAAAGGACACAAATTGCCAGCCCACTCTAATATGCAAAACACCATGCTCAAAGACAAAGGGTCATAAACTTTTCCTTCGAAAGTTTAAGTTAACATTGGCTCACTGACCCCCTGGAGGAGAGACCTCCACAGAAGTTAAAGGTCACCTTCTCCTCTTCCTCCTCCTCCCGGTTGCTGTTCGTGTGAAAAGAGTGGAGACATCCAGTCCGACTGCGGGACCTTTCCCCCGGAGCGCAGCCGGAGGGGCCTCAAGTTACAACCACTGTATCTTCCTCGACCATTACAGAGTCAAACTCACACTGCAAGTTCATCATCATTGATCGCAACTTCAACACCATCGACTTGCTGAGCCATCGAGACTTTCTCCTGAGATTGCATCCGGACGCCTGTTCAACGGCTAAGGCGTTGCAAGTATCGTACGATGCGATCACAGCTACATGCTAAGAAAGAAATATTTTTCTGTGGCCACAGAATTGATAGATGATCCATACTGAGCGGTCGCTGAACAAACAGATTCATTGATGGTAGTATTAATTAAGATACATCAAGATAATTCGATAACTGATCCAAATATTTATAATTAATTATAACAAGAAGTTGATTATTCATTCATATCTCCCCTTGGAGCTTATTTGCTGCAATGAGATCATGCTCAAAACCAAAAAAGAACCAGTAATCTAAAAGTAATCAAAGTTACCTAAAGGTTTGTTACTATTTACAATTTTTGTCATGCAATTTGGAATCAGTAACAAACGTAACAAACTACAATTTGTAAGTAATCTACCCAGCATTGGTCTTTTCCAACCACACAGTATCATTATTTCTGTTACAAAACAAAAAACAAGTAGCCTACTGGGATAAAAGTTTATAGTCTGGATATAAACACTGATGTCTACGGTAACGATTGAAATAGAGTAAATCACCTTTTGATAGTAGCTTGACGCTTCTGATGAGATTACATTGTTACACCAGTTGGTGGCGACAGGTGACTGTTAAAAAATTAAAAAAAAAGCCTAGGCTATGTGTCATTAAATCATTCACTAGTTCAAAAACGTTGATTCATCCAGTAATGAAACAAGTATTTAAAAGTGAGCCACTGAATCATTCATTCAAACAACCGATAAAAATAATTTTATTCAAATTAATTATGTTTTAAATAGACTGCATATAGACTTGACTACGTCTAGACTATTAACAAAAGGAATTAACATTTTGTCAGAACAGGTAGTAAATTACAGTACATATTTTGTTCAGTTGTGTATTCAGAATCGTGGGAGAATCGTGATCACTAACAAATAAATAAATAAATATATATATATTTTTTTTTACCCAGAAGCCGCTCTACTCAGTACTTAAAGCGGTGGTATAATGCCCTTTTCACAAGATGTAAAATAAGTCTCTGATATCCCAGAGTGTGTGTGTTAAGTTTTAGCTCAAAATACCCCTCAGATATTTTTATATAGAATGTTAAAATTGTCAATTTTTGAGGGTGAGCAAAAACGCACCGTTTTTGTATCTGTCCCTTTAAAATGCAAATGAGCTGCTGCTCCCGGCACAGGGGGCGGAGCTTCAACAGCTTGTGTCATTTTACCTCACACACGCATGCACTGAACATTTCAAAACTTTTAGACTTTTATGTTCAAACCAAAGTCAGACAATGATGGAGAGACTCAAGAAGTGGCAACATGTAGAAGCAACAGAATGATTAATTGATGAATTTTTGTAGCTTATGTGTAGTTATTATCTAGTCATTGATTAGCATATTCTGTCTAGGTAATCTATAACTTGTGTTCAGGGGGCGGGGTTTATGTAAATATTAGGGTTGGTGATGTCACTAACCCGGGAGGAATGTGGTGTAGTCTCTACCAGCCGTTTGTTGTAGTCCTTAGGAAAGGATTTCTGTAAAAGCAAATATCTCCCTTTGCTTTGGACTTTGAGCGTTGTAACTTTGCAGATGTTGTTTATGCTCAAACAGCAACATTACACACTAACTAAAGTTAGAAAAGCGAAATCATAATCAACCACCCCTTTAAAGGTAGAGTTGGCAATTTTAGAGAAGCTGACTTTGAAATCATGAGATCCCACCCTCCTCCCTTCAAAACACAGGAATGCACACATCAGAGTCTGCGGACCGAATGCAACGATAGAATGAACAGTTTGTTGGTCCTGAGACTTCCACAGATATATGTCCAAGTTTTAATATTTAGACCACTTCTATTATTGATTGCTATCAGGATGTGAAGAGCGCTTCAACTAGTATAACAAAAAAAAAAATGTATTAAACAAATTGCCTATCCTACCTTTAATTGTATGATCACACTATGAAAAGGACGCTTGTACTAATATAACAAATTCAGGTTTACATGTACTAATTCATTAACTTTAATGTCACTAATGACAAATCTACTCCCGTTATAATTAAAGGCGAGTGGCGCCACCGTGCGTCTCAGTGATGCACTGCAGTGAACATGACCTCAGATGACATCAACATACTGTGATATTCTACAATACGACAACAGTGTGGGTCTTGTTACTGGGACTGTTTAGTTCATTACATTTTTTTCTTAGTGGAATCTTTAAGATAATACACAGTTAAACAATTTTAACTCAAAGTGATGTCATGTCAATGTTGTGATTTATTTATTTAGGTTAGTAGCCGTGTGACATGCAAGACAATGTACAGACAGCAGTTCATTAGTGGGACTCGCCATTTAATGGAAATAGTGTTATTATAAGTTACAGAAATGGAAAGACTTAACTGTTTACTTTTTGTACATTGATTAGCCAGCTTACCTTAATGAACCTGTCCACGATGGTGTCCTCGGACATGATGCTGATCGTGATCTTCTCTTTCTGGCTTCGACAGGCTCGTACAGGAGCGATCTTTAACCCAAATCGTGATGTTGAACGAAGTCTACTAAGCGCTAAGATGCCGTCTCATGTATTATTCCCATGCTGTCCGATGAACTTTTGAACACCAGAGCTTTTCTTCGTCAGAACTGGCATTAAATGTCAAACTTCACAAGACAGAAGGAAAGGCTATGCGTGTTCGGCTAACATCTTATAACGTTACATTCACAGGCAAAAGTACCGCAGACTAGCCAACGTTGAAGCTACTGTCCCTCCAACCAGTATTAACTACACTGTTGTTGACAACTGAGCAACTAAACCGGTGAAGGACAAAAAAGAGGTAAAGGTAATGCTTATTAGAAGCAGCTAGCTATGTAGCTTGAGTTCACAGCAGATGCTAATTCTCGCACTCATCGCGTCTCACGCGCGTGCTATCTCTGATAACGTCGCTGGCCTGTTCAGGGTTCAGCGCTTTACAGTGTTTTGAAAAGCACCATAGAGACCAAATACTATCTTGGGGTTGTTTGCTAATGTGCTAGAGCTACCTTTGATCCAAAGCTGAGGAAGATTGTTCTTCTTTATTACACGCCACATTCTGCAAGCAGCGATACAGGCGCGTTCCGCCCCCTAGCGGAGAGGAGCGCGGGCTTTCACAGACTGTGGTGATGACGCGTTTTAACGGTCATCAGCATCGTAAATCCTGTTTTTTATATTTTAATTATTTTTTTAGTGTATGTACATTTATAACACTATACACTTTATATTATATTACCTTTGAATCCAATAAAAAACAACAACAACAACAACAACAACAACAACAACAAAAAAACTAGTTAAAGTCCCCATGAAATCAAAATTTAAGTTACCCCGCCCCTTTTCAGCGCTGCGCTCGTTGTCTTTTGACTTCCGGGCTGTATTTTAATAGCGATCTTGCGTATTTATGAATTAACGGCTCGTTTTAAAATCTTCCCGGTCTACTGACATTTGTTAAGTCATCTGCTTTAAACATTTCAATCCTCATGATAACTTTCGTTCCCTTTACATTAAGTAAATCCACTTCAAAAGCTAATTACTCCTGGACAACAATGCCATAGAAATATACAGAACGACCGCAAAAACGGAAGTTCAAAGTTATTCGAAAGATGGGGCCCTCGTTTCTCTGGCGCATAAGGTCTCTAGTAGTTTTAATATGTTGGTTTTACTGACTGTTATCTATAAGCTAGTGTGCTCTAAAACATTGACAAAATTCGCATTAAGAAGATATACGCATTCAAAATTTACAGTCTCTCACTTCCGCCAATTCGGATCAATAATTTTGATGACATCACTCAGATTTTCTGTCCAATCAAATGCTCTCTAGAATCTGAAGCTCCGCCCCCTACATTATAAATTGACGCTGAAGCAGTGGCCAAAATCAGTCACATGTTCACACATCTTCTATTTTCTTGTGAACATAGAGCAATATATAGGGTATTTAAACCATAAAAAGCATTTTTAAACAAATTAAAAATATCAATACAAACTATAATAGTATCTCAATGATACTAAAATAACACCTTTTTATACAGCGGTCAATGTTTTGTTCAATTCAGTCATTACAATGTGAGTGGTACTGTGTTTTTACCACAGTAATATACAGGGTTAGAATTGTTTCATATTTCCAGATAAATAGATTCCCATCTGGAAAAGTAGATTCACAAAAAAACAACTGCAAATAACAAAAACACAAATAAATAGAATGAGATTCACAAATATATGTTAGGAATTTCACAAAAATGAATTAAATTAACAAATACAACAAATATAGTATTTGCCTATAGTAATATCGTGGCACTTAATGATTAGGATATCCATCTATTAACACAAAAACCAAGGCACTTCTAAGAACACACTAGTTTTACCATATTTACCAGAGTATGGTGTTAGTGATGAAGGAGAGAATACAAATTGTTAGTGTTTCTAAACTGAATAAATATAAAGTATACATAAATAAAAGTTTAATCTGTGAAACCAAATAAAATTAGCAATGTTTAAATTTATTTTTGTTTCTTTTTCGGGTCATCAGAACAATATCAACAATAAATGCTGCAAAATCACAGAGACTGTCAATGTTTGATATTCATTTATTTTCTTCTGCATGTTATTACAAAAAAATATAATCAGAAAAGGACAAATATTTATGCAAATTAAGAATAAATGAATGAAGAAAAATGAAAAAAATTCATAAAAAGAATTGGACCATTATTACACAAATCAGCTTATTCATGCAAATAATTGTGGTGATTATGCCGTCTATATGATGCTTGAATTAAACAGAATAAAATCAGAACCTTTTTTTTAGGTGGATAATCATAACTTCTGTAATTTATCACTGTTAGAACGTTTATTTTTTTATGTACTAATCATGTATATATATATTTATTTATTTTTATTTATTTTATTATTATTTTTTTCAGTACACATTAAGACATTATTTGATTTAATGAAATAGATTTAAAGAGTAATGTTCATTTCAAAAATGCACAACTCTAATCGTTAGATGATGGCTTCTCTAAATGAATTTCTCCATTTATGAATTTTTCTGAGGAACCTTAATTGTAACCTGTGGAGGAAAAGAGTTAGTAAATAAAATGAGTGCATAATTAATGATAGCTGCAATTTACAGATCGTTGGCCAAATACACATCTGAAACACTGCATGTACAAATAAACACATTTATAAATATATCTTTAACCTACATGACATCTTTTAATTAGAATTTTGATCACTTTGGGATTAGTTTAGATTATAATACAGATAAAAGCACGACATTTAAAGTTTACAATGAGTGAATTATGAATAATGAGTGCACTTTCGTTTTCCTGATGGTAAAACCTTACCGTTTTGACCTCGGTGTAGTTGTCCAGTCCGTACTGTCCTAACTCACGGCCGATTCCCGAGGCCTTGTAGCCTCCGAAGGGAGCCTGCGCTCCGAACACGTCATAGCAATTAATCCTGATCAAATCAAATCACAAGAACAAGCCAGATGTGAACACATGTCAGCATGCAGCAAGAGGTCTGATATTCCAATATCCAAGAGATCTATTTTCTTAAGATAATAAAGCACCTCACACACTCACCACACAGTGCCAGCACGCAGGCCATTGGAGATGTAATGGGCCTTTTCAATGTTTTGGGTAAAAACAGCGGCTGCAAGGCCGTATTTGCTGTCGTTGGCTCTCTCAACCACTTCTTCTAGAGATTTAAACTTCAGAATTTGCATTACAGGGCCAAAGATCTAACAGCAAAGAAAGGGAATAGCATTTTATATTTATATATACTCATATTATAGAATCTAAATAAACATGCATCCATTTGTGTACAGACCAGAATGCCATAAAATGTGCAATATTATTATATCATGGGAAGATAAACAATGTAAAATGGTGTTTTATGTTAATTCAAAACAATTTCTGTTAACACTTTACAATAAGGTTCTATGTGTTAACAATAGTTAACATGAACTGGCAATGAAAATAATTCCAAAGCATTTATTAATCTTGATTAATGTGAATTGCAACATTTATTAATACATTATTAAAATCTAAAATTGTATCTGTTCATATTATTTAATGGACCAGAGCTAACATGAACCAACAATGTTATATATAGTATTTTATTGTACAAGCAGACATGTATTCTTGCATATGATCATTATATACCGAAAGGTTGGCTGGATTTCTTAAAGGGTTAGTTCACCCAAAAATGAAAATTCTGTCAGTAATTACTCACCCTCATGTTGTTCCAACTGCGTAAGACCTTCGTTCATCTTCGGAACACAAATTAAGATATTTTTGATGAAATCTGAGCCATATCTAAATCCTCCATAGGCTGCTATTGTGTCCGAAACTTGCTGGCCCAGAAAAGTTATTAAAGAGATCGTTAATATAGTCCAAGTGACTCCAGTAGCTCAATCTTATGTATATCAAGCGACGAGAATACCTTTTGTGCGCAAAAACAAACAAAAATAACGACTTTATTCCACTTTTCATTTCCTTCTCTCTGGACCTCTAGTTGGTTTGCGTAGTGTTTTTGCGCAGCGCGTCTGTGTTACACGTCACCACATAGGCTCACTATTGGCCGACGCCGGTCATGTGTGTGATGCGTGATGACGTGCAACACAGACGCGCAGCGCAAAAACACTACGAGGCCCAGAGAGAAGGAAATGAAAAGTGGAATAAAGTCGTTATTTTTGTTTGTTTTTGCGCACAAAAGGTATTCTCGTCGCTTGATAAACTTAAGATTGAGCCACTGGAGTTACTTGGACTATATTAACGATCTCTTTAATAACTTTTCTGGGCCAGCAAGTTTCGGTCACATAGCAGCCTATGGAGGAGTGAGACATAGCTCAGATTTCATCAAAAATATCTTAATTTGTGTTCCGAAGATGAACGAAGGTCTTACGGGGTTGGAACAACATGAGGGTGAGTAATTACTGACAGAATTTTCATTTTTGGGTGAACTAACCCTTTAATCTCAACAATTCTACTCATCTAATATATTTAGTTAATACTAAATATTTCAATCGTGACAACTCTCAGAATAGTTTTAGCATGTTATTGAATATTGCAATGTTAATGTATTTGGTCTCTGTGGACTAGATCTGCTACAGCTAATAGATACACAGACACACTATACACTATATATTTTACACTAGTGGTCGACCGATATTGGTTTTTTGATGGCCGATGCCGATATCTTAGAGAGCAGGGTGGCCGATTACCGATATAAAGCCGATATTTTTATTATATACTTTATATTTATTTTAATCAGTATTTTATACATTTTAAATAAATTAGAAAACAAATCTTTAAAAAAAACATGCTTATACTTTAGATGGCAACTTCTTGAATCTGCAATCCTATTACAGTATTTTTCATAAATAAAGCAATTGTTTAATAATATATGAATATGTGAATAAAAAGGAAGTAAACACTGTAACATTGCACTCAGTAATCTGGTAATATTGTGCACACTGGTAATCATATTTTATCAAATAAAGACAAGGTAACGCTAATATTACATACGGCACACAGTGAAAACGATATGAATATGACATAGTGGGCAACTGGATATAGCACAGCATATTTTAAAATAAAGGATTAAAAGTTTTTCGATCGGGTCTCCTGAAGCTGATCTTCTGTTCGCATTCACTCACTTCGCACGGACCGACCATCACTCGCAGTCACGCGTTTATCAGGCTACAAATGCACACTTCACAATATATCACAGCTGGATTCCATTAAATCTGCAAGGTTTGTGAAATTAAATGTTTATTAGATATTCAGAGATTTGTTTAAATGATGTAGATGCGCATTTGCTGAATGTTGACAGTAAATGAGAATGTATTTTAGCCTAATTGTTTGCCTTTTCTGTAACAAATAATATAAAAGCAACACTTTACTTTTTCGCATACCATTTACTTTCTTTGTTTACCAGTTCTGTCTAACAAAGTATAAGATATGACTGACAGAGATCGCAAACTAATGAAGACGGAGAATGTGAGTGAGCGCTGTGTGATCAGGCGCTGGTGTTCTCAGCGTCGCCCGTCAAAATAAAAGTCCCGCTTCCAACACATCGGCCAATCAGAAAAACTTATCGGCCGATGCCGATATTTTTAAAGTACCAAATATCGTCCGATATATCGGCCTTGGCGATATATCATTCGACCACTATTTTACACTATAATAAATAGCATAAAATATGATGCTGATGCACAAATAGACATACATAAATCCTGTAGCAGGTGGAGCTGGGGGGGTAGAGGGTTCAGAGGAACTGATGCACGTTGCATAACAAGCTTACAGCCAACCCTGAACCGGACTATTTAAACGTTGAGCAAGCAATCTCATTGGCTGATGGATCAGCAGAGGCCAAACAGCTTGTGCATGTGGTAATGATGTGATTGCTTGCAGATTGCATGCAAAGGTCTGATCAGCCTGCGCCCCCTAGAGTTTCATGACTGAACTCGATATTTATGTTGATATTTATTCATTGTCGTTATTACCAATTATTTAGTTAGGACTGATTATTAAGCAATATTAAACAAAAAAAGATGAATGGAACCCCACTAGAAATCAAATGTAAGCTTAATGAGAGCTGAAAAGTTGATCTTGAAATGCATGGAAAGGCCCTTTCCCTAGTAATGCGTTAAAAGGTTAAACACACACACCTCCTCCCGAGCAATTGTCATGTCATCCTTAACATCCCCGAAGATAGTGGGCTGGATGAAGTAACCGCGATCAGCTGCCGCCCCCCCGCCACACATGAGCTTGGCTCCCTCACGCTTCCCACTGCTGATGTAGCCAAGAATCTTCTGGAACTGCTCCTCATCGACCTTTAGTAAAGAGAAGAAATACTAATAGATGCAATATCAGAGAACTATGATCTTGATTGAGTGATTCAGAAATATGTTACATTTATGTTCTTTTAAAGATGCTTTCACACCAAAGGAACCCACAATACAGTGCATTAAATGTTAATTGAAATTAATTACCAGGATGGGTAACTGAAAGTACCTAATGGTAAGAAGAAATCCACAACAACTGCAAATGCAATGGAATCATACCAGACAGAATGCTGCATATCATTTGCCAAATACTAATTAAATTACCAAATTATTAGCACAGTGGTCGGGAACCTACGGCGCACGAGCCACATGTGGAGCCACTCGACAGGTGTCTCACCCTTCACCAGAATATGATCATTGAAAATTTAGACACATAACTAAGAGTTATAAATCCTTTGTTCTACAGCCTACTGAAGTTAATGAAATGTCAATTTATGAAAAGTTGTCCCGACAAATTTGCATATGCAGTGCTCAAAAGATGTAGGCCCGACCAATACTCACTCACTCACTCACTCACGCACGCACGCACGCACGCACGCACGCACGCACTCACGCACTCACTCACGCACTCACTCACGCACGCACTCACGCACTCACGCACTCACTCACGCACTCACTCACGCACTCACTCACGCACTCACTCACGCACTCACTCACGCACTCACTCACGCACTCACGCACTCACTCACTCACGCTCTCACGCACTCACTCACGCACTCACTCACGCACTCACGCACTCACGCACTCACGCACTCACGCACTCACGCACTCACGCTCTCACGCACTCACGCTCTCACGCACTCACGCTCTCACGCACTCACGCTCTCACGCACTCACGCTCTCACGCACTCACTCACGCACTCACTCACGCACTCACTCACTCACTCACTCACGCACTCACTCACGCTCTCACGCACTCACTCACGCACTCACTCACTCACTCACGCTCTCACGCACTCACGCACGCACTCACGCACTCACTCACGCACGCACTCACGCACGCACTCACGCACTCACTCACTCACGCACTCACGCACTCACTCACGCACTCACTCACGCACTCACTCACGCACGCACTCACGCACTCACTCACGCACTCACTCACTCACGCACTCACTCACGCACTCACTCACGCACTCACTCACGCACTCACTCACGCACTCACTCACGCACTCACTCACGCACTCACGCACTCACTCACGCACTCACGCACTCACGCACTCACTCACTCACGCACTCACTCACGCACTCACTCACGCACTCACTCACTCACGCACTCACTCACGCACTCACTCACTCACTCACGCACTCACTCACTCACGCACTCACGCACGCACTCACTCACTCACGCACTCACTCACGCACTCACTCACGCACTCACTCACGCACTCACTCACGCACTCACTCACGCACTCACTCACGCACTCACTCACTCACTCACTCACTCACTCACTCACTCACTCACGCACTTACTCACCCTACTCACTGACTCAACTCACTCCAATCTCTCACTCAGCTGTACCTGTGGGCCCTGTTCAGTCTTCAAGTCGAACGGGTCTCCCACGACCCTCTTCTTAGCTCTCTCCACACTTCGCTCAACAAACTCATTGTAGATGCTCTCCTGTACGTATGTGCGAGAGCCTGCACAACAGCACTGGCCTTGGTTGAAGAAGAGGGCGAAATGGGACTGCTCCACTGCCTCTTCCACTGCAAACGCAAATATACATGAATTAGAAAGATTAAAAAAATGTGAGGAATCAAATTTTACTTTCTATTTTTTTAATCGAAGACTGTATGACTTTCATTCTTCTGTGGAACACAAAAAGTAGGTATTTTGAAAATTGTCTAGGTGTCACTGGTGTCCAGTGTTGGTCCAAACTTGCTTTCATTTTATGGCCAAAAACAGTTGAAACCTTCTTTAAAATCTTCTATGAACAAAACAGAAAGTCATACAGGTTTAGGAAAACATGAAGGTGAATAAATGATGATATAATTAAAAGGGTGGAGAGGGTGTAAAGGTCATATGCCACTAAATCATGACTGTACTAACATTATAGGTGGACCTCAGGAAAAATAATAAAATGATAGTAATAAAATGTATTATTGACCCTTTTGAGTAGCCATAGAAATACAAACCACAAGATGAAACCACGAATTTAGCGACAATGTCACAACTTTTGTCAAAAAGTGACTAGCAACAAATCTAGCAACTTTTTTGGACTGCTGGTTAACATGTAGTCAGTCACTGTTGTTCTGTTGTCTGACAGAAATTATGTAAATGAGAACAGCTTTATATTATATATTATATTAAAATACAGTGTATGAGCAAGAAAAAGTAAGTAAAGAGCTGACAGTTTAGAGACTTTGAGCAGGCTTTAGCTACTTTCTATTGAAAATAGCTGTCAAAACTGCTACAGGCGTCAGGATAAACTGATGAACTCACTATTAGCATCTGATAAAATGATGTTTGGACTCTTTCCGCCCAGCTCCAGTGTGACCTTCTTCAGATTACTGGTACTCGAAGCTCGCTGGATGAGGTGACCTACCTATTCAACCATAATAAGACAAAACCAATATTATATTTGCAATTTAAATAAAATTCTTGAGTTCCAACTATACCAAAATTCTGTCATTAATTACTCACCCTCATGTCCATGTACTAACACAAGACGTTTGTTCATTTTCAAAACACAACTGAAGATATTTTTAGAGATTTCTGTCCCTCCATTACTAGTCTAAGACTTTAGGTAATCAAAATGTAATGCTTTTTGGGTTTAGAACAACATGACAATGAGTAAATTATGACAGAATTGAATTTTTGGGTAAACAAACCTTTAATAACTCGCCAAGATTGGCATTCTTACCAAAAAGTGCATACATTAAGTCTTAGACACAGCAGATGCTTCACAAAAACTGTGAACAAATTTGCTCTTAGACAATCATTTATATATTTTGCTATGGTGAGCCAATTTTAAATGTCCAAACATAAAGTTTTAAATATTGTAATAAGATTTGATGTATGAACCTGAAATCCTACAACATATTATATGGCACACACTGAGAGAAAGTGTCAAGGTTATGACAGGGTGTGTACAGTATTGTACTTCATATCCAAGAAATATCCATTATTGAAGAAAATCCTCTCACCTCGGTGGAGCCAGTGAATGCTATTTTGTCTACGTCCATGTGAGAAGCAATGGCAGCTCCGGCTGTGGGACCCATTCCTGGGATAATGTTGACAACACCAGCTGGGAAACCCACCTACCACAAACCATGGAAACACTCAAGATGGTGATTAGGTGATTAAACAAAATAACAATGATCATGCACTTGATGGTGGGTTCAATCGTGCACTGAGTATGGCTTCAATATTATAGCCTTCTTAACATGTTCATTATTAGGGCTGTCACAATTCCTCTATTAAATTAGAGTACTCAATTTTTAGAAGTCCCCGGAATACTGGGAAGTGGCTGCACAATGTTTTCTAAAGCTGCACAATGTATTAAAACCATAGCATAGTGCTATTGTAAATTCACAAAGGTTGCGATTCAATTCAATAAATATATCAAGTCAAGTCAAGTCAAGTTTATTTATATAGCGCTTTTCACAACACAGGCTGTATCAAAGCAGCTTCACAGCAATAAATTAGAACAATACATCAATGTTTGTTTCTAGTGGAACGTCTACTAGGGCTGTGACGGTGGCAGTTTTTTATCACCGCGGTAGTAATGGACCCAAATACCGGCGGTGTTGCGGTGGTTGGGGGGGTGGGGGGGGGAGTGGTGTTTTGAGAAAAAAAAAGAAAGAAACAACACTCTAAAGCCTGAAAAGCATTGAAATAAATATCAGTAAATACTGGTAACTTACATAATATAATAAAGTTGAATCTATTAAAAAAAAAAAAAACTTTCCACACAAAGGCGCGTGATAAAGCCTACCGCTCTGCGCTTTGAGAGGGATGTGGACACGAGCAGGAAAGAGACCATCGATCTCGTTTCTGATATCCACATGTTTTCTACTTGTAAAAGGTATGAAGAGCGAATTTTATCTTCCACAAGGGCAAGGCATTTAAGCTGTTTGCGCGCTGCCAGAGAAAGCAAAACTAAAATCACCCGCGCGTGTGAAACGCGCTTTACAAAATGAACTTGACGCGCCTTACCAATTATCATATGTCTAACAAGCACAAACTGTGTTAAAAATAATTTGACTTACAAGTAAAAATGTTGGCTATCTGTCCTACAGCGTTTTTCTACTTTAACACAGTAAAGAATACGAAAATAATCGACCTAAAAGCGAACAAAGGAAGAAACGTTTAACGCGTCTTTGGGTGAGACGCGAGTGAAGATATGGGAAAAGAAAAAAGAGATTCCATGCAGGGATGAGTCACGATTTTTGAATATTCGATTAGTTGATTTAATTATAGAATATCTAATGTTCTAATGTCTGTTGTGCGATCATTCTCTAAAATAAAATCTCCATGTTCTGGTGCTGATGCAGTGGTGACGCGTTCATGTAACCGGAGGGTGACGCAGTGCTGCAAATAACGCACATAGCTGTCACAAAGAACCGGCAAAAGTAATGATTATGAACGTGTCAAATATAGCAAGGAGACATTTGAATTGTTTATTAATAAAGTGTTTTGTGTGCGTGTGTGTGTGTCAGTGTCGAGCTGCAAAGATGAAGTTGACGATGAGAAATGCACACTTCATACGGAAAACATAATGCTAGTCGGTTTATTTTCGTTTTGAATTGTTTTGTTTAAAAGTAGATAATTCAAGCTTTCTATAAGGAATAACTAATGGAATATTTTTAAATTCGCTGATAATCGGGTGACCAGATCGCAAACCAGAATTCAAAGCCGACAAAGCTTAAGTTTATGGGCTCACGTAGGCTACAACTCTCTCATTCGTCATGAATTCAAACTTTTCCATGGCTGCGATATAACATTTAATTGCTAAACCTATTATTTCTTTTGTAAACAAAGCTTTGTGTGTCATAATATTAATGTAAAACAGCATTCATATACAAACATTTTTTTTAGACAAAACACCGCCGGTACTACTCAGCCACCGCGGTGGCGCTTTACAACCGCGGTGGTGCGGTTGTCAAGTTTACCGGCACAGCCCTAACGTCTACGTTTGGTAATGCTGATCAATAGTATCGTTAATTGATTAATTAAATTAAATATCCCCAACTGAGCAAGCCAAAGGCAACAGTGGCAAGGAACCGAAAAACTCCATCAGGTGACCTAATGGAGAAAAAAAAAAACTTGGGAGAACCCGGGCTCAGTCGGGGGCCAGTTCTCCTCTGGCGTTTATAAGCTAGAGGTCGGATTTAACTGTAAGATTAAAAAAAAAAAGCTAGAGGTCGGATTTAACTGTAAGATTAAAAGTATTATATGAATGCCTGGCTGAAGAGATGCGTCTTTAATCTAGTTTTAAACTGGGAGAGCGAGTCTGAGCAACGAACAGTATCAGGAAGGCTATTCCAGAGTTTTGGAGCTAAATGTGAAAATGCTCTCCCTCCTTTGGTGGATCTGGATATCCTAGGTATGACCAAAAGCCTCAAATTTAGTGATCTTAAAGAGCGCGATGGATTATAGGGCGATAGAAGATACGTTAAATAGACTGGAGCTAAGCCGTTTAGGGCTTTATAAGTCAGTAGCAATACCTTGTAAATAATACGGAACTTTATAGGTAACCAATGCAGTGATGATAAAATTGGTGTTATATGATCATATTTTCTTGATCTAGTTAGAACTCTAGCGGCGGCATTTTGGACTAACTGTAGCTTGTTTATTGAGGATGCAGGACAACCGGCTAATAACGCATTACAGTAATCTAGTCTCGAGGTCATGAATGCATGAACTAACTTTTCTGCATCAGAAACTGATAGCATGTTACGTAGCTTAGCAATGTTTCTAAGGTGGAAAAAGGCTGTTCTTGTTACATATGAAATATGATTTTCAAAAGACAGGTTGCAATTTAGTATAACACCCAGGTCTTTTACTGTAGAGGATGAAGTAACAGGACATCCTACTATGTTAAAGTTGTATTGTGAGAGGTTTTGTGGGCGGTTTTTTGAACCGATAAGTATTACCTCTGTCTTGTCTGGATTTAATAAAAGAAAATTACGCGTCATCCAATCTTTTATATCTTTAACACACTCTGTCAATTTGGATAATTTAGCGTTTTCATCCGGCCGTGATGAAATATAGATTTGAGTGTCATCAGCATAACAATGGAAACTAATTCCATGTTTCCTTATAATATTTCCAAGTGGCAGCATATATATTGAGAATAATAGAGGGCCTAACACAGATCCCTGCGGCACTCCATAGTTTACTGGAGTTATGATAGATTTTTCTCCATTTAAATAAACAAAATGGTAGCGGTCAGATAAATACGATCTAAACCAGCTTAATGCTTGTCCTTGAACACCAGTATAATTTTGTAATCAATCTAAGAGTATCTAATATATATGCCCTGCATGTTTAATATATACTGTATGCACTTTAATTGTTTACATGCATGTAGGTTATGTGCATCTCAGAGCAGCTTTGTTCACAGTAAATGCTGCTCCTCCACATGAACTGTTATCAGTTACATGCGTAAAGCGCGTCTCAAACTCCATCTCTGCATGTGCTCTGAGCTTGGGTTCACGTAAATCATTTATAAACCTACTCCAACACAGGAGAATACATCAATATCTTTCTAAATATGTGAACGGTTCTTCACGATTTAAAAATAAACATCTAAACTTTGCATGTTTTGATGCCCACATGTTCTTGTCCAAGAAATTACAGTGTCTGTAACATTTATATCATAAAGAAATGGCCAAATATTAAAGATTAAGTGGACATTTGATTTAAATGTCATTTAGCCAATATTAAACAAGGATTTGATCTGCTGTTGAGTGTAACAACACCAGGCCATTGGCACCCTCTGTAGGCATCTGTAATAATACATAATGTACATAAGATGATTGTTTATATTATGTATATAATATAATACACATTTTAACAGTGTTGTTCTATAAAACTATATGACAACTTGCTTTTGATACTTTATTTGAACCTAATGATTTTGCCTCATTGTTATTATACATGTATTTAAGTCATTTTAAAGGGTATTATTTGCTTAGGTCTACTTTTATATATATAAAAAAAAAAAAAAACGGATTAATCATCAAAATAATCGACCAATTGGCTTCTCTTCTGGCTCTCAACGAAGGCGGTCGCATTTTCTCTCCCTCTCCTCCCCCTTACCTCCCCTGCTTTGCTCCTCTCGTCTCGTCTAGTCTACTGTCTTGTACTTTGAGAGACTCTCTCCGCACTGCTCTCCAAACGAAGAAATCATGGATTTGCTCAACTGGTCTCTCAACGCAACTGACACCATCTTCTCGACGAGAAGCTTGGGTTCAGGGGAACCGGACTGCCCTGCCGGAACGTTCGCAGTTGGCTACGCGATGGACGCGTGGGAGAGGTGGTGGGTCCTATTCGGATCCATGATAACATGTCTTCTGCTGTTTGGATTAGGCATTGCTCTGGTTTTTCGAGGAATTAAGATGATGGTGACACCTGTCCAAAGCCCCACAGGGCTGCCCGTCATGATTGAAGCTGTGGGCAGAGCTGTCAGCACTCAGGCTGTGACTATGAACCACTACATGGATAACATCACGGAGAAGCTCATCGCTTTGCAAAGGAAAATGGATCGTTTCGGAGACCAAGATGGACCAGGAGCTGTGTAAATTGGAATGCGGCTACTCGTCCCAAGACCAAGCAATCCCAATCTTATCTGCTTTCGGCCTCCCTCAACCAGCACTGGCCTTGGCCAAGGCCAAACAACAACTCCCCCGGAGGAGCACTGCAGCGAGACGCTCTTGCGTTCCTTCCCCCACTCCCCACAGACACCTGCTGATTGTTGACTCTGTCTGGGACCTGATCAAGGTTGTCTCCATTGCAACTTGCTGTGTATCACTGCGGACTGAGGCACCTAGATTATGATGCCAGGTGTAGCGACTCTCTAGGCCTACACATACACAAACTCTCACATATATACAGATATGCAATCACCCCCCCACCCCCAATCCCTCGCCTTCGACGCTTTGTACCCCCAGTCTGACAGGCGGGTCCGCGACCAGTGCCGAAATGGCTGCAGGACCGAATGGCTGCTTGCCTGTGCTGGGTTACCTCCACCCCCCACTCCCCTCCCCTGCTGCAAGTCTTGTGTGTTCATGTTGTAGAGTGTACTGATTATGTGCTAATGTTGCTGAGGGTTTTTTTTTCTGTTCCCACACTGTACTCCTCATAGGAGCATAGCCTGGGGGTTGCCTTTTTTTCTCCTCACCTCTCCTCATGTCATGCTGTATTTTCTCAATCCCCTGTCTAATAATCACAAGTGACAGCCCTATTAACTATACACTCTCAATAGATGCTTATTTTCTGCAATAATCCAAAAGCAAAAAGAGTGAAACATGTTATTTTAAGTGCAAATATACAGAGCTTGTCAGTAATATTAAACATCATCACACTGAACAGATAAACTCATCTACTCACTAATCGATTTCACAGCTTCATCGTGTTTATAATCACTCTTACAAACTATTCTAACTCAAACTTTTATGGAAACTGTTTTTTATACAAACACTATGATGAAGTGATGATGTTGAAGTCATGTGACCATAGTGTATTTCCTTTATAGCCTATGTTTAACTTTTTACTTCTTGTGATTGTATTTATGCTTCAAAATTCATTAAAGTTGTGTCATGATGAACAAAACATCATAAACTTGGTCACAGAGCTTATTTTCTGCAATAATCCAAATGCCAATGGAAAAATAGGGAATGTGACTTCCAGGTTGGCCTAGAAAAATGTAATCCCTGCTGCACTATGCATAACAAAAAAAAAGATTTAAACATTATTTTGCAACTAGGATTTTCCTTAGTGTGCAGATATACAGTAGGCATGCCAGTCACCTCTTGGATCAGGCTGGCGATGTAAAGGGCCGTGAGTGGCGTTTGCTCTGCCACCTTCATCACCACTGTGTTTCCCGTAGCCAGAGCCGGGCCGAGCTTCCAGGCCTGCATCAACAGAGGGAAGTTCCACTGGGAGAAACACATAATCCAGAGAAGACGACATGTGAAAGACAGAAGTACAGTCAAACTATGGCTGGATAATAATTCAATATCAATATATATCGCAATATAATTATTTTAAAGGGGTGGTATAATGCCCTTTTCACAAGATGTAAAATAAGTCTCTGATGTCCCCAGAGTGTGTACATGAAGTTTCAGCTCAAAATACCACACAGATATTTTTATATACAGCATGTTAAAATGGTCACTTCTGTCCCTTTAAATGCAAATGAGCTGCTGCTCCCGGCACAGGGGGCGGAGCTTCAACAGCTTGCACTCACACACACATGCACTGAAAATTTCAAAAACTTTTAGCGTTTTATATTCAAACCGAAGTCAGACAATGATGGAGAGACTCTAGAAGAAGTGGCAACATGTAGAAGCAACAGGACATTTCTGAATGGTTAGTTGATGAATTTATGTAGCTTATGTGTAGTTATCTTCTAGTCATTGATTAGCATATTCTGTCTTGATAATCAATAAATTGTGTTCCGGGGGCGGGGTTTATGTAAATTTTAGTGTTGGTGATGTCGTGACTATCAGTATCGTGACTCGCTCTCTCCTGGTTCATACAAACGCTTTTGTACACTGTTGGATACAAACAGGTACGATTAAAAAAAACAAAACAAAAAAAAGTTTAATCGGAAATCATATCTCTTATCTCCATAATTATTTAAGTGGTGAAATGCTGTGAACTTGCCACGCTAGTAACTGCTCTCTCCGCGGAATCTTTGAGTTGAAATATTTAAAGGGTTAGTTCACCCAAAAATGAAAATTCTGTCAGTAATTACTCACCCTCATGTTGTTCCAACTGCGTAAGACCTTCGTTCATCTTCGGAACACAAATTAAGATATTTTTGATTAAATCTGAGAGTTGTCTCACTCCTCCATAGGCTGCTATGTGACCGAAACTTGCTGGCCCAGAAAAGTTATTAAAGAGATCGTTAATATAGTCCAAGTAACTCCAGTGGCTCAATCTTAAGTTTATCAAGCGACGAGAATACTTTTTGTGCGCAAAAACAAACAAAAATAACGACTTTATTCCACTTTTCATTTCCTTCTCTCCGGACCTCTAGTTGGTTTGCGTAGTGTTTTTGCGCAGCGCGTCTGTGTTACACGTCACCACGTAGGCTCACTATTGGCCGACGCCGGTCATGTGTGTGATGCGTGACGACGTGCAACACAGACGCGCAGCGCAAAAACACTACGAGGCCCAGAGAGAAGGAAATGAAAAGTGGAATAAAGTCGTTATTTTTGTTTGTTTTTGCGCACAAAAAGTATTATCGTCGCTTGATAAACTTAAGATTGAGCCACTGTAGTCACTTGGACTATATTAACGATCTCTTTAATAACTTTTCTGGGCCAGCAAGTTTCGGTCACATAGCAGCCTATGGAGGAGTGAGACATGGCTCAGATTTCATCAAAAATATCTTAATTTGTGTTCCGAAGATGAACGAAGGTCTTACGGGGTTGGAACAACATGAGGGTGAGTAATTACTGACAGAATTTTCATTTTTGGGTGAACTAACCCTTTAAATTAGGTCTTTAAACGCAGATCAATATTTTTCATGTTTAATTATTTTACTTTATTATCTACTTACTTTACTAATTATTTACTTAGGTCTTCATCACCCTGTCAGGGTTTATTTTGAGAGAACAACCGGCTGGATGTCCATTATCCCTTACTATCCTTTATAGTTTAGAAAACTAGTGCAGTGCCCGTGCAAAATAAGTTTTTGTGTGTTTTTAGTAATCATTGGTTTGGTGTGTTTGAGTGCTCATTGTCACAATTACACAGCAAAAGTTCAGTGACATTTTTATTTGTGCATGGTAGAAAAAGCAAATACTGATTCCCAATGACATACAATAAATATGGAAAATTGAACTACACTATTGAGGGAGCAGGCTGAGGCTACACAGTGAACTCAGAGAAAACGCTATGCTTGAGCAAACAGTTTGTGAATAGGCTACTAATGATGGCGGTGAAAGAGACAGGATATGTTTAGTTGGTGAATATGTTTAGTTGGTGAATAGGACTAATGGTTCGAGAGATATGGGAATAACAGACACACAGACAGAAAGACGTTCCAGTAATTTATAGGTAGATAGAAGATGGTAATACAAGAACTCAGAGTTATCAAATCAGTTGATATTTCACTGGTTTTGTCCATCCTTCTGTTAGACTCTCACAGATGAATTATGTTGACTATCTGTCAGCTCTTAAATTTAACAACACAATTAGATTTAGGTCAACAAATTAACAAGCAATGCTTAATTTTGTTCAGTCCGTGTGTAAAAAGGTCGCATTAGCAATTAAAAGAAAAAACACTTCAGCAAAACATGGTCAGGTCAAAGTGTCTGGATGATTTTTGGTCACAAATCTTTATAAATTTTACTGGTAGTCACTGTATGAAGAATGTTTGGGTATAATTTTTCACCGTTTACTTTATTTTGCTCTCCTCACTTACATAAATTAACTATAGTGTCCTGCACACACTAGTGAAAAATATCAAAAAATATATCTGAGGTCTGAATAACTTAGCTAAGGTTTGACTGTATATTGTATTCCTTGGCAAATACACATTGCATTCTGAAATCCCAAAAGCATCTACTTACAGGGATAATTTGGCCACACACTCCAACGGGCTCATGCCTTGTGTAGCAAAAGTAATCACCATCAATTGGAATGGTCTTCCCTTCCCATTTGTCTGCCCAGCCAGCATAATACCTAAAAAACAAACAACACACACACACACACACACACACAAACACACACACACACACACACACACACACACACACACACACACACACACACACACACACACACACACACACACACACACACACACACACACACACACACACACACACACACACACACACACACACACACACACACACACACACACACACACACACACACACACACACACGAGTTCTGAGCTTCTGATTGAATACACCCCCTTTATCAGATTTACATGCACGCTAGTCACTATAAACAACCTTTGGAACCACTGAGATCAGATTACAGATTATAAAGCTTGACAACGCACAATATGATGCAGACCACAACATACAGTAGTATATGCCATTTCTGTTGTCTAAATATTTTTTGTTCTATTTTGAAAAGAATGAAAATAGCTCAAAAACAGAATCACCATTTAAGAGATTCATTATGTTATGCAACAAATAAATATATAACTCACTCAAGAAAAAAAATAGGTCTACCCTGTAAAAAAAATTAAATGTATTTTTTTTTTACATTACTCATCAAAACAAGTTAAGCAATTTTTCACTTTTTTTTTTAAGTTATACAAGATTCAACTTTTTTTTAAGTCAGTTTAATGTAATTTAAGTTGATATGACTTAAATAGCCAAGTTGATTGTACTTAAAAAATTGAAGGCAGTAAATTTAGATTTATGTATTTGAATTGCATATAAAAAAAATCCGTCCATTTCACATACTACACATAATTAAATAAACTTAATGGGATGCATATTTTCTGTAAAGCTGCTTTGAAACAATATGTAATGTGAAAAGCGCTATAAAAAATTATCTTGAATTGAATTGGATATTCATACATAAATGAAACTCAAAAAATGATGGCATATTTTATCATCAACTATTTGAAAATGTTTGATTTTATTTAAATAATCATATATAAAAAATTCACTTATTCAAATTGCTTAAAATCAGCAAAAATCTGTTCATTGTGAAAACAATTACATTTATTCAGTTAAAAAGTATGAACATGGTTAAAATATGGCTAGTTGTGGGAAACACAATATTCAGTTAGTTAAAATGTATTTGATTTAACCTGGATTTATTGATGATAAATATATAAACCTGGTTTAAATATTAAAACACATCCAGTTTATTAGTTTTCAAGTTACTGATTAGTAACTTGTAAGAGACAGGACTTCAAATAATCAAGTGGTTACGGAGTTATATTAGAATAAAGTCCAATGTGACGTTAATGCAATGCAATCATTATTATGTAATGCAAATATTAAGGAAATGTCAAGTGTAGAAAACACTGTGGACAATTCACCATGAGGACAGAAAGTTCACCTCAAGCATTTGACCACCATGGGCACGTCCACGCTGTAGGACACCGCATACGGCTTCCCATTGTCAAGAGTCTCTAGCTCCTATTGAAACAAAATACAATTAATTTTAACATATGGTGGTATTATTGTAGATCAAGAGTCCCATTTTAAATGAGGATGACAGGACCCATGAACTAACAGTGTGGAAATTAAAGCAAGGAACCAAAAGTAATTCTGGGTTACACTTTATTTTAAGGTGTCCTTGTTATTTGATTAACTACATGTACTTACTATAGGATTAGGTTTAGGATTAGTTGCATGTAATTATGCATGATCTATAGTCATTACTATAGCAAGTTATTTAACAATTACACAACACTTTGAAGCTTAATATTGAACTATTAAAACTTGTACTTAGTACAAAGTGTTTAGACTCTCATTGATTGTCTTTGTCTGCAACTGAATGCATCATCTTGTTTGCTTTCTCATTTATAATATTTTCTAGTGCTCTATAATTGTTATCCTGTTTCCTTGTTCAAATATGTTTTAAGGATTTTGTACCTTTTCTTAAAGTTAATATAATATACATACATACATACATAATACACATTACAGCATCATCTATTTTCTCACAGTGTCTGAAACTGCTCCATCAAGGATTCGGTCTCTCTAAACCCCGCCTTTCCGAGAGCCTGCTCTGCTCTGATTGGCCAGAAGTATACTGAAAATATGCTTTCATGCATACAGTAAACCAGCTCAAAGTCTATACGGCAGCACACAGGGCGAAGGCTGTCTGAGAGACTCACAGCTAGATAGGCAGAATCTCTCTCGATGCAGTCGGCCAGTCGGCTCAAGAGCAGCCCGCGATCCGACGCGTCCATGCGTCTCCAGGGAGAGCCGAGCCTGAAGGCATCTTTGGCAGCCTTGACCGCCTTTTCCACGTCCGCCTGAAAGCAAAACGACAAACATGGGAGAGAAACACAGACTAAAATGAGCAAGAAGGTGTCTGGCCTCGCACTGAATTCAGTTCAGACTGCAGAAGTCTATCAAAACACTAGGGCTGCACGATACTGAGGAAAACTGCGATATGCGATAACGCGATACGATAATGCTTAAAGTGTGTAAAATAAACTTACATTATCTTTCAAATATATTTAAAATTATATAGCCAACATGTGTTTAACATTCTTTTTGTGACGAGAAAACATCCCTAAACTTCTGACAGTGAACATCAGTGTTTTACTGTAGCATAAGAAGTGTTATTTTAACATCAGTGTAAACCTCAGGGGTTCAGGTTATCCTACATTAGGGTTATTAAACAACAGAAACTGAATAATCAAATGTAAAAATAAAACACTGCTTAGTTTTCACTGAATGAATGAAATATATCTTATTAAAGATACAAAAGTTATTCAGCCAAGAGCAGTGATTTTCTCTGTCTTTTGATCATGACCCCAGTTATTACAAGCCGTTACGATATGCATATTGCGATATACAGTACAGGTCAAAGTTTGGAAACATTACTATTTTTAATGTTTTTGAAGAAGAAGTTTCTTCTGCTCATCAAGCCTGCATTTATTTGATCAAAAATACAGAAAAAAGTAATATTGTGATATATTATTACAATTTAAAATAATTGGTTTTCAATTTATTATACTTAAAATAATCATTTATTTCTGTGATGCAAAGCTGAATTTTCAGGATCATTACTCCAGTCTATCACATGATCCTTTAGAAATCATTCTAATATGATGATTCATTATCAAAGTTGGAAACAGTTCTGCTGATTAATATTTTTTCATAACCTGTGATACTTTTTTAGGATACTTTGATGAATAAAAAAAAAGTAAAAATAAAACTAAATAAAAAAGAAGCAAATGTTTTAAAAATAGAGATCTTTTGTAACAACAATATAAACGACTGGTCAGTAATTTGGGGTCAGTAATTTTTTTCTTTCTTTTTTTTTTTTTAAATAAATCAATACTTTTATTCAGCAAGGATGTGTTAAATTGATAAAAAGTGATAGTAAAGAAGATTTATATTATTTGAAAATATTTTTTTATTTTGAATATACATGCAGTTCTTTTTAACCTTTTATTCATCAAAAATATTAATCAGCAGAACTGTTTCCAACACTCATAATAAATCAGAATATTAGAATGATTTCTAAAGGATCATGTGTTAGACTGGAGTAATGATGCTGAAAATTCAGCTTTGCATCACAGAAATAAATGATAATTTAAAGTATAATAAATGGAAAACCAATTATTTTAAGTTGTAATAATATTTCACAATATTACTGGTTTTTTTCTGTATTTTTGATCAAATAAATGCAGGCTTGATGAGCAGAAGAAACTTCTTTCAAAAACATTAAAAATGGTAATGTTTCCAAACTTTTGACCTGTACTCTATACATTTGCGATATTTTGCTATATATTGTACAGCCCTACAAACTACAAGAGCAAACGTTTCAGCACACTGCTATCTTCAGTGCTCAAACGTTCACCCTTTTGTTGGTAAATTAGCAATTAGGGGTCATCCGCTGAAATTATTCATCACAAGTACAACTCTATCACAGGAGGAGTTTCAAGAGTCTGATAACTGGCATGCATGACACAATATTACAAGTATTCAATTATAGCAAAAGTAATATAAAAACAATGCATACAAGACAATAACCACACAGAAAAAGGAAAAGAAAAAAATATCTTTACAAAAAGCAGGAACGTTGTAGTTCTTCCTTCATGCCATCAGGGAATAAAGAAACATAGACTGAAATTTTCATGTTTAATTTCCACAGTGTCAGTGGAGTTCATGCTAGTGCCTGAGCCTTTATTAAGTTATGCTTATTACATTATGTCTGAGAGGTAACGTCTGTTTAGTTTAAGCAGTGTATCTGATATGTGTTAAATAAACATGCATAGCTATTTTTAATCCCAGCTCCTGGTTTACATCTGGAGTAGGAAAGTCAAGAGGAGCGGGGAGGGTGTTTGTTCAAGTCATGTTCCTGTCTTTTCCCATTTACAGAGAACTAGATAAGAATATAAATAAATAAAATCAAAATAAAAGTATGATTTTTGATTTTAATGTTTTTAAAAGAGCTCTACATGTTGTAAATTACTCACTTCTTCAACTTCATCTGGCGAATATTAGTGTTGTGTACATAATCATTTGTACTCATCCCTTGTTTCCTTTTTTTTTTGGACTAGATAGTCGTTAGTATAAAATATTCCTTGACATTGACACTTTTGCCCTATATATATATATATATAAATATATATATATATAAAAAAAAATTATATATATATATATATATATATATATATATATATATATATATATATATATATATATATATATATATATATTTTTTTTTTACACTTACCTAAATTTTTCTTCTTCATTAACATTCTTTCAACAATTTTCACATCTTATTCAGTTTGTTTAAATAATAAAATAATTAAGATTGATTGTACTGTAACACAAGGGTCCCCAAACTTATACATTACCACATCGTCTACAGTAAAACCGAATTTAATAATAAATAATAAATACTAATAATCCTAATTATTTTAAACTTTTGTCACTGGAGTGAAAGATTTTCACAGATTTAGGTCTATTCTTCACACAAAACTATCATGTTGCTCAGTCCTGTTCATTAAATTGTATAGAGAGAGAAAGATCTGGATGTTCAGCCGGTTTAACCAGACACGACCTTACCAACTGAAAAGTGCCCAAATTCTCGGGGGTTTTCCAGCCAAGACCAGTTGGTTTAAGACATTCATTATTTTTTCAATATAAAATGAATAGTTCAAACATCTACCTTATCCCCCTCTGCGACATGGCAGATAACTTCACCAGTGGCAGGATTGATGGTCGGAAAGGTTTTCCTGCTTTCTGCGTCGTGCCACTCATTGTTAATGAAAATCTGCAGAGGAAAAAGAGGCACACTGACACACTCCGGTTTTTAAAAATGTTAAAGTCAACTTTTACTGATATTATTGTCACATCACAAATCAATGAATAAAAACATAAGAGAGCAAATATTTACATGCTGGCACTGGCAGTAAATTATGACAGACAAAACTAAGGATGCATGACATGGAGGAAAAATGTGGTATGTGATAACTTGTTGCATAATGTGATGTATCATCAGATAATTCTATAATAAGTGTGTCAAAACTATTTCAATTAGTATATTCCAGTGAAAAAGCAACATTACAATAAGTGCACTGCATTTATTTATTTATTTTTTACTTAAAACATAATGCCACACAATGTGAAATCCTCAAAATAAATGTGAACAAAATATTATTTATGATATAATCACCAACCAATGTAGCATCTTGGCTCAACTAGTTAAATTATTATATTACAGTTATATTATTCTGGAAATCAACACACTCAGTCTAATCTCTGCATCAGCATCACATTCATCTTTAAATGTGATGTTGTAACAATACGAAACAAATGTAATATTACTCACTTCACTTTATCAATGCTTAACTTTTTACTCTGCATGTGAGCAGTTTTGGAGGGATATATGGTATTCTTTTAGATTTACATAAAAAAAATTTAAATAGATTTTTGATGTAGAATTCACTTTAAAAAAAGTCTAACTTTAATTCATGAAAACAGAGCTGCACTTCTTAACTGCCCTAATTATAATGAAATTCGAAAAAACTTCTTCCCCAAATTTGAAATTATTTGTCACAACTTCAAAAAGTTGATGAATGATGTACAAGCTCAATATTTACTTGGTGAAAAAAGAGACTGCATTTCACTAGCAGGAAAGTACATCAGTTCCTGCCACAGAAATAGGGAAGAGTCGACCAAACAGTGAAGCACACACACACACTGACACACACACACTGACACACACACACACTGACACACACACACTGACACACACACACACACACACACACACACACACACACACACACACACACACACACACACACACACACACACACACACACACAGTATTTTACTTAATTATTTTCCACACTTGTTCAATACAGAATTTGTTCATGCGCTCTGTTGGAAACAGTTGTGCTGCTTAATATTTTTTCATTACCTGTGATACTTTTTTAGGATACTTTGATGAATAAGAAGTAAAAATAATAATAATAATAATAATAATAATAATAAAAAAAGAAGCAAATGTTTTAAAAATAGAAATCTTTTGTAACAACAATATACACTACTGGTCAGTAATTTTTTTTTTTTTTTTAAATAAATCAATACTTTTATTCAGCAAGGATGTGTCAAATTGATACAAAGTCATAGTAAAGAAGATTTATATTATTAGAATTTTTATTTTTATTTTGAATAAATGCAGTTCTTTTTAACCTTTTATTCATCAAATATATTAGGCAGCAGAACTGTTTCCAACACTCATAATAAATCAGAATATTAGAATGAGGGTCATGTGATAGACTGGATGTCACATGTGACACTGAAGACTGGAGTAATAATGCTGAAAATTCAACTTTGATCACTGGAATAAATTATTTTTTAAAGAATATTCAAATAGAAAACTATTATTTTAAGTTGTAATAATATTTCACAATATTATTGGTTTTTCTTCTGTATTTTTGATCAAATAAACGCAGCCTTGATAAGCATTAGAGACTTTTTTCAAAAATATAAAAAAATCGTAATGTTTCCAAACTTTTTGACCTGTACTGTACATATATATGGAGAGAGAGAGAGAGAGAGAGAGAGAGAGAGAGAGAGAGAGAGAGAGAGAGAGAGAGAGAGAGAGACTGGAAAGATAAGAAGATAAGAAGATAAGATAAACAGGGAATGGCACTTTCGTGATGGAGGAGCGGGATTTGAAAACATGCCAAGTTTGTTAACCTGTTAACTAATGTCTTCTACACATACATTCATTTAAACGCAACGATTCGACGACAGAGACATTTGAGGGACATGAAAATGTTACGCGGCTATAATGATACGATTGCAAACGTTTAATTAAGACGTTAGTTAGAATATTAGCAACACGAGACATGTCACTTACTAAACCTACCTATCCATGAGAATAAACATGCATGTGCATTCCCAGCATTTTGGCCATTACCTTGTTGTAGTGAACGTCTGGGTGAATGTTCGGTGCAGGAATCGTTGAATGCTGACATGCTGAGATACGAAAAACTTGTGGAAAAGTTCGGGAACAAACCGTGCGCAGCATTTTCAACTCGCTTGCCTTGAACTGATAATGAACTCGAACTTCACAAACGCGTTCGCTTCTGCTAGAGATGTTGCCAGATCTTTGACATGTGGAAACAAATGTTTAAATACCAGTCCACTGTCACGCGTTTACATAACACTACAGTTATTCACGATATTTGTATATTCCCCCTCTTCAGATCTATATCAGGACAACATTTTTTTTTTATAACAAATAACTCGGAATGTGACAAGCAAAACAAATGTCGAAAACTAGTGGACTTGGCAACAACAAGTGTTGACGTGCGTGTAAAAGTCCTCGTGATTAATCTAATAACAATAACATAATCCAATTTTTTGAGAAAACAAACGAATCTTATAATAAAATATAGATATTTAAAAAATAATTGAATTGTATGAAATTTTACTGGGGACCTTAGTAATAATATTTACATCTGCTGGCTTTTATTTTGAAAGACAAATCACGTGACACCATGAGACCGTGAAAGTCATATGATTGCGATTCAACGAATATGGCGTCGCATTTGTTTTGTGGCAGAGTAAACCTGAATATTTTGAGAGAGGCTGCCCGAAAAGACCTGCGTGAATTTTTAGATAAATGTTCGGGAAGCAAGGTAAAGCTTTTTGCTTTAATAAACATGCAGAGTAGTCATTCTTCTGCTGTCACTCTATCATTTATTCAAATCTAACGTTACTTCCCTTGTAAGAATGTGAACTGCACTTTGTGTTATTGTTGTATTGAACGAGTATTATTACTGCAAATACTGTTCAGCGATACTGTCAATGGACATGTAACGTGTCGTCATCCTTTTATTCATGTGTTGTTGTTGTTTTCCTTTATAAGGCCATAGTTTGGGACGAGTATCTTACTGGACCTTTCGGGTTAATTGCTCAATATTCCCTTTTGAAGGTGAGAAACTGGACACAAAATTGTACCAAAAATAGTACACACACACACACACACACACACACACACACACACACACACACACACACACACACACACACACACACACACACACACACACACACACACACATATATATATATTAATTACGTCTCTTATGCTCGTCAAGCCTGCATTTATTTGATCAAAAATACAGAAAAAAACCCTGTAATATTGGGAAATATTATTACAATTCAGAATAATGGTTTTCAATTTTAATTTACTTTAAAATATAAAGTATTTCTGTGATACAAAGCTGAATTTTCAGCATCATTACTTCAGTGTCACATGATCCTTCAGAAATCATTCTAATATGATGATTTGATACTCAGTTATTATTAATGTTGGAGACAGTTGTGCTCCTTAATATTTTTTTGGAACCTGTGTTTTTTTTCCCTCTTCAGTATTCTTAGATGAACAAAAAGTTAAGAAGAACAGCATTTATTCCAAATAGAAACCTTTTCTAACAAAATAAATCTTTACCATCACGTTATCGATTTAATACATCATCCGAAAAGGAAAGAATAAAATCACTGACCACAAACTTTGATATTTTAAATATAAATGCTGTTCTTTTTTAACTCTTTATTCATCAAATAATCCTGAAAAAGCATCACAGGTTATTAAAAAAAATCACATTGATAATAAATCATCATATTAGATTGATTTCTGAAGGATCACGTGACACCGAAGACTGGAGTAATGATGCTGAAAATTCAGCTTTGATCACAGGAATAAATTATATTTTAGTATATTCAAATAGAAAACCATTATTTTTTCTGTACTTCTGATCAAAAAATTCAGGCTTGATGAGCACAAGAGACTTAAAAAATCTAAAAAACATAAAAAATAGTAATGTTTTCAAACTTCTGACCGGTACTGTGTGTGTGTGTGTGTGTGTGTGTGTGTGTATACTGTATCCATATGTATGTAATTTCAAAAACACTGGTGACATTTGCCCTTTACATTTTACTTACCAAACATGGTTTAAATATTATTCTATTCCTTGTTAAGAAGGTGATTGTCTTCATTTAATTTTTTAAAAAGGAACATGAGGTCGAGAAAATGTTCACTCTCAAAGGGGGTCGTATACCATCCGCTGCCGTCAAGAATATTGTCTTTTTTGTCCGACCGAGGTTGGAGTTGATGGACATCATTGCAGAAAATGTTGCAAGGTAAGTCTCATTTCTATAAAGAACAAACCAATGTATGTTTTTGGCAAGAGTGTGCAGCATTAAACTGAACAAATGGACGATTTTGAATAAAAGCTCTAATAATAAAATCTAAACAAATACAAAAAGATTTCATCACACTCTTAAAAATAAAGGCTCTTTATTGACTTTAATTGTTCAACGAAGAAACTTCAACATCCATGGAATCTTTCCATTCCACAAAAGGTTCTTTAGATTATTATAATGTTCTTTACACTAAGATTACTATTATTTTTTTAAGAACTGATCACTGAAAGCTTGTGCAAAAAAAAACTTTATTTTAAAGAGTGTATTACGAACTTTTCATGAAATGTGCTGAATTTCAATTTGAGACAATAGGTGTTCCCACAATAACTTTCATAACAGATGTTTTTATTAGTTCTAGTGTTTGCTGGCAGTCATAGTGATTGTAATGATGATACTGATGGTAATATTTGCATTGCAGTGAGGATAAATTACAGCCCCGAGATTTCCATATTCTGTTCGTGCCTCGCCGGAGTCTCCTGTGTGAGCAGCGGCTGAAGGAGAAAGGGGTTCTTAACTCGTTCACGAACATCGACGAGTACATTCTGGACCTTATACCTTATGATGGAGACCTTCTTTCCATGGAGTCTGAGAGTTCATTTAGGGTAAGACAATGGTATAATGGCGGTGTAATGCCCTTTTCACAAGATGTAAAATAAATCTCTGATGTCCCCAGAGTGTGTATGTAAAGTTTTAGCACAAAATATTTTTCAAATATTTTACAAAATGTCCCCACAGATAAGTTGTCACTTTTTGAGGGTAAGCAAAAACACAGTTTTTGTGTCTGTCCCTTTAAATGCAAATGAGCTGCTGCTCCCGGCGCAGGAGGCGGAGCTTCAACGGCTGGTTCTTAGCAGCTTCGATTACCTCACACAGTCATGCACTGAAATTTCAAAAAGTTTTAGGCAGACAATGTCAGACAATGATGGAGAGACTAAAGTTAGAAAAGTGAAATCATAATCAACCACCCCTTTAATGCCACATATATTCTGGGTTTGTGTTCATATCCTGAAGGTTTTCTGATTCAGGGTTAGTCAGATTTTGGCTATAAACATCCATATGGATGCAGAATACTGTCTCTGATGGGCATATTCAGCCATATGGGATTATATTATGAACAATTGAGTTCTTCTTGTGGATATTCTGATATGGACAATTGAATCGTCTTTTATTTATTAGTTTTTTTAATCAGAGTTGGACTTTCTGTTGTTTAGATTTTTAGACATCATATTCAAAAGACATGATTTAGTAAAGCTAAGATACCAAAATGTCTCATTCTAACATGTGTGACAAAACAGCAAAGGTTTGTCATATTTGTTCTGTTCTTTAATCATAATCATTAGAAATTGCGCATCAAAAATGTGCTTATCTCGGGAGATCCAATGTAAATCTATCCCAGATGTTCTGTACTCAGGGAAAAAATAAAAAGTGTATGATATGATCCTGTTTTATATGCAATGACATATCCATGAGCAACGTTTATGTTACTTGTTTTTTCTTTTGTGAAGGAGTGTTATTTAGAGAATGATCAGACAAGCCTGTATCACGCTGCCAAGGGCCTCATGACTTTGCAAGCGCTTTACGGGACGATACCGCAGATCTTTGGCAAAGGAGAGTGTGCAAGGGTGAGCAGAAAAGCATTTGTGTCAACTTCGCCATCTTGGCTGCTCTTTTCCAACATTTGATGCCATGAATCTCACAAACGTCATTTCTAGCATCTCGTTCTTCCTCAGTGATGCATATTTATGGAAGTTTGTTTCCACAGAATAAAAAAATTATGTATTTCTGACTTTATCTCACAATTCTGACTTTTTTCTCAATTGTGAGTTTATATCCCACAATTCTGACTTTTTTTCTCAATTGTGAGTTTATATCCCACAATTCTGACTTTTTCTTGCAATTGTGAGTTTATATCCCACAATTCTGACTTTTTTCTTGCAATTGTGAGTTTATATCCCACAATTCTGACTTTTTTCTTGCAATTGTGAGTTTATATCCCACAATTCTGACTTTTTTTTCTCAATTGTGAGTTTATATCCCACAATTCTGACTTTTTTCTTGCAATTGTGAGTTTATATCCCACAATTGACTTTTTTTCTCAATTGTGAGTTTATATCCCACAATTCTGACTTTTTTTCTCAATTGTGAGTTTATATCCCACAATTCTGACTTTTTTTCTCAATTGTGAGTTTATATCCCACAATTCTGACTTTTTTCTTGCAATTGTGAGTTTATATCCCACAATTGACTTGTTTCTTTCAATTGTGAGTTTATATCCCACAATTCTGACTTTTTTTCTCAATTGTGAGTTTATATCCCACAATTCTGACTTTTTTTCTCAATTGTGAGTTTATATCCCACAATTGACTTTTTTCTCAATTGTGAGTTTATATCCCACAATTCTGACTTTTTTCTTGCAATTGTGAGTTTATATCCCACAATTGACTTTTTTTCTCAATTGTGAGTTTATATCCCACAATTCTGACTTTTTTTCCTCAATTGTGAGTTTATATCCCACAATTCTGACTTTTTTCTTGCAATTGTGAGTTTATATCCCACAATTGACTTTTTTTCTCAATTGTGAGTTTATATCCCACAATTCTGACTTTTTTTCTCAATTGTGAGTTTATATCCCACAATTCTGACTTTTTTCTTGCAATTGTGAGTTTATATCCCACAATTCTGACTTTTTCTTGCAATTGTGAGTTTATATCCCACAATTCTGACTTTTTTTCCTCAATTGTGAGTTTGTATCCCACAATTCTGACTTTTTTCTTGCAATTGTGAGTTTATATCCCACAATTCTGACTTTTTCTTGCAATTGTGAGTTTGTATCCCACAATTCTGACTTTTTTCTTGCAATTGTGAGTTTATATCCCACAATTCTGACTTTTTTCTTGCAATTGTGAGTTTATATCCCACAATTGACTTTTTTCTCAATTGTGAGTTTATATCCCACAATTCTGACTTTTTTCTTGCAATTGTGAGTTTATATCCCACAATTGACTTTTTTTCTCAATTGTGAGTTTATATCCCACAATTCTGACTTTTTTTCTCAATTGTGAGTTTATATCCCACAATTCTGACTTTTTTTCTCAATTGTGAGTTTATATCCCACAATTTTGACTTTTTTTCTCAATAGTGAGTTTATATCCCACAATTCTGACTTTTTTCTTGCAATTGTGAGTTTATATCCCACAATTGACTTTTTTTCTCAATTGTGAGTTTATATCCCACAATTCTGACTTTTTTTCTCAATTGTGAGTTTATATCCCACAATTCTGACTTTTTTTCTCAATTGTGAGTTTATATCCCACAATTCTGACTTTTTTTCTCAATTGTGAGTTTATATCCCACAATTTTGACTTTTTTTCTCAATAGTGAGTTTATATCCCACAATTCTGACTTTTTTCTTGCAATTGTGAGTTTATATCCCACAATTGACTTTTTTTCTCAATTGTGAGTTTATATCCCACAATTCTGACTTTTTTTCTCAATTGTGAGTTTATATCCCACAATTCTGACTTTTTTTCTCAATTGTGAGTTTATATCCCACAATTTTGACTTTTTTTCTCAATAGTGAGTTTATATCCCACAATTCTGACTTTTTTCTTGCAATTGTGAGTTTATATCCCACAATTGACTTTTTTTCTCAATTGTGAGTTTATATCCCACAATTCTGACTTTTTTTCTCAATTGTGAGTTTATATCCCACAATTCTGACTTTTTTTCTCAATTGTGAGTTTATATCCCACAATTTTGACTTTTTTTCTCAATAGTGAGTTTATATCCCACAATTCTGACTTTTTTCTTGCAATTGTGAGTTTATATCCCACAATTCTGACTTTTTTCTTGCAATTGTGAGTTTATATCCCACAATTCTGACATTTTAATTCTGACTTTTTTCTTGCAATTGTGAGTTTATATCCCACAATTGACTTTTTTTCTCAATTGTGAGTTTATATCCCACAATTCTGACTTTTTTTCTCAATTGTGAGTTTATATCCCACAATTCTGACTTTTTTTCTCAATTGTGAGTTTATATCCCACAATTTTGACTTTTTTTCTCAATAGTGAGTTTATATCCCACAATTCTGACTTTTTTCTTGCAATTGTGAGTTTATATCCCACAATTCTGACTTTTTTCTTGCAATTGTGAGTTTATATCCCACAATTCTGACATTTTAATTCTGACTTTTTTCTCGCTATTGTGAGAAACTCGCAATTCAGACTTTTTTTCAATTTGTAGATATATACTCAATGTTTTCATTATTCTGCCATTTTCTCAATTCGCAACTGCGACTTTATATCTCTCATCCTGACTTCATAACTTGCAATTGTGCATTTCTATTTCACAATAAAAAAATTTAGACTCGTAATTCTGAGATTTCTCGCAATTACCTTTTTTTTATTTATTATTCTGTGGCGGAAACAAGCCTCCATACTAATTTACAGTAGCTTGGTAAACACAATTTTGTTTTCCATTTTACTGATGTATAAAAAGATGTTATTTTATTTATTTGTTTCACTTTGATGCGTTCTGGCGTTGTGCTGTCTCAGCATGTGGCCAACATGATGCTGCGGATGAAGAGAGAGTTTGCAGGTCATGCTCAGATCCTGCCTGTTTTCGACACACTTCTCCTGTTGGATCGTAACGTGGACTTGCTGACACCATTAGCCACTCAACTTACTTACGAGGGTCTTATCGATGAGATCTATGGCATCACCAATGGTAAATGAGTTTAAGAATGTGTGCAGACACGAAATAAAGACTTTAGAAGTACATGATTTAAAGACTGAGTAAGCTCTCGTTTGCTCATACCTTGGTTGCTTTGACAGGTTATGTGAAGCTTCCTCCTGAGAAGTTTGCGCAGAAGAAACAGGGAGAAGGTGGGAAAGATCTTCCCACTGAGCCCAAAAAACTGCAGCTCAACTCAGCCGAGGAGCTTTATGCCGAAATACGCGACAAGAACTTCAATGCTGTCGGCGCGGCTCTCAGCAAGAAAGCCAAGGTCATATCAGCCGCGTTCGAGGTTTGTGCTGCTTTTGTGAACAGAAACGGATGTAAAATAAATACACTGTTGCAATGCAAAGATTGTTTTAGAAAGAAGTCTATTTGATGAAGGATACTGTAATATTGTGATATATTATTAACATTTTTAAAGAATTGTTTACTGTGTGAATATAAGTTCAAATGTGATTTGATCAAAGTTGAAATACTCCAGTCTTCAGTGTCACATGACCCTTCAGAAATCTCTCTAATATGATGATTTGATGCTCAAGAAAGATTTATGATTATTATCAGTGTTGAAAACAGTTGTGCTGCTTCATATTTCTGTGGAAACCGTGATACACTACCATTTAAACATTTGGAGTAACTACAATCTTTTTTTTTTTAAACAGAAATAAATACTTTAATTCAACAAGGGAGCATTAAATTGATTCAAGTGACAGTAAAAACATTTATAATGTGCAATTTCTATTTCAAATACATGCTGTTCTTTTGATATTTCTGTTCATCAAAGAATCCTGATTTTTTTTTGAACAGTTTTCACAAAAAGCCTAAGCAGCAAAAATGGTTTTCAACATTGAGAATAATAAGAACAGTTATTAATAATTGAGCACCGATGATAATTGAGCATCAAATCCTCATATTAGAGTGATTTCTGAAGGATCATGTGACACTGAAGACTGGAGTAATGATGCTGAAGATTCAGCTTTGATCACAGGAGTAAATTACATTTTAAAATATATTTTTTTAATTTATATATATATTATTTATTATAGTTATTTTAAACCGTAATATTTCACAATATTAGTGTTTTTACTGTATTTTTGAGCAAGTAAATGCCCCCTCGATGAGCAGAAGTTAAGCTGGTTTCTCGTCTCTGATAGGAACGACACAATGCAAAAACTGTCGGGGAGATTAAACAGTTTGTTTCCCAGTTGCCCCACATGCAGGCGGCTCGCAGCTCACTGGCGAATCACACCTCCATCGCTGAACTCGTCAAGGACATAACGAGTGAGTCTGAGACCAGTCATGCGTGCGTTCAGAAATGAAAGCAATATTTTGAGGTCTGTGGACCGCTGTCAATTAGCATAGACAACAACTGCAACTCGTCCCTCATACGCATTTTAGCAAGAAAGCAGACTGGAAAGATTTAACAAATCTCATTTCTGATGAATACTTTTCATCGTTAGTCTACAAAGATGCACATATTTATTTTAATGCAGATGCAGGTCAGCTAACAGTGGGTTTACTGTGCAGGAAAAAAACATTGTAAAAACTCACAAATAAGAATAATTCTTGCCCATTATAGCAAACCATTTTAACATTTAATCATTTGCAGGATCTCAATTATTATGAATAGGTTGTAACAATTCCTGATATCAACAATGGAATTATTACATAAGGAAATACAGCTCAGATTTTACATGTTTTGTGGAAGATTTTTATTAATTAAAACGTATTGATTATGACAGACTGCAAAATTTTACAGCTCTCTCTGATCATCTCACAAATGCAATTACAGATGTCGAATTACTAACTCCTTTGTAAAAAAAAATCAGTCAATAACTACGCTAAGACTAGTGCAAATGTCCTTTTCTGATATCAATAATTATAACTTTTAAAAAACTTTTTTTTTTTATATTTGTAATTTGTTTTTCATTGGTGGTCATATTAATTTGAGATGTCATGTGTAATAAAGCTTTATTTATTTATTTTATTTTTCATTTTTTTAGAAATACTAAAGTACTTTTCACTGTACTGATATCTTGAATCCATTTTTAGATGTCTGAAGTACTGAATCCAACATGTTAATGCAATTCTTCTAATACATTGACATTGTATGTTTATTTTAATACTAAAACAGAGATCTTAAATTTAATTTTAACTAGACATATTTAAAAACATGGCCTGCTTTTTTTTTTTTTTTTTACTTTCCTTTAGTGCAATGAACTTTAAACTGTAAACTTACAGGATTAACAAAGATTGGAATTTTGGAATTTCCAAAATTTTGGAAAAAATGGAATTTCTAATGTTACAAATTATTATTATTTTTTTTAGAATTTCTACTGCAAGTAATCGATCTTTTGCTGATATCAAGAATTAGCATTTAGAGAAAATGTTTCATATTCTATGATTACATTAAATGATAATATGGTTTGCAGTGGCCCATAAATATAACATTTATTTATTTAGATAATTAAATTTTTAGAATTCAGCTAAATTTGACCCAATATTAAATAATATGGTGAGTTGCACATTTTGAACATTCATGGTGTTGTTAGTCTTGCATTGAAAGTGTTTTTCCTGTAAAGGTGTTTAACAAACTGCCGGAGGAGTTGAATTCGTGGTCTGTGGTGAATGATAGTATTATGGGACCTGGTGTGACATTAATACCAGCTCAATGAATCCTCTCCTGTGTTTCAGTCTCAGAAGCCTTCTTTGAGAGTCTGACGGTTGAACAAGAGTTTATGACTGGAGTGGACACAGACAAGGTGCCTTGTTTTCTTTATGATTCCAATATAAAGGCAATGCCACTTAAAGTTGGTATAAAATGCAAGTTGCGATAATTTGTTTTCCCCCTATTGTCGTCGCCTTTATTTATACAGTGCTTTATACAATACAGATTGTTTCAAAGCAGCTTTACATTGATAACAGGAGAATCATGATTCAGTGATGCAAGCAGAGTTTGATTCTGCGATAAAGCAGCTCTAAAAAAACAATAGTAAACAATCGATATTCAGTTGAAATGGGAGTGAAACGCTTCTGGAACAAGAACAAATGTGGGCGGGGCTTGAGTTTGCCTGTGGGGAATTGATTGGATGGTTGTGGTTTGCTATTGGTGGATCTCATTTGAGTGACAGGTTGCCCCGCCCTCATCATCAGAGAAGAGATGATGTTACTCTGATTCAAGATTGAAAACAGTAATGATATGCATCAATACATTTATAATAAATACTTCAATATTCCTTAAAGAATTGTCCATTTTGATTTCATGTGACTTGTATGAGGGAACATGCACTTTTTTTATATAAATGAAAGGATTATTAGTATAAATTTGATAAACATCTCTGCACTCATTATTGTTCGAACAGAAAAGAATTAAGTTGAACATACAAGATCTTAGAAATATGATAAAATAATTCATTTTTAACATTGTACTTTTTTTTTTTATTCTCTGGGAACTGAATATATTTAAGGTTTGTTTCAAAGTGTTTCTCGTCACTGATGTGATCGTGTGTGATTTTACTCTCAGGTTAGCACGTATATAGAAGACTGCATTGCTCAGAAAGACCCGCTGATTAAGATCCTGCGGCTGGTGTGCATGCAGTCCGTCTGCAACAACGGCCTCAAACAGAAAGTCCTCGACTACTATAAGAAGGAGATCCTTCAGGTACGACTCGCTTTTATTTGTGAATGCATAACGGTCAACTTGGATCACATGTGCCTTGATAACCAATCACATTAAGGCCCTTAAAGGGTTAGTTCACCCAAAAATGAAAGTTCTGTCAGTAATTACTCTCCCTCATGTTGTTCCAACCCCGTAAGACTTTAGTTCATCTTCAGAACACAAATTAAGATATTTTTGATGAAATCTGAGAGACAATTTAATGTTTTAAAAAACATGTTTGTGCTTTGTTGGTTTAGACGTATGGATACGAGCACATTCTGACCCTCAAGAACTTGGAAAAGGTTGGGTTACTCAAACCTCAAAGCACTATGAGAAACAACTACCCCACAATCAGGAAAACACTCAAACTGTGGATGGAGGACGCCAATGAACAGGTTTGTCCTGCTACTCATTTTCAGTACGGTTCAGTGTTTTTATATAACTGAAAACAGGCCAGGGCCAAACTGAGTACTGAACCTAACCTTAACCTTAACTCAGAAAAGTTGAGCTAATGTTGCTATTTTCAGGCGCAAACAAACAGATGTCTTTTTAACAAATATATGTGTGTATACACACACACTCACACATATTGTGAGTTGACGGTGGCTCTTCCAAGGCCGTCTGTGTTGCTCATGCGTTTGGGAGTGTTCACTGTGAGTTCACTGTCCCTCAGAACCCGAACGACATCTCGTACGTGTACAGCGGCTACGCCCCGCTCAGTGTGCGCCTGACCCAGGTCCTGGCCCGGCCCGGCTGGAGGAGCATCGAGGAGGTGCTGAAGATCCTGCCCGGACCACACTTTGAGGAGCGACAGCAGGTTCCCACGGGCCTTCACAAGAAGCGTAAGTGATCAGCATCACATTATTAAAGGTGCAGTCTGTAAGAATGACAACTAGTGGTCGAAACGGGTACTGCAGTCCAATCCAAAATACCGGAGATAGTCGTTTCTCCCGCCTCCTCAGACTCGACGCTCACTCGGGTTGCCAGTTTAAGCACACACAACAGTAACGAGTGCAATGGACAATGAAATTAGGCAAATTGGCAACGAGCAATATCACAGACCAAAACAATAACACACATTCCAGCCTGGAAACACACATCTCAAAGTAAAATAACTGGCTGTAGAAGTGTCTTTCAGAGAAACGAGTATGTGAACTTAACATGTTTCCTCAATAATCAACATTTCTCTGCAAAGCCACTTTGAAACAGTGTGTATTGTGAAAGCGCTATGTAAATAAATTTGGGGAAATAAACACTTCAAGTCATTATGCATATGGTTGTAATATTTCTCTAGGTTATTGTTGATTGGCTTCTCTTTGATTTGTAGGTCAGCCAGGAGAAAACAGAACCACCCTGGTCTTCTTCCTCGGCGGTGTGACGTACGCTGAAATCGCTGCTCTGCGCTTCTTGTCTAACATGGAGGACTCTGGGACTGAGTACATCATTGCAACCACCAAACTGATCAACGGGACCAGCTGGATAAAGTCTCTCATGGACCATCCTGAGGAAAACTCACCTTAAAGAAGCCACTGCCATTCAGATGAACGTCCTCTCGTCTCTCCCACAAGACGCTAATGCTAATGTATACATGTAGTGCGAGTTATATAAACCTGCCGATGCTGTTTTTCGGATCATTTTTAATGATTACGAGGATGGTTTAAACGTCTGTTGCCCATTACGATACTAATTTATGTACGTTTTTGAACATTTTGATCCAAGATTTGTCAACAGATACAGTAAGTGTATAAACATACCAATGTGGTTTATAACCTCATTTGTCAGACTGCATGTTTTCCCAAAAGCCACCATAAATTATTTTAGCATCTATTGGCAATTTCTTTTTTGAAATGACTTCCAAGTCACTGTGTATATATATATAAAAGTAAACTAACCTGCTTATAATCGTCTCTGCATATTATTAACACATGCATATAGCAAGTACTTTAACATCAAACAATCGTGCACGTCACCTTATAAATTAGGGATGCCCCGATATGAACAGTTTGGCTGATACCGATAATTCTTTATATTTGAAAGCCGATAACCGATATATCGGCCAATAAATCTACATTTTTATATAATTTTTGAGTCCGATTACAAAAACAAAAAAGTCTCAACTGTAAAAGCCATGACTCAAGCACACAATTATAATGATGTTCTCATTATAATTTTATGTCACCTATACGACAGACTTGTTGCACTAAACTATTTTCCTTTTTTGAAGTGATTTCAATCACATTTTAAGCAATTTAAAACCATCATGTTGAACAGTGCACATCTTAAGTGTCTCAGCTGAAGGAAATAATACATTATTTATTGGCTTTAATATATCGGCCAGATTTTCTTATCGGGCCGATAACGATACGGTGGGCGATATATTGTGCATCCCTATTATACTATTCATAGCTCTGAGAAACCTGATATTTAATATCATATAGATCCTATTTTATCCTCATTACCTCAGCATGACAGAACAAGTTTGTAATGATGTGTAAATGTATGAAGTCGTTTAAAATAAATGTAACTGTTTTATAAATACAGCATGTGAGTTTTCTAAATGAAGAAGGGCACATGACAATCATTTCAACCAGATAATTTAATCTTAAATCCAGGATCTTTCAGTTTTCGGTGCATCTGAAATCTTTACACTTGAGCGATGACTGAAATCTGAAGAGTGCTGATCACAGGTATAGCTTGATGAGCTCGTCGCTGACGGCGGAGGGCGTCAGCACCCCGAGGTCAGTGAAGAGCAGCGTGATGAGGGACGGGGGGGTGTAGTCGATCAGCGGGTGCTCCTGGCTGAGGTCCACTGTTTTCAGGATATCTGCTTTATACTGAAACACGCAGAAAGAGATATTATGGACCTATTTATGTATAATGAGTGGAACTCTGTGTTTAAACTAAAATGAAAATTAGCCCATGATTTACTCACCCTCAAGCCATCCTAGGTGTACATGACATTCTTCTTTCAGACAAATATAATCTTTGAGTTATATTCAAAAATGTCCTTTCTTCAACGCTTTATAATAGCAGTGGATCGCAACCAACAGAGTGAAGCTCACACGGCTCCTGGGGTTAATAATAAATAATAAAAGGCCTTCTGAAGCAAAGCCATGCCTTTGTGTAATTCTAGCTTCCGGACAGATGGCCAAAAGCGAGTCTACTTGCGTATAAAGCGCAACTTATGACGTCAGAAGTAGCGTAGTGCATCGTGGCGTAGCGTGAATATCAGCAGTATGTCGCATTACTCGTACAAGTTGCGCTTTACACTTCAAGGCATACTTCAATGATTAGCATTAAGCCAAAGAGTATAGAAGTAACAAGAGGCGAAACTCCGTTGCAGTTTTGACAACAGCCACTAGGTGGCGCTTCGGTAGCGCGGCCGCCATTTTGGACTGAACCAACGACTTTACCGTTAGCACAACTACTGTACAGCATTAACAATATGTCTGGAAATAATTGGAAACAAAGAAAACAGTGTTCTGCCATCAACTGCAACAACTTACCAGTGTACAACCAATCAACTAGCATCTCATAGATTCCCTAAAGATCCAGAGAGGTAAAGTAGAAAAGGTTTTATGAACTTTAAAGTGAGCTAACGTCAACGATAACAGGTAAAGTAACGTTAATGTAAGCTATCCCATAACCGCAGTAACAGTTTGCTAATGTATTTGGTCGAAATTGTCAAGACTCGAAATGGGCTTTTTAAATCGCATACTTTCAGAGATATATGAACACCTAACCTGGCAAATGACCGCTTTATTAATTCATTGTTATCACGAAATTAACCCTTTACCTGTCACCTTTTTTTCGCATAAACATGAAAATCACTATCCAAACTTAAATGGTTGTAATTCAAGAATGCTTTGGAATTTAGACATATGGTTGGTCTTGTTTTAATTTGTCAGATTATTGTTGAAGTGAAATAAATTATGAAAGTGAAATAGAAAAAAGTTATATAAGTTTGAGTTTATTAAAATGTACAAATTTAAAAAATATAATTATTTATATTTTATACAAAATATATTTTACTCTAGAACTGCAAGAAAATGAAAGCAAAAAATCTGAACAAGTTGTGTTCCACATTTTAGGTTGATATGTTGATATCTCGCTCCCTCACCCTTTCTGCCGTGTGCTCTACGGTTTGGAGCTGCACGCTCTTGCTCGCTCGCTCTAGATTCCGGGTGGTTTTAGCTAATTTGCGGGCATCAGAAAGCCGCTATCAATATGCGGGAGACTCCCGGTTCTTCCGGGAGACATGGGATGTCTGCTCTAGAGATATTAAAAACTATAAACTACTTTTTTAGTTCATTTAACCGCTTTTGAATTTGAACCCGGTATCGTTCAATTCTATGACAGCTGTGTTGCGTTCAGTCCAAGATGGCGGAGCTGCAGCTCTGCGCATGGGGGAGTTTGTTGCAATGGAACGTTCTATTGAGTTTCGCCTCTTGTTACTTCTATACTCTTTGGTAGTTGTGCTAACGGTAAAGTCGTTGGTTCAGTCCAAAATGGCGGCCGCGCTACCGAAGCGCCACCTAGTGGCTGTTGTCAAAACTGCAACGGAGTTTCGCCTCTTGTTACTTCTATACTCTTTGGTTTCGAGTCGACTAGTAGCCTAGCTGTATCATTTCTCCCACACTGCCCTCTGTAACCGGTAGGCGTGGCTTGGGAGTGTCCTCGTAGGGCAGCGAAGCAAGTGCATTCTGGGAGTTGTAGTCTTTCATCCACATGATCCAAAAATACATTATCTGGCTTTTCTCAGTCTAGAAGGCACCAACTTCTAAAATAATTTCATATTTCTACTGCATAAATGACCCAATTTAAATACACATTCATCTTTCCAGCGGTGAAATATCCCTTTAAACCGAATCCGTATGTTCGTTTGTCCGGAAGCTAGTTATTTTACTTTATAAAGTAAAAATATTAATATTTTTCTTACACAAACGCATGGCTTTGCTTCAGAAGGCCTTTATTAAACATTAAAAAATGTTTATGACGATGATGATAGATGCACGTTTTTTGAGCTTCACTCTGTTGGTTGCGATCCACTGCCATTATAAAGCTTGGAAGAGCCAGGATATTTTTTAATATAACTCAGATTGTATCCGTCTGAAAGAAGAATGTCATACACAACTAGGATGGCTTGAGCGCGAGTAAATCATGGAATTCATTTGAAAGTGAACTACTCCTTTAAGGTGTGTCGTAATTACGAGATTCCAACTAGTTAAAAGCGTTCATGTCCTCGTAGAACTCGGAATTACAGCTTGTAAACTGGGAGTTTTCTGAGAGCTCATACTTGTACCATGTGACCACTGCAGATTCATTTTAGGTGTTGATAACATAGAAAGGAATAATTCTCAGTCCGAGGACGTGAACGGCTTCAATGTCACATATTGTCATCTCGTAATTACGACATGGCGTGAACGCAGCGTTACCTTGAATCTGTCGGGTACGTCTTGCTGGTTCAGAGGGTAGAGTCGCACAAACTTAAAACTTTCTGCCACCACATAAAATGGTTTGTTGTGCGCCTTCGAACACACAGCCATCTGATAGGTGCCAATCTAGGACATGAATGAATGAATAATTTGAACAATCTAAGGAATGAATGGTAAGAAATAAATGCATTTTGTTTTAAGGCAAGACACTATAGGCAAAAAAATGTTGTTTTATTAGGCACTGGTCAATTTTGAGATTTTGGCCTTTTTTTTCTTTTGTAGCACGTCGTCTTTCAGAGTAGTGAAAAAAAAAAAAAAACATGAGACATTTATTAGACTATCTATTTGCATCTGTAGATACCTTTAAAATACATATCCTTAAAGGCTGATTTCTCAATTATTTTCAGTCAGAAATTTCCACTTTAACAGTTCTTAAACACAATAAACATTACAGCTTTATTCCGGTCTACATTCAGAAGGTTTTTACACAGGGGTACTGACAGTTTATGATATGTTATTGCTAAACAACATGATTTGTTATTGTCTGTTGACAGTGTTTTCTGATTTATGGAGTTTTGGATACACGTCAACAAAATCAAGCGAGTAGAATTGTGAACTTGTTTTTATCCAATGTTCAGGTTTTATGTTCTGGAAGTGTATGCAAATGAGTGCATATTTAATTAGATGATGGCTCATTTGCATATTTATTTACACAACATTTCAGAAAACTTGTTATACAAAACAGTTGTTTTAGGGTACATTTACACGACAATGATGTAGTAAAAACGCAATGTAAGAGCGGCGCGGGCGTTTGTAAATTGAATGTGTAAAGGTAAACAAGCTGTCCAAACCGGCTCCTTGCTCTGCTTGATACATTAGACTGGTGTTTCTTACCATGATGTTTGAATGTATTGTCGCAATTATAAACGCACTGACTTGTAGTGCAAACAGTTTTACCGTTTACTGCACTTTGTTATTCTTCTAGTTGTTTTCCTGTTAGTGATTATGAAGTCTCACACATTCACAGAAACGGTTTACTTCTGCGTTGCATAAGATGGATTTCCCAGTAGTGTCTCGCCTTCAGTACAACTGCGAACATCAAGACTACAAGTGTGTGTGTATTTCTGACCTTGTTTATAACTCCGCCACTCTCCACAACGCCCTCAGCGCCCACGATTACCAGGTCCACCTTCTCCATGATGTACCTGCAATCACACACAAACACGTGGCAGAGTCGTACAAGAATGAAATCAGTGAGGATCTATGACAGCTTTGATGTAAAGACAAAACTAAGACACTTACCCGACTGCAGCATCAAGCACGATTGTGACGGGTATATTGAGTTGGCGTAGTTTTTGAGCCATAAGTTCACTAAGAGACAATAGGAAAAAACATCCATAAATGATTGTATCATAAACTATATAAACAATGTACAAATACACACATGCTTTTATAGCAATATATATACATATATACTAGGGGTGGTGAAAAAAATCGATTATTGATTAATCGCGAGTATGTTATGGACGAGTATGAATCGATTATCAAATTTTCAAAAATCGATTTTTTATTAAAAAAAAATAAAAAAAAAATCCACTCTGCGTGCATTTAGAGCATGTTATGTTATGAGAGGCGAATCACAACTACTTCAGAAAACCCAGCACAGTATAGGAACTACCAGGCAGTGACGTATGTGTACGCTGAAATAAAAAGTATTTCACCTCAGAAAAACGGACGTTCCTGTCCTGTCAGCCGTTATACTGTACTCGTAGCGCACACTCTTCAATTGCACGCGCAAATGCGGAGGGGCGCGCCGTGTATCGCTTCACTGTATAGTGCAAAGTGCAAAGGAAACTACGAGCATGCAACGTTGTTACGTTGTAAATTAGTAAGTCATGAAATAAAAGTAAAATACCAATAAATCACGTTACTGGTACGTCGTGTGTTAGCTGAGAAGGATTTGCATGCAGGCATGATTTTCATTCTATTCACCAGGAGCAGTTTCCATGTTTCATTAACAGTTCTTGTTAGTATTGTGTATTCACCATGGTAACTGTCGTTTCAATATTAACGCCAAAATGCCACTTTATTTTCACTTTGTGTTATTTTTTATATTTGTAAAATACTGTGGTGGCTCATACCAACATTGTATTAAAAGCTAGTTTGGTTCAACTTGATGAGTCACAACACAATGTGATGTATTCATTTCTGTGTTCTACAGAACATAAGCTACATACAAATAATTCTGAAGTTATAACTACACGACACAGAAAGTGCTTTGAGTTGTTACTCAATAAAAGAGTTAAGTAATTCAGCAGCTGACTTTTTTTAATACTGCAATCACTTAGTGTATTTTTGTTTACTGTTGTGAACTGGAAAATCAATAATCGCTAATCGAAAATCGTTAATAATCGAAAATCGACTGTAATCGAATCGGGACTTCAATAATCGTAATCGAATCGAATCGGGAAATCAGACAGATTAACCACCCCTAATATATACACACACACAGTGGTGCTTGAAAGTTTGTGAACCCTTTGTGAAATCTGTGCAAAATTAACAATTTATATTTAATACCGTCATGAATAAGATATTCCACATAAAAGATGTTTTAAATAGTCCACAAGACGGGAAAAAAATTGCTGAATTTATAAAAATGTTCAAAAGTGTATGTGCCCATGTGCCCTGTTTGAGTCCCTCAGTTGTCCTGTGTGAAAAGATGAATCTCAAAATCACAGTCACTGCTGGAAAGGGTTCAAATATGCAAAAGATGCTGGAAAACAGTCACGGATCATCCAGGGAACAACACACAGTATTAAGAATCAAGGGTTCATTTGATAAATTCAGCTTTTTTTTTTGACTTGTAGACTATATGTAAACATCTTTTACAAATAATATCTTATCCAGGACAGTCCTAAATAAAAAATAACATTTTGCACGTTCTGCAAGAGGTTCACAACCTTTCAAGCACCAGTGTATATGTGTGTATATATATATCTAATGTACACCAAATGGCTTGGTTTCTTTTGGTGCAATTACAAAATGCCTCTGTTAAATGTGGGTGTGCCCAACATATTTGTGCAAACATTCTTAGTATATCACCCGTAATACGGCCATTAAGCATGCACATGATTTGATAGTTTGAAATGAATAAATTATTTTATATGGGATCTTAGAAAATCGGGGTCTTCAGGTGCGACCCAATTCGCATACTTGTGCACTGTGCTATGCGGTTTTGTAGTATAACTAGTCCGAGAAGTGAAACAGAACTGCATTTTAAACCCCCGGATGATGTAATACAGTGTATAAGTGCGTAGTATGTCATTTCAGACACAACTTTTGCGTCCATATACTGTATATCACCAAGTAACAAATCTGACTCTTAACTAGACTAATTATGCAATACAGGGCTTCCGTTAACACTCAAACAACCCACTCACTAGCCGTTCACTAGATCTCTCTGAGTCTTTCGTTCTTCTGTCACGTGATGAACGAATGACTCGAACCTGAAGTCGATAGACTCGAAACGTGAACTAATCAGTTCTGTATCTGGTACTACAGACAGCATAGCTCAGTTTATGAGGATGTCACGGGATGAACGAACGGCTTCGGGAGGTGAGGTAAACTAACAGACTGCATAGCCTGAAGACTCAGATAAATTAATTAATCTTTACTGTTTCTTATAATTTGCCCTTTTCCTTGCATTGCAAGGAATTCTTATTCTAAATGCAATCAATATTTGATGTGTTTGGGGAATTTGGCTAACATGTAACATTTTAAATACATTCTGCTGAAATGAATGAAATGTTTTCGATTCGTTCATTTTGATGAATGAGATTCAAAGATCGAGTCAGTAAAATGATCCGAACTTCCCACTGCGAGCGTGTTGTCAGCCAGAGATGAAGACTCACCCTGCCGAATCCGGCTGTGATTCAGTGACATATACTGTAAAACGTTTGTTATCAGCTGCAGCATTTTCCAGAACCTTTAACACCACTCGCGATGACGAGTGTGTGAGGATTTTCTGCAAATGGAAGGCAGATATGAGAGAGTGTCCAAAATAATGACAAATGTGACCCTGGACCACAAAACCAATTTTTTTAAATTTAGATTTAAACATCATATGAAATCTGAATAAATAAGCTTTCCATTGATGTATGTTTTGTTAGGATATGACAATATTTGGCCGAGATACAACTATTGAAAATCTGGAATCTGAGGGTGCAAAAAAATTGAAACATTGAGAAATCCCCTTTAAAGTTGTTCATTTATGTTGGCGATTGTGCTGCATTCACTCACAGAAATACATGTTTTATATATTTACAGTAGGAAATTTACAAAATATCTTCATGGAACATGATCTTTACTTAATATCCTAATGATTTTTGGCATACAAGAAAAATGGATAATTTTGACCCATACAATGTATTGTTGGCTATTGCCACAGATATACCCGTGCGACATGTGACTGGTTTTGTGATCCAGGGTCACACATGATGTATTTTAGGAACGACTGTACTTACGGCTCCGTCTTTGATGAAGGTGTGGCACAGTTTACCCACTTTGCCTCTAGAGAGGGATATTTTCTTCAGGAAAAGTTCACCTCTCTCTATCATCACATTCTTACACTGTGAGAGATCCTGCGACACAAAGCGAACATCACAAGGTCAATCACACTGTGACAGAACACAAAACTGAGCAAATAATAACAGCGTTTTAAGAGCATTAATGAAACAACTTAAAAAAAAATTAATTTCATAAGCGAGTAGAATTTTTTTGACGAGCACATAATTGCAGCATATACTGTTTAGTCGTCACTTTCAAAACGTTGAACCGTGAAGGATAATCCCTATAGAGCCTGCTATATCATATTCAATATGCACATCTCTAAAGGCCTCTACACTCCTTCTGTCGTCTGATTGATAGTTTAGACTTTTTCAGCAAGTAAAAGGCCTTTTAGTGTAAAGAAAGTTTTTAAAGTGAAATCTGATTATTATAAAGTAAACATATGTATAACTTTGATATTGTTAGTAATATTTCAACTTATCATTTATCATTTTTTAGAAAATGTTCAAATGTGAGTCTCAGATATGATCATCAGGCTTTTGAGGAAGGGTTATTTGTTCATCTCTCAATCCTCATTGTATTGCATTGCATTATGTTTTAAAAATACAGCGCTTTGATCATAAAACTCAGCATTTAAATATAATCTTACTAAGACATATTATTGTCAGATATAAAGTGACGACTGATATTTATATGCATTTTACATCTGCTAGTGTTATAAATATTTCACTGATTTACTTTTCAAGCCTCACAGAATTTCATCTTAGTTTTTGGCCACAGATTTATCAGCGGCTGAAGAAAAGTGTATATTTTTTAATTAAATTAAGGTGTTTTTTCCTCGAGTTTGAGCTTCGTATCCTCACTTTATCAGAGCCATAAAAGCCTGATGTTTCAAAGCATTAAACACACATGCAAACTTTTCTGTTTAAAGGTTCAATAAACTGTTTAATTTCCTAAAAAAATTTATATTTTTCTTATTATTATTTCTAGTGCTGTCAAATGAATTAATCGTGATTAATAGCATCTAACATAAAAGTTTGTATATATATATATGTGTGTATATATATACATATTTATATGTGTGTGTGTGTGTGTGTGTGTATGTATGTATGTATGCAGGGTTTTTCCTGGCGCAAAATGAGGCGGAGGTGGTAAAATCCTAATAATGTATTTTAATAATAACAAATGTTAATAATGTTAATGTTAAATAATTAAATGTTATTTTTCATAGATCATCATATAGCCTAATGTGTTTTTCGGCATTATTTTTGTGGGTGGGGCCTGTACCCCTAGGGGGGTCCGGGGGCATGCCCCCCCGAAAGAAATTTTTGTATATTTTAAAGATAAATTCATTAATCTGGTGCACTTTGAGTCACCCAAATCCACTGTTAAAAATAAAAAAATCCACCCGCAAACCGCCCATATTCTTTGATTTAGATATCTGCATCTGATCACCACATTATAATTATTCAAATTTTCAGTGTTAAGCATGATAATATGGCTACATATCACACTGAAGTTGGCTAATTATAAATGAACATTTATTTAAAATAAAAGTTCTTCTTTTGGCAAAATTACATTTCCTTAATATCCTTAACAGAGGCTTTACTCCATTCAAACTTAAATTGTCAATGTTTCATTACATCACTGTTTGAAAACAGAATAATTTTTTGTACCTTTATAAGGTTTTATTTTATTAAATGTTTGCTCCATCTTTCATTTCAAATTCTTAAATTTAATCAATACATTCAATTAAAATAAGGCATTAGGCTGTTTCCAATCAAATTAAATAATTTACATTGGAAAAAGTATAACTTTATTAAATTAGATTATTTTAAATATTTTTGAATATACAAATAAGGAATGTTGAAAAGAATGATACTTTATGAAACTAAAACACCAGTAGGAGGCGGCAGGCGACCGTCTTAATGAGCGAGTCATTGAGTCATTCATTCAAACGATTCGTTCAAAAGGCTGATTCATTACGAATGAGGCAGTTTATGAATAGGTAATTGAATCTTTGACTCAACCGATTCGTTCAAAACGCTGAATCATTCAGTGATGAAACATGGCTGAAGTGTTGCTGTGAGTGTTGCGGTTGTTCTGCTGTGATCTTTGTTTGGAATTATTTTCGCTGCTGAAACAGAACAAAAACAGTCATTGCGTCTAAAATGTAAGTGACTTAATTTTAACTATTTGTTTATTGAACTGTTATGAAATCAGTCTCGGTTTCAATCTTGATGGCATTCAGGAAAACGAAAGTAGAGTGATGCACGTTCATTGCGTTTTACCGTGATGAGAGTTCCGTGTCTTTCAACAAACTCAACACAAAATTATTTATCTGTCATCCACCCTCGATTAATTGGAATGGAATGTTTTTATTACTTATCCGCGCGCAGCAGCAGCACTATATGGTTTGACTGAGAATGGACACATGCGGTAACCGCAAAAGAACCGTCACGGTGGAAAAAGTGTATCTGACCATGACTGTCTGTCCGAGTTTTGTCGAGAGCAGGAGGCGGCACGAAATTTGACGGAGGCGGCCGCCTCATAATTCTCTATGCAGGAAAAACCCTGGTATGTATGTATGTATGTGTGTGTGTGTGTGTGTGTGTGTGTGTAGTATATTTACACACATATATATTATACATTTACAAACTTTTATGTTAGATGTGATTAATCACTTTGACAGCACTAATTATTTTCTCTGTCAGGCTTTACAGGGTTAGTTCTGCACTACTGCTCCGATCTGCTCCAGCACATGCTCTCTCTCGTCTCTGCTGAACTGACCGGATGCTCCAGTGAGGTCAGACTGATGAAGCGCAGGAACAGCTCTCCTCCTGACGACACGGCCACCGATGAGTCCGTCTCCTGGAGCCGATGGATGGCCTGCGTCATGTTCTCCCTCAGGCCCAGGATAGTCTCGCCTGCAGGAGGAGGACAAGCATCGGTTCATGTCCACAACCCACACACACACACACACACACACACACGCAGAGCACACTCACTCTGATCTCTCTTCAGGAACTCCAGCAGGGATCGTATCGCAGCCACCGCTGAAGCCACGTCTGGGTCTTCTCGGATCTGCGCTCGGAAATACTCCACCAGTTCTGCGAGGAAACACGTTTGTTGATTCACCTTAGTTTTGGGCTTGCAAATAAACAACATTAAACTCCCATTCTGAAGATTCTGAGTTTTATTTCTGTCCAATTTTTACACTTTACAGTAAAGTTTACTTTGTTAACAGTATGAACAAACTAAGAACAATTTTATTTTGTTAATTAACATTAATAAAAAATGATATTGCTAATTTTTAGTTCAGATGGCTAATGCACGAAACCTTATTGTAAAGTGTTACAAATTTTTGTGTAATTTGATGTTATTTATATTCAGAATCTAGAGCTAATTAATTATTAAACTATTTAATGTACTTATTTAAAATTACAATTATTAATATTTATTAATATATCCTTTAAAAAATTGCAATAACAACAACTACTGTCATGTATTAAAGGTGAGTGAATAAAACAAAGGAATATCCAAACATAAATAAAGGACCTAATAAAAATGTAGCTTTCATAACACACAATCGTAGCATAACTCCAAACATCATCATCAATACATGTGTGATACTTGTCCTGAAATAAATGAATACAGTAATAATAATAATATCCAGCTGAACGAAGAGCAAATCTTCTTATTCCCATAAACGCTTTCTCTATATGTTTTCTATATGTGTAAAATCTGTCAGAAGCCTTTTACAACATCACAGAATGAAGAACATAACATTATACATAACTCATAAACTGGAAGATGATTAGAACACAGCTGCTAACAAGATAGCATGTAGCATCACTGCATTGGTTTTAATAACTACGTTCTCAAAACTCACCTCTTTCTTCCATATTAAAGAAAAGTGCTCAGAAATGTGTTTCAGGAGCGATTTACAGTTTAATTCTCTTTCTTACGACGCTTCGCTGATGCAATGTTCCCTCATGACACACTCACACTGACACGACGGAATATTCTGACCTAGTCAACAGAAAAATGTTTATTTTACTTTTTTTAGATTAGCGACTTTGCCAACAGATTAATGTTTATTTTATATTTACTGTATTTCCTTCAAATTAGCAACGTTACACAGTGAACAAGTGTGCACTTTCTTCTTCGTCTCTTCCCTTATTTTAAGACAGATGGCGCACCACCATTGATGTGCCCCCTACAGGACTGGAGCAAGACAGCATGTATTTATTTATACGCTACTAATGCGATGTAAAACTGAATGAATGAATGGAAGAATTAGTAGATAAATAAAAAATACTAAAAAAAATAATTAACAAATAAATAATAAAACGCATGGAATGTTTCCCGCTCCCGCACAGGAAGTGGCGCTGTGCACCTGCTAATTTAGTTCGCATCCTAACAGTGAATACACAGAAGAAGACGTCCGAACGGCACAAATGTTTACATATCGGATCAAAATATCAATGAAATACCGTTTATAGTGATGTAGAGATATAGGAATCGCAGCAATGGCATCAGGTTTGTAAATCGTTAAAAAAATATGTTTTTGAAATGTTAACAAGAAAGCAACTTTTCATAAAAATAGGTGGAAGAATCTTAATTTTGAAAACGCATGAGCTGTGATGCTCTTATAGACATGTAAAACATGATGACTCGAGTGATATATGAAAATGATAATGTTTGCAGAAGACGAAATTAATATTCTGGTTCTGGTGCTGGATGTCAACCCAGTCTGGTGGGGTCAGCAAGCTCAACGAGAGCCGAAGGTAATGTGTGGTTTTACTTCATTGAATGGGGTTATGACCCTGATTCATAACGGTTTCATGATTTTGCCCATTAAAATGAACTTTTTCCTCCTTTCTTTCAGTTCACTCTTTCAACATGTCTGGACGCTTTAATGGTCCTGGCAAATGCACATTTAGTAATGTCAAGAACCAACAAACTAGCCATCATCGCAAACCTGTATCATGAAAGGTAGACAATTAACTGATCATTTATAGTTAACCTGCTCATCTCAACTATACATTATTTACACACACACACACACACACACACACACACACACTAAAATATCCTAAAATATGTCAGTGCCTCAAGATTTTTTTAACGCTACTTAAATGCTCTAATTAAAGTAAGTTCTAATCCTGGCTTAGTCTAAGCCCTGTCTGTGAAACCAGGCCATAGTTTACAAACATACACTAAAACTAAACTCTTTTTTTGTCATCAAGCCACTTCCTATATCCCAGTAAACAGTGGAAACCAGGGGATGAAATATCCGGAAGTACTGACGGCAAATATGAGCTTCTGTCCGCGACCAATGATCTCTTTGCAGAAGAGATTAAGAAACTCATGGACAGAAGTAAGTTATTTAAAGATTGTATTGTTTTTATACAGATTAACAGAACTAAATGATTTGTTTTGAGAAATGTTTTTCTTGTGCTGATTGGTTTGATGCATTTAGCCTATTATCTAATACCATATTTAATTTGCAGTGTATTCTGGGTGATACTACTCGAGCATAACTGTGTTTATTTCCCTCTTAACAGCAGAAGTGTGTGGGAATCAGACAGACTCGCTGCTGGCCGTCTCTCTCTCCAGAGCTCTGTGCTGTATCCTCTACTGACCATCCTGTTTATTTCACTTTAGACCTAAAGAGAGTTTTGTGAATAAGATATGATATGCACACTTCTACTACACACTCCCAATTTTCATTAATTTTCAACTCTCAGACATTCATCGAGTCTCGAAGGAAGTGCAAGGTAAACACGCTGTCATCATCTCTTCCACAGTGCAATGAAAACCAAGCACATATGATTCATATATCAGAGCGATAGTTCTATAAAGCAATGTGAAATTAAGATTTCCTAACGCTTTAATTAAATAGATCTCATTATTTTTATTGTGTGCAATTAATATTTGGAGTGAATTCTCGTGTGTTTTACTTCCAGCTGGACAGGACATGAAATCAAGGATTCTGGTGAGCTCTTCTTCAGCTTTACCAGAATATATAACAGTGTTTAGCTCTATAACTGCATTAACACACTCTGATTGTGATCTCAGGTCATTAAAGCGGCCGAGGATTCTACATTACAGTACATGAACTTCATGAATATGATCTTTGCAGCGCAGAAGAAGGTGAGGGTAACAACTGAACGAGCATCTTTACATGTGAATTATGTTTTCTTCTGGTATTGATATGCATATGCTTCCATTATTCCCTGTTCATAAAGAATATCCTGATTGATGCCTGTGTGTTGGACACCGACTCAGGACTATTGCAACAGGTATTTTGTTTGATCGCAGTGTTTAAGGCTACTTGCTTGCTTTTATTGATGTCGTTTTTAAACTACACAGTAAATATCATTTATTTTATTAAGAAAGCTACAGATGATGATGATAATACCACACGATACATCAATGTGAAGCAAAGTGATAAAGATTCGAATAATGCTGCAAATGATCGTTCAGACAGCATGAAGAAATAAATATGTATCTAGACTTAAAGGGATATTCCACCCAAAAATTTTTATTCTCTCATTTACTCACCCTCATGTATAAATATATATTTATATATTTATATATTTAAACTCATCCCTGATGTATAAACACAAAGGAAGATTTTCTGAGTCTGTGAGTCCATATATAATGTCATTGGATATTGGTTTCACATTTGAAAAACTACACACAGAAATCAAAATCATGTTTTAAACTATATCATATATCATATCATATCATCTATATTATCATTATGGTACATCATAGTAGTTAAAAATACACACCTACCTAAAAATTAGGGCTGCACGACATTGAAGAAAAATGCGATATGCGATAACTCATTAAATAATGCGATATTCAATACGATAATGCTTAAAGTGTGTACAATAAACTTAAATTATCTTTCAAATATATTTAAAATGATATAACCTACATGTGTTTCACTTTCTTTTTGTGACGAGAAAACATCCCTAAACTTCTGACAGTGAACATCAGTGTTTTACTGTCGCGTAAGAAGTGCTATTTTAACATCAGTGTAAACCACAGGATTTCAGGTGATCCTACATTAGGGTTATTTAACAACAGAAACTGAATAATCAAATGTAAAAATAAAACTCTGCTTAGTTTTCACTGTATGAATGAAATATATCCTGATTCTTATTAAAGATACAAAAGTTATTCAGCCAAGAGCAGTGAGTGATTTTCTCTTCGTCTTTTGTTCATGACCGCAATTGTTGCAAGCTCGCGATATATATGTTACCGGCAAAGTGTGTAATCCGGCATTCTATAGAATGCCTAGGTGATGTATAGAATTAGGTAATGTATTTTTGCCAAAAACCATCAGGCATTCTATACAATACCGGGATTTCACACTTTGCCGGTAACATATACATTTGTGATATTTCGGTATATTGTGCAGCCCTACTTAAAATCTTTGTTTGCGTTTATCTGAAGAAATAGTCATAAACCTTGGAGATGTCATGAGGGCGAGTAAACAATGAGAGAATTTGAATTTTTGGGTGAAATATCCCTTTAATGGTCCAAATTTCTACCGACTATTTCAAGGACATGAAGCGGAAGCAATTTTGTTACCACTATTTATTATATTGTTATTTGTTTGAACAAAATTCATGAGTCTTGCACAGATTTGCAAATGCATTAATGATTGCTCATTGAGTTTTTCTGATGAAAAGCATGCATTGCACACACTGAAGTCAAGCTGAGTGTTTCTGAGTGTTTTCAACAGTGCTGAATTATTTGATTTGATTGAGTGTGTTTTTCAACAGGCTTGTGACATTACCGGAGGCTTGTATCTCCGAATCCCTCAGAAGATTGCTCTGGCACAGTATTTGCTGGTGAGATATTCACACGTTCATCATATGGTAGCCGGTTATTCAGTGTTGTGAACGTTCTCATGTTGTGTGGTGTGTCAGTGGGTGTTTCTGCCAGACGCAGAGCAGCGCTCTCAGCTGTTGTTGCCTCCTCCGGTGCACGTGGACTACAGGGCCGCCTGCTTCTGCCACCGCAACCTTATCGAGATCGGCTACGTCTGTTCAGTGTGCCTGTCAAGTACGTTTTCATTACACTTTATTGCTTATTATTGGTTTGGAGAAACACATGTTTGAGTCATTGGTGGGTTTAGGCTTGTTTCAGACTAGAGATGCACAGATATGAACATTTTGGTCAAACCTGATAATTCTTTGTATGTGACCCTGAACCACAAAAGTCATACGGGTAAATTTTTTTAAATTGAGATCACATGAAAGCTGAATAAATAAGCTAGGATAGGATGATATTTGGTTGAGATACAACTATTTGAAAATCTGGAATCTGAGGGTGCAAAAAAATCAAAACATTGAGAAAATCTCCTTTAAAGTTGTTCATTTATATTGGCGATTGTGCAGCATTCACTCACAGAAATAAATGTTTTATATATTTATGGTATTTATTTGGCATGAAAGAAAAATCGATAATTTTGACCCATACAATGTATTGTTGGCTATTGTCACACATATACCCGTGCAACATGTGACTGGTTTTGTGATCCAGGGTCACATATTTGAAAGCCGATAACCAATATATTGGCTGATAAATCTAAATCCAAATTTTTATATCATGTTTGAGAGCCTGATTATAAAAACAAAAGTCTCATCATTAAAAGCCATGTCCCAAGCACAAAATTATAACGTTCTCATTATAATATTATGTAGCCGATATGACAGACTTGCACTGTACATGTTGCACTGAACTGTATTTTAGTGATTTCAATCATATTTCAAGAAATTCAAAACCATAATGTTGAACAGTGCACATCTGAAGTGTCTCAGCTGAAGGAAATAATACATTATTTATCGACTTTAATGTATTGGCCAAATTTTCTTAGTGAGCTGATAACATTAAAAATGAACATGTGACCCTGGATCACAAACCCAGTCACATGTCGCACGGGTATATTTGTGGCAACTAAAGGAGATTTTCTCAATGTTTCGATTTTTTTTTTGCACCCTCAGATTCCAGATTTTCTAATAGTTGTATCTCGAGCAAATATTGTCCTATCCTAACAAACCATACATCAATCCAGGTGATGTATAAATCTCAATTTCAAAAATGTGACCCATGTGACTGGTTTTGTGGTCCAGGGTCACATATCGTCTGACATGGTGGCCGATATTGTGCATCTCTATTTCAGTCTCTTGTGTCTGTGCTTGTGTTGAGCAAGTATTACAATTTAAAAGAAATGTTTCCTATTTAAAATGAAATGTATTCCTGTGATCAAAGCTGAATTTTCAGCATCTTTACTCCAGTATTTATTCATATGATCCTTCAGAAATCATTCTGATTATCATCAATAATTTATTTTTGTAGAAACCGTGCACTGAAATGGAAATCTTTAATTGAGGGAGATCACATTAACATTCACTGCTCATGTTTACAGTCGGAAAACTGTAATGTTAATATGGTCTCTGATATCAAGACGTGTCACTTGATGCTGCGGACACAAGAAATAGACCTTTGGAAAATGTTTTTATTAACTTGAACCTAAAGATCCTTCATAGCAGGGTTATCTTTTAACATGCTTTGCATCTTTTCCTCCCTTTTGTTCACCAGTATTCTGTAACTTCAGTCCAATCTGCACGACATGCGAGTGAGTCTTTTCAACATCGCTTTGAAACGTGTCTAATAGAGAACATGTGGTTTCGGCAACCTTTAACAAACACTCTTGTGTTCTTCTGTTTATAGGACTGCTTTTAAAATGCCTCTGCCTCAGGTGGCTAAAACCAAGAAGAAGAAAGTGAAAACTGCAAACTGATCACATCCAGGTTACCTCATCAACAAATGTGTGTATTTTGATGAATGGCATACTTTTTTAACTGTGTTATTTGAGCTTTAGGGGAAATTATAAAAAAAAAAAAAAAGATTTTGATATGTTTATTTGAACATGTTTTGGTATTGCAGCACACAGAAATAAATAAATGTTTTTTTTTTTACACAAAAATAATAAAGTGTCTACTTTTCACATTCATATCTTTCACACATGGCAGAAATGAAGTGAAATCCACTTTATTCCGACACATTAAGCTATGTAACTTTACTGAAATAAGTTAAGAATTAAAAACAACTAACCATATTACAAGAAATATCCTACTTATATCAGTATGGTCTTAAACTGGTTATAGGTTATAAAACATAACATGTATAATGTCACAGTACAGTTTTCATTACTGGCGTATTACTGCAATGACGGTAAGCCATTATTGGTCATGTGTTATTTCTGTGCCCTACTCCAACATCAACCAACTTACTCTGTGTAAACATTGAGAAAACCACATTAGAGACGAATGTCTTCTGCAGAAAGAACATTAGTTCTGCGATCCTCAGTTGGACGTTTCTGTCCTAAAGAGAAATGGTCCATGCTAAACAATCCTTGGGCTTCGGTCCCACGAGGCCGTTTATAAATCACTGAAAAACTGTCTGATCTAGATCAGGAGAAAATATAAACTCAATACGTTGCTTGTGTGATGCGTGTCATATTGAAGCTCGTTTCCGCCACGGAATAAAACAATTAAAAAGGTAATTGTGTCTTTTTATCTCTCAATTCAGGCTTTTTTGTTATAATCATGGAATAAGAAAGGGAATCATGACTTTTGATACAGATATTTACAGACTTTTTTTCCTCACAATTGCAAGTTATATCTTTTTTCCTCTTACTTTTTTTTTGCGAGGAAATTTGCACAATCGCCTTTTGTATTTATTCTGTGGCAGAAAAAGGTTTCCAAAGTGTCAACATATACAGAAATAGAAAAAAAAAAAAAAAATTATATATATATATATATTAGGGTGCATCAAATTTGAATGGGAAATTTTAATTTCAAAATATCAATTTGGCTGGCATTGCATTTTGTTCCAATTAACATAAAAATGACTTTTGCAAAGTTTTGAGGAATTTCATTGAGATTTAGGGGTGCCACCTAACACATGAACTTTGGCGAAATTACGAAAAATGTGCAATTTTTTGTCTAATTCCCAAAAGGTTGACCTGGAAATGTTGAGTACAGTGACCTTTTATACAGTAACATGTTCTATAGGGTTATCAAAGTAAAAGTTGTTTGTTTGCGCTTTGGGCAACTTGGGCATTTCTCAGAATTCAACTTTCAAGATTGTCCATTCATTTGTCCTATATAGACAAAATGAATGGAGGTCAATGGGACATGTTCACGTGGCCTTACCCTGTTAATTTACTGTAACAACTACAATGCTACTCTCAATACACATGAGACATCTACAGTGGGGAGAACAAGTATTTGATACACTGCAGATTTTTAAGGTTTTCCCTCTTACAAAGCATGTAGAGGCAAAAAGCAAAAATCCAGAAAATCACATTGTATGATTTTTAAGTAATTAATTTGCATTTTATTGCATGACATAAGTATTTGATACATCAGAAAAGCAGAACTTAATTTTTGGTCCAGAAACCTTTGTTTGCAGTTACAGAGATCATACGTTTCCTGCAGTTCTTGACCAGGTTTGCACACACTGCAGCAGGGGTTTTGGCCCACTCCTCCATACAGACCTTCTCCAGATCCTTCAGGTTTCGGGGCTGTCGCTGGGCAATACGGACTTTCAGCTCCCTCCAAAGATTTTCTATTGGGTTCAGGTCTGGAGACTGGCTAGGCCACTCCAGGACCTTGAGATGCTTCTTACGGAGCCACTCCTTAGTTGCCCTGGCTGTGTCTTTCGGGTCGTTGTCATGCTGGAAGACCCAGCCACGACCCATCTTCAATGCTCTTACTGAGGGAAGGAGGTTGTTGGCCAAGATCTCGCGATACATGGCCCCATCCATCCTCCCCTCAGTACGGTGCAGTCGTCCTGTCCCCTTTGCAGAAAAGCATCCCCAAAGCATGATGCTACCACCCCCATGCTTCACGGTTGTGATGGTGTTCTTGGGGTGGTACTCATCCTTCTTCTTCCTCCAAACACGGCGAGTGGAGTTTAGACCAAAAAGCTCTATTTTTGTCTCATCAGACCACATGACCTTCTCCCATTCCTCCTCTGGATCATCCAGATGGTCATTGGCAAACTTCAGACGGGCCTGGACATGCGCTGGCTTGAGCAGGGGAACCTTGTGTGCGCTGCAGGATTTTAATCCATGACGGCGTAGTGTTTTACTAATGGTTTTATTTGAGACTGTGGTTCCAGCTCTCTTCTGGTCATTGACCAGGTCCTGTCGTGTAGTTCTGGGCTGATCCCTTACCTTCCTCATGATCATTGATGCCCCACGAGGTGAGATCTTGCATGGTGCCCCAGACCGAGGGAGATTGACCGTCATCTTGAACTTCTTCCATTTTCTAATAATTGCGCCAACAGTTGTTGCCTTCTCACCAAGCTGCTTGCCTATTGTCCTGTAGCCCGTCTCAGCCTTGTGCAGGTCTATAGTTTTATCCCCGATGTCCTTACACAGCTCTCTGGTCTTAGCCATTCTGGAGAGGTTGGAGTCTGTTTGATTGAGTGTGTGGACAGGTGTCTTTTATACAGGTAACGAGTTCAAACAGGTGCAGTTAATACAGGTAATGAGTGGAGAACAGGAGGGCTTCTTAAAGAAAAACTAACAGGTCTGTGAGAGCCGGAATTCTTACTGGTTGGTAGGTGATCAAATACTTATGTCATGTAATAAAATGCTAATTAATTTTTTTAAAATCATACGTGATTTTCTGGATTTTTGTTTTAGATTCCATCTCTCACAGTTGAAGAGTACCTATGATAAAAAATTACAGACCTCTTAAGTAGGAAAATCTGCAACATCGGCAGTGTATCAAATACTTGTTCTCCCCACTGTATACTCTGAATATGACATTGTCCACTCTAGAATACTGTTGATGTTAAGCTTAATAGCTTAGCTAACATAGATAGCAAACGGTTGCTAGCTAACGTTAGCTAGATGTAATACCTGTAAATATGACTTAAATGACTTATGAGTATACAAAGTATACAAAGACACAACTACAGATATGATAGTAATATGTAATAATACATACCCAACACAGAAAGATCACCTCAAACAGAAAGATCACCTCAGTTTTCTTGAGCTGTAGTATTGTTTACCTCAGATCTCCATGATCTCCATTGAGCACTGTTAACCACTTTATCCAACAAAAACAGATGTGCGGTGGCACCCCTAAATCATCATGTACAGGAAAAATATTTTGCATGTGTTGTTTCTACATATATTGGAACACTTTTAGCACCCAGCCATATCAAAATTCAAGAATTGTGTTTTTTGATGCACCCTAATATATATATATATATATATATATATATATCAGTCTTCATATATATATATATATATATATATATATATATATATATATATATATATATATATATATATATATATATATATATATATAAATAAAACAAATAAAACATTTAAGGACATTTATATTTATTCAATAAGCAGACACTTTTCAAAGCAACTTAAAAATGAGAAAATGCACTAAAAATCTAATAATGCTAAAAATGAGGTCTTTTTCCTGAGGAAGGCTTACCTTTGTTAAGAGATCGTCCTGCACTTTCAGGTCCTTCTCAAACTCCACTTCCGCATCTAGTACCAACACAGGCACGTTCGCCAGGTGCTCGAAATGAACCCTGTGTGAAGAAAGAAGAGCACTAATACAATACTGTTGTCTTTTAGAGCTGATTTACAGCAGAACTGAACTCTGTTTGCATCATTGATCATCATTTTCCTGTTGTAAAGCTGCTTTGAAAATCTGTATCGTATAAACCGCTATAGAAATACAAAAAAGGTGGCTGTTCGGTGTACAAAATATTATTTAGAATCAGCAACATTCATATATCAGTAAAAATTCAGATTGGAAAGAATGCAATACACACACTAACATTCAAGTTTGGGGTTTGTAAGATTTTTTTTTTTTTAAGTCTCTTCTGCTCACAAGGTATTTATTTGTTAAAAATACAGTAAAAACAGTGAAATTATTAAAATTTTAAATAACCGGTTCCCATTTGAATATATAATCATAATTTCTATCCTGTGATCACTCCAGTCTTCAGTGTCACATGATCCTTCAGAAATCATTCTAATATGATTTGCTGCTTAAGAAACATTTCGATTATTAACAGTTATATGTGATTATGTAACAGTTGAGCTGCTTCATATTTTAGTTGTTTTCAGCATTTGTTTATGATTAAAAAGTTCAAAAGAGCAGCATTTTTTTTTTTAAACAATCTTTGGTAAAATTATAAATGTCTTTACTGTCACTTCTGATCAATTGAATGTGTCTTTGCTAAATAAAATAATTAATTTCAAGACAAATCTTACTATCCCCAAGCTTTTGAACAATAGGCTAACTACTGTCATACACTACACATCAGAGAAGGTACACATCACTAACATAGGTTATTCATCCAATTCAATGCATTACATTTCTTGTCAAATAAACAAAATCACTGGTAAAAAAACACACACACTGTAGTATCGATTTTTTTGTTTTGAGGATCGATACTCGACGTCAGCATCGATATATCAACACTTCATATCAATACGTCCCTCCCTACTCACTTTGTGGTCTTGTGGATGAGCCAGTCTTCATGTCGAGTGTGGAGTTTCTCGAGGTAGTCGAGCTGAATTCCCTGTTCCTCCACTCGACCTCTTCTGCCTAACCTCTCCATGCAGATCTGCACAACACAACCTTCACATTCAGAAACTTACTCATTCTAACAAGTCCATTAACTTCACATTTATTCATTTTGAAGTCACGTATCTCTGAAGCAACTTACAGACCACTCAAGACACGTTTATGTAATAATAAAATTAGATGTTTCTGACATGTAAACTAAGCTTGATTTCTGGCCAACAGGTGTTTTGAGTCACTGTTGTGTCCGAGAGCTGAAAAAATGATGGAAGGAAACAAGTCACATGTTTACATCACAATCGATCTACATTCCTTCATCTGAATGCTTAAAAAAAAAAAAAATTATCCTTTGCTGACCATGATGTAAACCAGTCACATGTCGCACGGGTATATTTGTGGCAATAGCCAAAAATACATTGTATGGGTCAAAATGATCGATTTTTATGCCAAAAATCATGAGGATATTAAGTAAAGATCATGTTCCATGAAGATATTTTGTACATTTTCTACCGTAAATATATAAAAATATTATTTTTGTGAGTGAATGCAGCACAATCGCCAACATAAATGAACAACTTTAAAGGAGATTTTCTCAATGTTCAGATTTATTTGCATCCTCAGATTCCAGATGTTCAAATTGTCCTGTCCTAACAAACCACACATCAATGGAAAGCTTTTTTATTCAACTTTCATATGATGTATAAATCTCAATTTCAAAAAATTGACCCATGTGACTGGTTTTGTGGTCCAGTGTCACATATGGTTTTAATTGAGTTAATTCTAATAACCCTGAACTCTGTGAATGTGAACTCGCTGACTGATCAAGTTTCAGACACATCCTATATTGTACACTTTAGCACGACCTGAACACTGCATGGACCAATCAGCATCCATGACTGGAACAATCGTAAACAGCATGTTTGACCATCATCATCATCATCACCGTGAGCTGATGAAAGCAGTGCAGACCTGTGGAGATGCTCGGAGATATATGATGCCTTCCAGCTGAACTCGCTGCCCAAACTGCTCCACCAGAAACGAGTGCCAATCCTGATACACTGCCCACTCTGTTGAGTTTATACAGCCGAGCTCAAACATGTTTAAAGCAAAGATGTACCTGAGAGAGGAGGACATACACACTGAACATGGTGACAATCAACATATTTAATCATAATATACCTTTGACAAAAAGAATTGTGCTTAACTGTATTGAATGTGCACTTGTACATCAAATCTTAAAAGTATATATTTTAAAAATCTGTACTTGCAGATAATATCAATTAAATAAAAGGCCACTTAAATGCACTTAAAGAGTTTCTTAACACACTTTGTAATCATGTCAAGTTAAAAGTTTCACTTTAAAGTACAACTTAAATCATTGTTTTAATAAAGTACACTTATTTTGATGTCAACTAACATACAAAAGCACATGTAAAGTACTTGATTATAATTTTAACTTTAGTGTTTTATTCAATATTGCATTTAAAGTTCATATATTTTATGCAACTATACACATGTGTAATTAGTATTACAAATATTTTAAATAGATTGGTGTCAAAGTTCAATAGAAATGACACGAAAGTATATTTTAGTTTACCATAAATGCTTGTCAGCACATTCAGTAGTGCACTTAAACCATATTTAATAGATAACAGAAGAAATTACCTATAAAGATGTACTTAAGTGGCTCAAAAAACACTAAAGTTCAGCATTTAATATACATTAAACTATAACTTCGTGTTCAAAAAATATTACATCCAGTTCACACTTAAGTATATAATCTTTTAAAGTATATTACTACCTTAATACATACTCTTAAAGGAGAACTCCGGTCAATTTTAACATTGAGCTCATTTTATTGTACATTTGGAGTGCTGTCAATACAGAGAACAACTACAAAAATCGGTGTTGCCTACACCGAGTTATTCTATTTTTAAAATTTGCACCCTGTTGACTTCAATAGGGCAAGTACTAAACCTGCTTTTAGCCTCTTAACATCCTTGATGTGTCATTACAAGTGCACAGAAAATGTGAGTGATTCCTTCTGAGTGAACACGAGTGGATCTGACTGCAGTAGATGTGGAAGATATGTATAAAAATGATGTTATTTAAGCCAGCGCAAATACCTGTTTACATCCTGTTTTTCAGTTGAAGTCCAAAGTAGTCGATTGCCGAGTTCACGCGCGTGATCATAGGTAACTAAACCTATGCGCGTGAACTCGGCAATCGACTACTTTTGACCGGAGTTCTCCTTTAAGAATCTAAATGGTCCTTTTCTAGCATTTAATAACAGGAACAATACTTTATCTTATTTAAAAAGACCAATGGTCACTGACCATCAAAAGAAGTAATGTAATTTCTGAAAAGTATCAATAAAAAAAAAAAAGTTAATTATCAATATTGCCAGAAAATATGAATTTTTAACTGACACTAAGTTACAGTTGGCTTTCAAAATAATTTTGAAGTTAGGACACCATTGGGGTTGCCCTAAAGTTAAGACAGTGTTTAGGATTTTTTTGTGGAGTTTAGGATACTTCTGTAATAAAATAAATTTTTAACTGACACTCTCGATGAAAAGTGTAGTTTCATCACCTGTCACTGTAGACGGAGCGCTCGTACACACGCACCGGCGAGCCCGAGGACTTCCTGGATCCGGCAGAAAGCGGCTGAAGATGCGAGCGCAAGCGACTCATGCAGGAGAAGGTCTGGAAAGTGTAGGACCAGCGTTTGGGATCATGATACATCATCTGTAACAGGTTACTGGTTGACGGCTGAGGACAGTGTTCGCTCTGCTACACAGAAAACAAGACAAAGCACACGATAAACAATCGTCCCAAAAGGTATTTGGATGAAGGCCTCACTTCATTAGATTGAAGAATATCAAAGTGGCACTTATTTTAAAGAAATAAAACAATAGGTGTGCACAAACATACTCTAAGGTCACTCAAATCAAAATAGACAATTTATTCTCTGGAACATTGTCATTTTTTTTTTTTTTTTTTTTTTATGGAATATCGTAGTATTATAGATGATTCATCTGTGCACATCATTCTTTGTTTTATTCATGTACCTCCTAATCTTGTATCAAAATATATTCCCCCCCCCTCCCTCTGGCAGCATCTCTTCTCTTATGACATAAACAGAAGCTCAACTGAAACTGCTTGATAAGTGAGAATGAACCTCATTGGTTCTTGCTGAAGCTCAAACGTGCTGCGTAACACAAGAATGAACCTCATTGGTTCTTGCTGAAGCTCAAACGTGCTGCGTAACACAAGAATGAACCTCATTGGTTCTCACACGTCAAACATGCTTGAGCTTCTGTTGACCACAACGGATGTGAGTTGATGAATGTTTATATGTGAATAAAAAGCCTAAATCAAATCTGTTCATCATATAAAAGTGATCGTGTCTCTTCAGAAAATTTGGACTAAACTGCTCAATTCATATGGATTAGTTTTATGATCTCTTTATGAAAGTTTTGAAGCGTCAAAGTGGTAGTTGCGTAGCTGTCAATGGAGGGACAGAAATCTCTCAGATTTCATCAAAAAGATCTTCATTTGTGTTCTGAAGATTAACGAAAGTCTTACGGGTTTGGAACGACACGAGGTTGAGTAATTAATGACAGTATTTTCATTTTTGGGGTGAACTATCACTTTGTTTGTCTATGACTAGTCTATTACACTGACCTGGTTGGTTTGTTCCACATTTTGCCATTTGCTGACGGGCTCTGCGATCACTTCCCAGTCCTGTTCTGTGTTCTGTAACAGTCTGGCAAATGTTGACTTCCCGACCGCTTGAGATTCAGAAGACACACAAGAGACTTTATTAGCAGGGTAAAAAAGGCTTTATGTTACCAAAACATTGGTAACAATAAATTCCAGACAAATTTACACACAACTCAAGCACAGTCATGAACTATTTTTTTTCCTCTAAATTGCATTACGTACCTCATTACCACAAGTATAGGCATTAATAATGTAAAAATATAACTTATATAAACAAACAAAACGTACCAATGTTTCCTTCGATCGAGACCCTCTTTATTTGACCGCTTGTGCTCATTTGTTTGCGCGCCAAACGGTAAAGAGAAGAGCTCGAGAAAAGACGTTTTGTCTTTCTCACACTCATCCCTAACATATTACAGAAAAATAACATTTACATTATTCATATGCAAGACCGTTATGACCATTTTATTTGCCCCCAGCAACTTGGCAAAAAGCGTGCTTCCGGTTAAGGAATGTTGTAAGTTTCAAAATAAAAGTTCTTTTTAAGGAACGTTAAATGTCAAAATAAAAGTTTTTTTTTATTGGCAAATTGCAAAAATAAAAGAAGTTTGAAACTTACCAAACTTACAACAACGTTAAAAGAACAACAAAAAAATCCTTTAATACAATACTTGTTACAGTGCACTTTTTGTAAGATGTCTTAAAATACCAACAACGCAAAATTCAATAAGATAAAAAGTTCAGCAAGTATTAATGAATAACCATTTCATAATTTAAAAAGCATTTGGGAATCTTTACCAACTTCATTGGCTAAATTCTAAATATTAACAGGTTAAAATGTTTTTCAAGAAAATCTGATGGTCTAACATGGTAGAAAATCATTGTGACAACAAATAAAAATCAAAGGAAAAATAAAATTTAGCATGAAATACTGCTGGATATAAATCCAACTCTTGTAAAAGGTATTGTAATAATCTTCACTGTTGAACATGCAATCACATAAGAAATGAAAACATAAAAAAAAAAAAACATTTGTCTTCAAACTTGTACAAAACAAAACAATAAAAAAAAACTAAAAATAAAATAAACTAAAAATAAAATAAACCGTTCTCTTTTTTCCACCGAAACATTATAAAAAGCAGGTTTTAGTTGTACTCCCATAAAAACTAAACTCTGATATAGTCTCATATCCCAGTCCATCACCAATACATGTCAAAAATAAGGGCTACAGTGTAATACTGACAACAGAAAAAACAGAGTTTTCAAGAAAGACTTAGGGAAGCACAGCTGAGATATTGCAAAGACTTTCACTGTGCACTAACAGCTATTTCAGATTCCAAAAAGTGAACAGGAAAAAAGAAAGGCTCTCTGGAAAATGCATTAAGGCCACCGAATATGGTATTAATAGCAGTTTCTATCTATCCTTGCTGCCTAGTTTCTCAATAAGGTCCTGAAGGGGTGCCAGCTCTCTGCGATCGATGAGATTGAACTCCTATGAAGAATAATCAAAAACAGAAATCAGTTCAAGAAGAGTCTTGCCCAAACTATTAAGAAATCGTCACAGGTACATACTGTTACCTATACGGTACCTCTCCCTCTGTGTGTCTGTTTAACTCCACCCGTTTCTTTTTGTTGTTGTTTTAATTAGGTACATAAGGTTCTCTTGAGTATGTGTTATGTTTGATACATTTCAGGGGTTTGTTATTCAATATCCTGCCTTTTCAAATTCTAAATAAAACTAACTTTCCACCTTATTCTAACGCCCCATGACGCTTTGTGTGAATTATGGGTGTAACTTCTGTTAATCTGTAAACAATCAGTGAAAGACTAGCTCTATGAACGCAATACGTTAAAAAAGTGTCACAATGAGATGACATTAATCTACTCACACTTCAACCATCGAACATTAAAAGGAAATTTAAAAGTGTAAAAGCATCAACAAGGTACTTTCAACAGACCGGATAACCCCAAAAGCGCGAGTCTTTGGTTAAATATCACTGTAGTAATATATATATATATATCTGTATTTTGTAACTAATGTTGCCTTAATCAGAAATGTTCATTAAGTTCAGCATTCGTGATACTATTTCAAAGTGATTTCTGTCATTTTGACAGATTATAAATTGCATTTACCTGTGAAAACAAACCTGGAAAGAGACGTGAGGATTTGAGGAGAATAATGAGAGATTCTTCATGCATTCCAGTGAATTATTAATGGAATATATCGTAGATTAAATTCGGGAGAACAGAGCACAAATGTGCAGCATATGTTGTCCTTTTTTATACTTTTACAGCGGATTGCAAAGGGAAAAAAGAAAATAATCACGAGGAAAAGAAAGCAGCGACTGAAAAGAGCTCTTGCCGTAGATATTCTTGTTATAACATGTCACGTTAAAATAACAAGTGTAACGTTATTCTCATGATGTCTGAAAATAAATCATGAAGGAAAATTGACAGATCAGCTTTATTTGTAGGGCAACCTTATGATTTGAAATGATTCGTTTCAGCCTTTTTGAATGGAAGTTCCCCAAACCGGAAGAGCCACCCATAATTCAACACGCAGTAAACTCGTCAGGAATAAGGTGGACGGGATCTACTGGATGTGTGTTCATGCACTGACCTGTACAAAGAAGATGAAATGCTTGAAGGAGGTGTTGAGGTGAGCTTCCTCCTGAAGCTGCATGACCGAGTCGAAGTGCTGGTGGTAAATATGAGCATAAACCCTGAACAGACGCTTCAGAATAGTCTTCGCCACGGACATGAAGTTCTTGGGAAACGGAACGCCTGGAAGAATAAAGTTAATTTGAGAAGTTATTTGGCCGAGTCTGTGTGAAAAAGGTTGCACTGCAAAGTGGAATGGATCAAACGAACCGATCTTGGAGGGGAAGAGGGTTTCGTCATCCAGCTGATCCTGAACCCAGGTCATCAAGTAGTCGATGTACTTGGGCGCAGAACACTTGATGGGTTTTTTGATGTTGGTCCCATCAGCCCAGTGATACTCATACCTATTGATTTATCGGGCAAGACAGAGATTTGTTTATACACAATATTTTTTTTGTATACCATTTATACTCTTCATTAAATAAAAGATTCTAACATAAAAGTTTGTTTATATAATATATGTGTGTGTACATATGTATGTATGTATGTATGTATGTATGTGTATATATATATATATATATATATATATATATATATATATATATATATATATATATATATATATATATAGATAGATAGATAGATAGATAGATAGATAGATATAGATGTACACATATGTACACACACATATTATATAATAATAATAATTTGTTACATTTATATAGCGCTTTTCAAGGTCCTCAATGCACTTCACATATGGAAGGGGGGAATCTCCTCAAATTTGGCCAGGATGCCAATAAACACAAACTTTTATAAACACAAACTTTTATGTTAGATGTGATTAATCCCTATTAATTGACTTGAGAGTATATTATATATATATATAAACAGTATTTGTGCCAAGCAACTTGAAGGTGTGCTTCTAATCGAAGATAATTTCCCTTTTTCGCCTTTTGAAACTTACCAACCTCATAACAACGTTAAAAAAAATCTTTTACTACAATAATTGGTTAAAAAACGAACTTAACTAACTTATTTAAAAAAAAAATATATATATATATAAGTGTTTATGTTTTAATGAGCAAGGCAGCATAATTCATGTATGCTAGCAGTTTTTCAGCCTACTATTCATTTGTTATTTTGCTGAAGGGAAAATACTCAAGCACTGAAGAGACGCTGTATTATTGTACCTGGGTCCTGCAGACATAACAGAGCAACTGATTTCTGTGCAGAATTCAGTGATCGTGCCATAGAGCATGTTGATCTGGTTGAAAAAGTCCACAGCTGAAATAAATGGGTACGGATTAAGCGTTATAATCATGATTAAATCAATTATTTTCTCAACAATACTTCCATACACACTCACTATTGACTGCAATCCATTCATTCAGGTCTTCTCCCTCCGGCAGCATCACAGCGGCTCGAAGATTACCGCTTCCTAAAGTGGCCTCTGCATGTTTCAGAAGCTCATACTGGTGAGAGCCTTCTGGGATATTCTTCTTGGGCTTGAATGTCTTTGATGAACGGTTTCCACTACGATAATAACAAAATAAGTCACATGTTGCATCAAGTCAGAAAAATGCAGAGATGTGGTTAAAATTGATTACACAATATATATCAACGGAACATGAGGGCTAGAACTGAAAAGAAGAAGATTTGCAATTCAAAAAACGCTGAGTCGAAACTTTCATGCTTTTTATAGAGATGTATTAGGGGAAAATAATGTATGCCAGAAGTAAAACAAAAAAAAAACAAAAAAGAAGAAGTAAAAATGGCTTTTTAATATTATCTAAAGCAGTGCCATATTTGTTAATTTCTTTTATATAATGTTCACAGTTATGCTTAGCCCATTTCGTCACATGAATGTGATATTTTCCAAGTAAAATAATAAGTTGTATGAGAAAAACAAACAAACAAAAAAACTTTGGGAATCAATGTTATAAAAAAAGAATATGACGTCAGACAGATCAATTTGTATTAATGTTACAGCCTAGAAATGAAGTTAGAGACATATCCAACCCAAATAATCTCGAATATACACATTCAAAGAAAAGATGGATCGTAGATTGCTAAGAAAAAATACACACTATTCTTCCATATCCAAGTTAAAGGAACTTTTCACGCTTGTGTATTGAGCAGAGCATATGTTTACGCCATGAACACAGGAACAGATGTCGACCGGAAATGTTGTTAGTTTTAAAAGTTTAATGTTATCGGAAATATTATTTGGTTTATTTTTTTTGCTGGGTGCACTTCCACATTACATATCATCTGCAATATGCGGTTATGAAAAAGAAAGTATGAACAGTCGCATCGGCTAAATACTTACAACAAGAAACTCATATCCGCTTCTTTTCTTCCCTCTTAAAACTTTTATAAGGCGATACGACTTTCTACTGCGATAAAGTTAATCCTCAAAGGCCTTTAGACACTATTTATAAGTAGGCCTACTCTTCGAAGTTCGATGTTTCAGAGACGAAAGATATAAGTAGGCGTAGAAGACAGATTCAGGAAATGTCTACGATTGGTTCCCTTTAAGTGATATGAAACCATAGACATAAAACGCCTAAGTTACGTTCTGACTAAGGGGAAAACCTCCTCATCTATACGAATCGGATATTGTTACGGTTTTGTTCGGTACTTTTAACTACAATTACATAACAATTATTAGTACAACTGTAAGTCAAAATCTCCCCGTCTGCCAAAAGCTTATATTTACACTGCGCATGCGCACTCTGAATCAAGGGGCGGGAGTTAGTTTCCCATCGGGGATCGTGTAGTGACGCTATAGCCACGCACAGGGGCATCGGGGTTAAAAACGTACTCTAGATGTTAGTCTGAACACATTTCTGCCGTTTTTCCACCTGGTCTGTTTTGGGTCACTTAGCTGTTTTCAATATTTGACTCTTATTTGCTCATATTAAGCACCATGGCTACACTCCGGGCGTTGCGGAAACTATGCCGGCATTTTCATCATCAGACATGTAGTTTTCATTTGTCATCTTCAAGGTAAGTGTCCAAGAGCTGTCCTCTCTCAGTCGTTTATAGAATAAGTTATAGAATAAGAATAAGGGATACGAGTGTCACTGTGTTGATCCGCTCTAGATAAACTAAAACTGGTTGTCATATATACATCGGAACTGTTAATATGTATTAGTTATACCTCTACATCTGAGATGTAAAAGCATGTCACATGAGACTCGTTCTCGATGGGTTGGTTATGTTACGTAACAAAAGCCGGTTTAATTGTTCACTTCATCTGCGCGCGCGCCCCCGATCAGCGCGCGCGGCTGATGTAATGTCACAAACTGCTTGCATGCAGCCGGCGTCAAGTTTCTAATTTCTGTGCTCATGTGTGGATGATTTGTAGTGGTCGTTATATGCATGATGGCTCAAATTGAGCACATACCCGTTTTAATTTATGCTCCGCGTCGTCAGTGATTTAGTGGGATTAATTTAGCTGTGCTGAAAACATTATACACATGTGATACATTCGTAAATTGAAGTCACGACCATTATCAGTACTTATCCGTGCACATTTCTTTTTAAGTCGTGTGCCCTCGTAATCTTAAAAAAAAAAAAAAAAAAACTTCCAATCTTGCAAAGACATTTCATCTCTGATGACGTGTTTACTGGCGCGTGGGCGGGACTACCTGTCACTCACATGAGATCCACCAATAGCAAACCACATTGATCCAAGTCCCGCCTAAATTGTTTCTTGATCGTGAAGCCGTTTTTACTCGTGAATAAACATCACAATAGGGAAGAAAAAACTATCATGTCAACTTTCAAAGTGTTTTCTGTGTAAAATAAACTAGTAATAAAAAAAGAAGCAGTATATTACGCTTAATGATGTCTTTTGTTACCAGTCTTGACTAAGAAAAAGCTAGCGAAAACAACTCAATCTCGAGCAATCAGCTTTTATGTCGAGATCACAAGAAAATTAATTCGTGATCATGGGAAAAGCTAATTTTGTTCGAGAAAATAGTTTGTGGATTCTTAAATATTCCATAGTTAACGGTTGTTTACACTAACGGTGTTAAAGATCAGCCATTTAATGTTTATATTTGCGCTTTTGGCAGATTCCTTTATCAAAATCGACATAGATTTCAAAGTATGCATTTTATCAGTTCACGCATTGTCCATTGCTCCAGTCTATCGTTCTACATACAGTTTGACTTCTGATTAAAAATATGCCTCATCAAAGCGTCATGTAAAACTGCAGAGCAGAGAATAGTAAGTTATGTTCACACATTTGCATTGACTGCTATATTATGCCTTATGTATACTAATTATTAAAAAATATATATCTTTTTGTTGCTATTGGATAAGGCTCCTACATTTAACAATTTAGAAGTCTCTCTTTACAAATGATGCAAGAATGCTCTGACGTTCTTCAATGGTGGCCTGTTATCTTCGGTTATTGTCCATATGTCTTTATTTAGAGTCTATAATCACACCAGCACAGAGCTTATCTTTAGCCCACAGCCGGGACTCCCAGCGGCAATCGCTGGTGCCATGGAGTGTTTGAGGATATTGTATGAACAGATAAATTGGTAACACTTTACAATAAGGTTCGTTAGTTAACATTAGTTAACATGAACTAATAATAATGAACTGCACGTATACAGCATTCATTAGTCTTTGTTAATGTTAATTTCAACATTTACTAATACTTTATTCAAATCTTGTTAACATTAGTTAATGCACTGTGAACTAACATGAGCAAACAATAAACCGCTGTATTTTTTATTAACTTACATTAACAAAGATGAACAAATACAGTAACAGATGTATGGTTTGTTCATGTTAGTTAATACATTAACATTAATTCAATAATACATTAACTAACGAATCTTATTGTAAAGTGTTACCAATAAATTTCACCTGGGAAAAAAAAGTGTTCAGATCAGAAGCAGAATTGTTGTTCTTTGCTGTGAAATTTTGCCCTCCAATCTTTGACCTTTTGTTTTCCAGACAAGATGCTGTGATCATCTCGGGCAGAAAGCTGGCCCGTCAGATCCGCAACGAGGCGCGTGCCGATGTGGAGGAGTGGGTCTCCGCTGGGAACCGAAGACCTCACCTGAGCGTAGTGTTAGTGGGAGACAATCCCGCCAGTCACTCGTACGTTCTCAATAAGACCCGTGCCGCAGCGGAAGTGGGTAAGATACGGGTTATCTGCTCCCGTCACACTTTAATAAACTGTAACGTTTCTACCAGACAAGGTTGTCGTCAGGTACAATCATATATCAAGGGATTTTAAGGGCCGTTTTGGCCGTTCATTTAAATGACAACAGCGTTTTTGGGGCCTGAAAACACAAAAAAGTGTTTCAAAGTGCAAGTTTTTGAATTCCTTATTGTCTCCGTGTAAACTACAAAAACACCAATTTGTGGAAACTGTGACGTCATGAGTATGCGTGTTCAGTCTATGGGTGCGTAGTGTTTCTTAACAAAGTGACATTGCCATCTACTGGATTGGCAGCAGAATACAGCGTTTTTTAATCTTTTTCGTGGATCTGTTTGGGAAAAAAATTAAAGTCTCATCTAAACTCATCTTTGATCACCAAAATTACATATTTAAATGTTTTTTCCTTGAAAAAAAAAACAAATTGTCATGCCTTAAAATATCTTGAATGTAACTCGACACTCTTGCCTCACTTAGTATGCACGGTTCTATGAATATGCAAATGAGCCCCGCCTCCACTCACTCACTCAGCTCAGAGATCCACTGGTTGACGATCACTCGTTGATCTGATTGGTTACAAGGTAGTTTGTGACGTCAGAAACACCAGCGATTTCAAAGCGTGTTTTTGAGACTGTCTTTGGTTCACTGCAGTTTTAAGGAGAAAATACTCAGCAATGCTGTCGACTTATGAATTTACACATGGTTTGTCTTAAAGCATATTAAAAACACCACATAGACATATAAACAACATTAAAAGCTTGATTTTCACCACAGGGGGACTTTAAATGAGGCATATACACCACCAGTTAAAAGTCTGGACACTTTTCTTAACCGTTTGATATAAAGGCTAAAAGGGTTCGTTCACCCAAAAACTTGCCCTCATGTCGATCCAATCTTTGAAACACAAATAAATATATTTTTAATGAAACCCGAGAGTCTTCCATCCCTCCACTGAAAGTCCACACAAACCAAAATATCATAGAAGTGGTTTTAAAAGTAATCCATATGAATCCAGATCTTCCAAAGAAACATAGAGCACATCAGATATGGTTTCCAAGCACATTTGAGATTCCAATAACAATATTCGAGTGCTCTGTCCATTTGCTGATCAATATTTATAAGTGAACAAAAACGTGAATTCAATCTGTTCATCATATAAAACGATCGAGTCTCTTCAGAAGACTTGAATTAAAATATATATGGATGAATATGGATTAGTTTTACGATGTCTTCATGACACTTTTAAAGTGTCAAAATTTTGGTTGCATGGATTTTAAATCGAGACACTAAAATATTTTTAATTGTGTGTGGAAGATGAATGAAAGTCTATGTAAATGATAGTAAATGATGACAGAATTTTCATATTCGGTTGAACTATCCCTTTAATGCTTTTTATTAATCAGAACGGATAGTCTCTGAACAGCAGCTGTGAGTCTTGAACTCGGTATTGCTGTAGATGTCTATGTAAGCGATGCGTGTCACTTTCCGCTGTTGGCTGAATACAGTGAGCAAATCTATTTTGAGTGTACATATGACTCCTTACAGGTCCTGACGCTGGCGAGGGGCCTTTTATAATGGGTTTAATTTCCCTTGCTTTTATTTTGTGCTTATTTTCTATGCAAAGCACTTTGAATTGCCTTAGCGTGATACTTTAATTCCTTTCTATGTAAAGCATTTTGAATAACTGTTTTAATTTTCCTTGCTTTTATTTTGTGATTATTTTTATTCCTTTCTGTGTAAAGCACTTTGAATTGCCATAGTGTGTGAAATGTGCTATATAAATAAACTTGCCTTGCCTTGCCTTGCCTTATATTGGTCCCTATTGGCATTAGTACATTCACATTTTCTCATAAATGCACGTTTTCTTCAGTGCTTTTTAGTGTTAAAGCTGGAATAACTTTTAAACTCTTTACAGATTTTAAAACACTAGCCATCATACACTTGCAACTTTGTGCATCGTGAACTAAAGACACGCTACTTTTAAGTCATTCAGAAGACAACAAGTGAATGCAGAAACATAATGCTAGGAGAAGTGATGCAAGTGAAAACAATATCGAAATAGTACGCAATTTCGGATGTGAAATTGAACGTGTCTAAAATCAGCTCAAAATATCCAGCAAGTTTGAATTCCTGCGACTGGATGAAATTATAGTGTAAAGCTAAAACAATCTGTGTCTGTCTTTCACTGCACGTGAAATGTGCCAACTGGGACTGTCCAAAATCTGCAGGCCTTGTCTGAGTTTTGGCAACTAGAGCCGACTCGTTGAGGCATAAATGTGTAATCCAGCCTTTTGTCTTGATCTTTGCATTACATTATATTGATTCACTGTTCTGTTTTATTCTGTGTAGGCATTAGTAGCGAGACCATCTTGAAGCCTTCTTCTATCAGTGAGGAGGAGCTGCTCGACCTTATCAAGAATCTCAACTCCGATCACAGAGTCGATGGTCTGTTGGTACAGCTTCCACTTCCTGGTAGGTTAACCGAAGATAACTGCCCATAACCAGCGCTCATTTTAGTTTTATTAATATTTTGTATTAGCTTTTATTTTTAGGTTTTTAGTTTTCATGTTAATTTTAGTAAAAAAAATTGTGCTTTTAAAACAAATTTTTTTTGTGCTATTTAGGCTTGATTTCAGTTTTAGTTTAGTTTCAGTTTGATCTATTTCCAGTAATTCATTTCAGAGCTCCAACTTAAGCTTATTTCAGTTTATTGCCAGGGCAATATTTCTCATTTCCATTTAGTGTACTTTTTTACTTTTATTTAAAAAAAAAAGAATTTCCAGCTTTATTTCAATTAACAGAAATGTGTTTAATACTTATCGTTGTAGCTGCACGATTATTGATACATTTGAGAATTAGGCCTAAGCTTTTTTTGGTTTTAAAAAGAGATCACGATTCTTCCACAAATCTGAATAGACAACTAAACAAAATAACACGTGATTTACTACAGATTCTGACCAAATATTAATTGCTGCAGTCAATTTAAAATGTTAAAAATCAGGTTGAATGAATGATTCGCTCATAAAGACTTCACTTGTTTCATTACTGGATGAATCAGCGTTTTTGAACAAATCTCTTGAGTGAACGATTCAATGACTAATTTTTTAACAGTCATTTGTCGCCACCTACTGGTGTAATGATGTAATCGATACAATCATTATTTTAAGTGTCAAGTTTTGTGATTTACTCTATTTTGATCACTACTGTAAACATTAGTTTAGATCCGATCTATAAACTTTTATCCCAGTACTTCTATGATCATTAGAATTATTGTAAAATGATACGGTGTGTTTGAAAAGACTGTTTGTGAAGCTGTTTCACATCTAAACATGACCTCTGCTCTCTCTGGGTCAGAACGCAGATCTGAATGTTCGCTGTACTCGTACTTGCCAAAGGTTTAATAGACAGAGCCGAATCGCTGTCATTTATGAATAAGATCATGTGGGTGTTTGAATCCAGATTGTGATCTTTTAACGATTAATCATGCAGCTCAACTTTTGGTTTTAGATAATGATAATAACCCTGCCCATAAACAAGAGTTGATGTGCCTCTTTAGTTGTTGGTTATTGGACCGTTTACATTATCAGGGTCTTAGAAATAATTATTATATTATTTATTTATTTTATTTTTATTTTTTAGTCCAGGTTGTGCTAGAGTTTCTAAAAAGGACATTAACACTTTATACAGACTAATTTTTTTAAATTGTTCCCTCTCTTACACAGATCACATTGACGAGCGACTGGTGTGTAATGCCGTCTGCCCAGGAAAAGATGTTGATGGTTTCCATGTGGTCAATGTTGGTCGCATGTGCCTGGATCAGACAACTATGTTGCCTGCCACTCCCTGGGGAGTCTGGGAGATTATAAAACGGACAGGTGAGAAACACATTATTGATCGCACAGCATAATTTAAACCCCAGCAGCTTTTAGACATTGTAGAAAAGAAATAGCTTTCTTTAACAAGCCGTACATTTTACTCCAAGTAATAATATAAAGGGGCATGATGGGAGGAAAAATTATCCCCCGAAAAACTTTGCATTTTCTCGCAAAAAGCACAAAACTTTCGCGAGCAAACTCAAAAACATTGACAAATATTTAGACATAGTGACTCTTGCGCTGTGTTTGCATACTTTACCACAGCTGGAGTGAAATAAATGCAATATTTGTCAAATACACAGACTTTTCAGAGACATTTTCATTCAATACTTTATGTACTGCTTAATACTACATAAAGTCTGTTTGTACAAGAATAAAGTTCAACATAACCCTATACTATCAATAAAGTGGGGTCTACTTTTTTAAAACTTTCAGAAAAGTGTTAGTTTACAGGAACCCGTGTATATATGCCGTCAAGAGCATGCCAAACCTGTAGGTGTCAGTGTAACGAGAAGCTCAATCCCACGTTAGCCAATCAGAATCCCGAAAATAGCAACAACAGCAACGAATCACTTCCTCTTTCTGGTCGCATTTTTAACGCAGGTGCAAGTTCTGTCGCATACTGTGACGTCGGCTGCCTAAAACTCAGTTTACATGCAAACGTGCAAACTAAGTTTTCCAAAATCTCCACTCTGGCCGGAGTTTTTAGAAAGAATCGTTTTCAGAGGTGAATTCTCCGTTTGCATGTAAATGAAGGGCACAAACGAAGGGAAATGTCTCCGTATTTCAAAATAACCATGTACGTGTAAATGGGGTCTAACAAGCCTTATGCAACACAGGCCCCTCCCCCTCATGAGTGGACACGCCCCTTGCTGCTGATTGGCTACAAGTGAGTTTTGGTGCTCGGTTTAATCCGCTTACAACAGCGTTTCTCAGAAATCGCTCACTGTATAGAACGTATAACGTAACGTAATATAGAACGGTGATTAAACTGACTGGAACTCCCTGTGCATTAAACAGTTTGATCGGATCAAATTGATCAAACAGATCAAAATCAAATATTCAGGCCGAACAAACATGGTATAAAATATCAGTTGTTCTTGTGTTCACTGGATCTTGTTTCTCGTAGGCATACAGACGCTGGGTAAGAATGTGTTGGTGGCCGGTCGCTCCAAGAACGTTGGCATGCCCATCGCAATGCTGTTGCACACAGACGGGAAACACGAACGCCCGGGAGGTGAGAGAATGAAGCAAACGCACGAGCACTTCTGATGAGGTTCGGTTAGGCATTAATATAATTGGCTGTTTTGTTTCAGGTGATGCGACAGTGACCATCTCCCACCGTTACACTCCCAGAGAACAGCTCCGTCAGCACACACAAATCGCGGACATCATTGTTGCTGCTGCAGGTACGAACTTCAATTTGCAAATGAAATTGATCTTAATGCATGTTTGCCGCCGTGTGTTTCTGTGTGGTGCTCACTGACTGACGAACACCATTATCCCTTCAGGTATTCCTAACCTCATCACTGCTGATATGATCAAGGAGGGCGCGGCTGTTATAGATGTTGGTATCAACAGAATATTGGACCCGTTGACTGGGAAAAACAGACTTGTTGGTGATGTGGACTTTGAAGGTAAGAAGGAAACGCAACTAGTTGTGTGATTTTCTGTAGTTGCTGAAATAATAGGCTAAATGCCTTTAAGACTTTCTCAGTTAATTTAATCTTTGTGCTTGGATATCTTATAATATCAGTCTTGGGTGAATTATTTTTTTTACCTTCATCTTTCTTTAGTGTGTAATGTTGCTGTTTGAGCATTAAAAAGCTCTGCAAAGTTCCAGTTCTTCTCTATATCAGTGTCACTGTTTATGAACTCCCTGAAACGCCTCTATTGACAAACACGTCACAATATCCCTTATTTAAATAATTAATACTCAGAATAAAGGGGCGGGGACTGGTTGAGTTAGTTAGTGGTGTGTTAAGCTGGTGGTTATGGTAAGGGGCGGGACATTTCCCAAACACACTCGAAGTGCTCGACCAATCACAACACACTGCTCCAGCCGACCAATCAGAGCACAGTGTGCTTTTCAGAAGGAGGGGCTTCATAGAGACAGGAAGTAAACAGAGCGTTACTGACAGACTGGGAAGAGAGGAGCCGCAACAATGGAGTATATGAGGAAAATAATCAACATTCAAGCTTGAAAACCAAAAAACAACATCAAGACTTTGTAAAAGGGCATAATAGATCCTCTTTAAGGAAGTTTGAGTATGGTTTAAAGTCCCCGTGAACCGGAAGTTGCAAACGACTTTTCTCCAGTGTTATGACGTATTTCCCAGTGAAAGGGAATATTGAACAGAGGGCAGGGTTTTACTCTAGCGCTCCTCCTCTCCATCTCTGCTCATAGCAGACTAACGGTTTGAGGGGAGTGGTTACGCGTTGCCCAAACCAATTCCTCAAACCTACGTCATCGGAGAAGGTCCTCCAATGCAGAGGGGAGGGGCATTTTCAGATTTTGATTAAAGATTACCATGGTAAAAAAATATTTTTTTTAATATTTTCTTGCACGGATTAATTGTTCACCACAAGACTGGTAATATGCGCTAACAAAGTAAATAGGGTCAATTTTGATTTCATGGGGACTTTAAAAAATATCCTATTGACTTTGATTGGAATTATGTAATTTAAATACTTGCGTACTGTATTATGCAACGTTAAATATATCGATATAGCAATATAACCACCTTTTACTAGGCAAATCCCATGTTTTTTTGGTGTGTTGATTCTTATGAACAGGTAAAAATAAACATGACACGAAGTTAAATCATGACAATATTCTGCAGCAGAAGCTAAACTAAAACTTTTACTGCCTTGCGATCCTTTTTAGTTTTTTAATTGAATTGTTAGCATTCATCATTTAAAAAATATAAAAATATCCGTTCTTCTAAATGTGTTTTAATCAAGGCATAAGTTAAAGGGACAACATGAAGAGGGGTGTTTGTTCTCCTACTTGTCTGACTGTAAATCTGCATGATTAAATATGTTAAATGTTAACGATAAGGAGCTTTCTGACATGACTTGTAATCCGTCTCCACAGGAGTTCGGAAGAAGGCCAGCTTCATCACTCCAGTCCCAGGCGGTGTTGGACCAATGACTGTAGCCATGCTGATGAAAAATACCATCAAGGCAGCAAAAAATGTGATTTTAACCCCCCCTCAGCGAGTGCGGATGGTGGCGTCCTCATAACACCCTCAGTCTCGCTCGCTTCACATTCCACACTCCCACTCTATCTTGAGGATCTCCAGGTGGAAAGGCAATCTTTAAATGCTATTTTTGTTTAGATAAACATATATATATTCAAGGGTTTGAGAAAACGAATGTGCTTTTTCATTCGGATATTTTAAACAAAATATATATTATTTAGTGTATATTCTTTTCAGTTACATCGCCAAGCTTTAGACACGTTTCAACTTTTGTTTATGCACTGTTACAGTTTTGCATTTTTTCAGCATTTTGTATGTTTAAGTATTAAAATAGGTTATTGCCAGATGTTTTGAAGCGTATTTATTAATGAGAAACACATGAGAAATGTTCTAGTACAACTGCAGTCAGTGGTAAGACAGTGTTGTTGCGTTTACCTTTGGGTTCCTGCAGCACAGATGTGAATGTGTTGAAAGAGTCACATGGCCAATGCTGGTCAATAGTTGTGAGTCAGCGTGAAAGATAACTGACCAAATGACCTTTGCAATGATGGTTTACTCCTCTAGGGAATATTTGTGATTTGAATTGACTGACACATCACGTCTTTATTTTATCCCCCCCCATCTATTGAGATTGAAAGAAAATTTGACTGAAGTTTGATGAAAAATCTTGGCAGGTTGGTGCTTTTTTTAGCTGTATTTTCCGATGTCTTACTGATATCAAAACTGTTTTGCATACTAACATGTAATGCCTTCCAGACATGAAATTAAAAGCATCATATGCAACCTTATGTTTTATTTGAATCATATTAGCCTGTTTGTATTTGAATCCCTTAAGTGTTTTGTTCAAACGTAGGAACTAGTATGGTTATGTTCTAACTTCTATTATGATTATGGAGTTTATTGATAATATTCATGTAGTTCATGGTGCCAGCAATGTAAAGGCTGTAGGATTAACTCCTAGGACATGCATGAACTGATAAAATGTACCTTGAAAGCAATATGAGTCACTATGGATAAATCCATCAGCCAAATGCATTTACAAAAGTAAATTTCAAGAATATTTTTGAATGTATAATATAGTTTGGTGTGTGTGTGTATACAAGTTTTTAAAAATGCCACAAGTAAAAAAAAAATAATAATAAAAGATTTTGTGAATCATAATTATGAGATGAAAAGTCGAAATTATGACAGAAAAGTCAATCTCTTTCCCCATAATTTCGACTTTTTAATCACATAATAGTTATGGCTGTTTTAAAGACTTACGCAATTTAATTAATAGTAAAATTTCATAAAATTGAATTGAATAATCATATATATATATATATAAATACAAGTATATATAAATATTAAACTTAAATGTATATTATTATTAAGATTATTTTGTAAATATATAGAAGAAATGTAAATAGTTTTTACGCCTGGAACTTTCATTATGAAAAATCACGAAATCCGGATATCCGGCATTCTGTTGTTGTTACTGCAGAGAGTGCACAATTACGGCTCTCTACAGGCTTCAGGTTTAAAGATCTTATTAGAAAGCAGAAAGTAAAGGAATTCTGCACTGGTGGATGAGTAAGTATTAATGGGCGTTATTTATTGGGTCACTATAATTAAGATGAAGCATGTGCTGGCGTAATTTGATGTTAGATTAGTAACGTTAGACGCCATGCAGTTCCGGGCCTGTTGCAATAACGTTACACACTTTCTGCGTTTATACAGCCTTATTTATCCCCTCGACTTAAACACTAGAGGAGTTTATAACGATGTATCCCCAGTTTTGTATAGTTCCTCATAACGACAGGTGGCAGTGCAGAGGAACTCTCGGCTAAACCAGCTTTAAGTCACATTTATGCGCTTTATATAATACAGTTTGTCTCAATGCTTGCACGCACACTTTACTGTTGTTCATACGTCTCTTGTAAGTAACCATCTTATTAATTTGAGTAACGTTACGTTAGCTCCTTAGGACATTTATCGTACTTTGCTTGCCTTGCACACAGACTTATGGAAGCCAAATTCTGCCACAAGTTTAAAAATAATAATAATAATAATAAAAGATTTTTTTAATCATAATTATGAGATGAAAACTCGAAATTATGACAGAAAAGTCAATCATGACATAGAAAGTCATAATTTATTTTTCCTCATAATTTCGACTTTTTTTATCTCATATTTATGACTGTCGTAATTATGACATAGTATTATTTGTAGCCTACGCTAAAAAAAGCCTTTTTAAAAGATTTACGCAATTAATAGTAAAATTCCATTGAATTGAATAATCCTTACATAATTTAATTGAATAATATGAACAATCATTAATTCAATTTGATGGAATTTTACTATTAATTAAATTTAAAAAATAAATCTAAAATCTGAAAATGAATGCATTAGATAATGTTAACGAATTGAACCTTATTGTTAAGTGTTATCAAAATTCTATACTTGATATACTTTGCACTTTTTTTTTTAACCTGCAGATTTATAGCAATTGCATTTATTACAAGATCATTCTGCTTTAAAACCGTAATGAATCAGGACCTCTACTTTCCTGACAGCTTGCCAAGTCCATTATTACTGATGGGAGGGAGTGACACTGAAAGACACGAGGAAGAGAGCAAATCCCTGAGCTTGTCATCAAGCGCCAGGAGACCCAGTCCAAGCCTCCAGAAGAAACATGAACGCTCCTCTGGTGAGAGAAACTGCTGCTCTCAATAACGGGGTGGTTGAATATGATGATTTCACTTTTCTACCTTTAGTTAGTGTGTAATGTTGCTGTTTGAGCATAAACAACATCTGCAAAGTTACAACGCTCAAAGTCCAAGCAATGGGAGATATTTTCTTTTACAGAAATCGCTTTTTAATGACTACAACAAACGACTGGTAGGGGCTATTTGCATAATTCCCGCCCCCGGAACACGATTTATAGATTATCAAGACAGAATATGCTAATCAATGACTAGAAGATAACTACACATCATCTACATAAATTCACCAAATAACCATTCAGAAATGTTGTTTACATGTTGTCACTTTTTGAGTCTCCATCTTTCTTTCTCCATCCATCTTTATGTTTTGAACATAAAAGGCTAAAAGTTCTTGAAATTTTCAGTGCATGTGTGTGTGAGGTAAAAGGACACAAGCTCTTGAAGCTCCGCCCCCTGTGCCGGGAGCAGCAGCTCATTCGCATTTAAAGGGACACACACAAAAACTGTGTTTTTGCTCACCCTCAAAAAGTGACAATTTTAACATGCTATATAAAAATATCTGTGGGGTATTTTGAGCTAAAACTTCACATACACACTCTGGGGACATCAGAGACTTATTTTACATCTTGTGAAAAGGGCATTATACCCCCCCTTTAACCACAAATGGGCTCTAATTATACCTATATTGACTACTGCGTTTACAACAAAAGAAAAGAAAATTCTGTCATTTGTGTGACCCTGTGAAGGCTGACATATGAAGTAATAATAATGTAATAGTAGTAAGTAGTAGTAATTAGTAGTAATAGTCCGGAAAATCTATTTTCATTTTTAAATGGAGTTAATTGAACCTTTTGACAAAGTAAAAAAATAGTCAAATAGTGAGAGGAAATATGGAGGGGAAAAAACACCTAAAATCTATTATAAACTGAGCACAAATATACAATTTGGTGCTGTTGCTCATATTTGCATATGGACAAAAAAGTAAGATGAAATTCTGATTGCTTGTAAGTTAATGAGATCTTTATTACAGTACAGCAGAGTACCTATTAAAAAAGCATATAAATATCAGTAGTCATTCTGTATCTACCTATAATATGTCTTAGTAAAATGATATTTAAATGCTGAGTTTTATGATTAAAGCTCTGTATTTTCAAAGCATATAATGCAATGCAATAGAATGAGGATTGAGAGATGAACAAATAGTAATGTGTACATACAGTATAACATGTGCCTCAAATTCTGGTCTGAAATTAGAGAAGAAGAAGATGAAGAGAAGCCGCTCCAACTCTTCATCGTCTTCAAGCTCCACTTCCTCATCCAGAGAAAAAAAGGCCAAGAAGAAAAAGAAACGGCGAGAAGAAAAGAAACTGAAGCGTGAAAAGAAGAGGGAGAAGAAGGAAAAGAAGCGGCAAAAGAAGTTAGCGCTGAAAGCTGAAAGAGAAGCAGTGCCGGCGTCTGTACCAACTCCTGTGTCTGAAGAACAGCTTCAGCCGTTCCTGCAGACCTGGCTGAATGAAGAAGCCAAAGAACCCGGCCCCGGTACGTGCTCACGCAATACACACCAGTGCCTAAAGGAGAAAAAGATAAGAAGTTATGATAACACTTTACAACAAGGTCCCATTACTTAATGCTAGTCAGTGCATTAACTAACAATGAGCAAAACGTTTGTTACAGTGTTATTCTTTGTTAACTAGAATATTTCTGATGTTTCATAAGCGCCACCTACTGTCAGAGACTGAAATTGCATTTTCATTCAGCGCAACCAATGCAAAAATCAACTCGAATTTTTATATCTCGATTATATCAGGTGCAATACAATACAATTTTCTCAAGGAAAACAAATCTCTTCACTAATGCTGTAAACTATGGGAGTCCGTTGTAGCCTATAGGCTTCATTAGCCTACTATAATATTGAAGGTAAAAATGAACTGATTTGTATACAAACACTTAAATTACACTTATATTACACTTAATTACAATATAAACATTTAAATGGTGGCTGTCATAAAAACTTGCCAGATTTATTCAAACATGCATTTAATTTAGAAGAACATTTAAAATTATAATGAATATGTAATATGGTGCATATATTTAGCAAAATGCTCCTCTCTAGAGTTAATTTTTCTGGCTGACTAACGAGTTTATGGTCACTGGACATGGTTTTTCTGAGGTAAATGTGACGTTACATGACTTTTTTACTGACGTCTTTTCACGGTTGAAACACTGATCGAGCGATTCCATGTGACATGATACGGATTTCCTCATTTAGGATAAGTTGTACTCATTTATCACACTTTCAGATGCTCATTCATGTTTATTTCGTGCTGTAACTGGTATTATTAAGGCAGAAGAGAAGATCATGTGCTTCTCTCGAGCTGAGCCAGAGCGATCTCACGCCACAGCGACAAAACGCTTTTGAATTTCGTAAGAAAATGGACATTATTTGAAATCTGAGACTGTTTCAAATCAATAGTAAAACAAAGATTATTGCGATTTATTGGATGGGATGCGCGCTACAATTTTCCATTCATTCATCAACTGAAAACAGGATGACTAGCCTCATCGATTCTTGGGATTTACGGTAAGAATCAATATCGGTTCGTAAAATCGAGAAATCTATATATTTTTTAACCAGCCCTACTTTTCATCATGAATTCATGTCAAATAATGTAGTAAACTAATATTAACAAATTAAACCTTTTTGTAAACTGTTACTGAAATGTGTGTTTGGAAATGTTGTGCTGAACATTTTCTGGAGATAAAATTGTGTTTCTGTCGTCCTGTAGTCATGACTGACGAACAGAAGGCCAGTTTTTGCACCAAGAGACCGATGACGAAGGAAGAATACGATGCGAGGCAAAGCATCATCCGCCGTGTCCTCGACCCCGAGACCGGGCGCACCAGGTGAAACTCTTAAATCCCTCTTTAGTATAAGTTTCTATCAGCCTGCTACATCCACAACACAGTGAAACGTTAACATGATGAATGTTTACACAGGCTCATAAGAGGCGATGGGGAAGTTTTGGAAGAAATTGTCACCAAGGAGCGACACAAAGACATCAACAAGGTGCGTGTCTTTCTGAACCATTATGTTTATCAGGGTTCCCACGGGTCCTTGAAAGTGTGTGAATCTGGAAAAAAGATTTCAAGGCCATGGAAAGTTCTTGAAAATAAACATGCAGAGATACAGATCCTTGAAAGTGCTTGAATTTATTTTGTGCAAGAAGTTTTTTAGAAAAAAATCCATATTATTCCCTCCGGTCCGCTAATGTGTTATTTCGCCATCACTTCGTAGCCTATGTACACTAGCTTGATTGATTTACGTTAGTTACATGCATTTGCAAGTTACGTTAAAGGTATAGCGGAGGATCTTTCCGAATTTTAGATAAGACCCGCCCTCTCCACTTTTTGAAAAGTTTGATTGATTCACCAGAATGATTGACAATTAGGAGGACCAATAGTATAGGTGATCCACCCGGAAGTAAAAAATCCTCCGCTATACCTTTAAGTGTTTCCCGCATGAGGTACTTTGTGTTGTACAGGGCTCTCAAGTTTTACCAAAAGCTTGGAGTGAGATCACATGCGGTTAGGGGAGGAGCCCTAATGAAGCCCCGCCCCCCAATTTTACCCATTGTTCATAATTAACCAGCCCAAATTGAAATTATAACAATTGGTAAATCTGATAAATGACAGAGCAATTCATCACATCAAATATACTCTTTAATGTTATATTTCAAAATTACAAATAAGTTATACAAAAATAAAAAAAAAAATACAACAAATTGCTCCAAACAGTTTGGAAAAACAAATCTTTTTGCATTTTGAATGTGTCTAGTCAAAATGGTATAATTATTTATTGTGTGGTGCATGGGACATTGTGAACAAATGACATATTAGAGTATTATTAAGGTGTGTGTGTGTGTGTGTGTGTGTGTGTGTACACAAGTGTACACACTCCAGCTTATGAAATGTGTTTTGTGTTTGAAAAATACAAATGCAATGGCAATGATTAATGTATGTTTTGACAGGATATAAAATATTACCCAGAGCACTCTGCTTTAATACATGTAGCCTTAATGTAACTAGAAAGACTATTAATACAGTATAATATATAATTTAAAATAAAATAAACAAATTTAAATGTATTTAAAATAAAATGAAGAAATACATCTTCATTCCTTCCCATATACCCACTAACATTCCCTTAGTTTAAGAAAACGTAAGCTAGCCAAACTGAGCCAAAGCTTCTGGCCTGGTTGCAGAGTAGTTGTAGAGTTTTTGACTGCATCAATAATAATGTAAACGATGGGCTATATATTAAATGTTCTAACCTAAAAATGTTAGACGAGCTTTCTTCCAACTTACCTTCTCCATCACGACGTGTGTTCACGCGATGTTGTTGGTTACCTAGTAACGAACGTACGGTGGCCGAGAATGTTCCGTCAACTTCCGTGTGTTCGCGCATCTGTGTTGCCTTGTAACGAACGCAATCTGGCCGAGATACGTGCTGGCGGCAGGAAACTTCACTTTGTGTGCCTGCGCCTCGTATACAACGTTATATATAAAGCTTGCAGGACAACTTGGTTGGCATTGCCTTTTCAGCGTGAGAAATACACGGTGTGGCGTGTGAGCGTGTGAACTGGTTGAATTGCGTGTGTCTCACGCCCAATGCGTGAGACTTGAGAGCCCTGGTTGTACGTTGCCATGACGTTCACGCGCACACGAAACAACTGAGACAGAACAGACACACCGCTGAAACATTGCAAAAATAGTCTGGTTGCATCAGCCTAAGCTCTTTTAAATAAAAGCCATGCAAAAGTTAATATCAGATCATTTGAAAATAGTTTAGGAGGATGTATCAAATATTCTTCAGTTTTATGCAAAACTGAAATACCACAAATAGAAGATCAGATCTCTGTCATATGGCCAAAAATAAATGCAAAAAAAAGATTTTTTGCATAGTTTGACACATGAAATCTGTAACGATGTTACTTACAAGGTAACACGATGTAACCTTGCTCTCTTTTGAAATGTGTCCCCACATTAAGTCCTTGAATTTGAGGGTGTTGGACCTGGAAAGTCCTTGAAAGGTCCTTGAGTTTGAAGTTAACCAATGTGTGGGAACCCTGGTTTATGTTTCTTGCAACTTTGTGAGAGATGTCATTGTTGTCTTGATGTTTTTCACACAGAAAGCCACTAAGGGCGACGGCGACGCCTTCCAGAAGAGACTGGGGATCAACAGGTAGCGAAAGTGGCGAATTTAAAGGATTAGTTCACTTCAGAATCAAAACTTCCTGATCATTAACTCGTCATGCAAGATGTTCATGTCTTTCTTTCTTCCGTCCAAAACAAATTAATGTTTTTGAGAAAAATATTGCAGGATTTTTCTCCATATAGTGTCTTCAATGGGGTCCAACAGGTTGAAGGTCCAAATGTGAGTTTCAGTGCAGCTTCAAAGTCTCGACACGATCCAGCCGAGGAATAAGAGTCTTATCTAGACAAACCAGCCGACATTTTATAACAAAAACAAAAACATTTATATACTTTTTAACCACAAATGCTCGTCTTGCACGTCCATGACTTCACACATTACGTAATCAGGTTTAAAGGTCGCACGACGTAGGCGGGAAATGTAAGGGTTGAAAAACTCCATCTCATTTTCTACTCACACTTCAAAATCGTCCGATATCGTTAATTTACCTTTTTTTGTAAATGATGTTTGATTTAGTCTTTGCACGTTCGCTTTGTAATCACTAGGTCGTCTCTTACGCCTATGTCACCCTTGACCTTTCAACGTGTTTTCATAATGTGTGGCGCATCAGAGCTAGTGCAAGACGAGCATTTGTGGTTAAAAAGTATATAAATGTTTATTTTTGTTCTAAAATGTTTGCTGGTTTGTCTAGATAAGACTCTTATTCCTCGGCTGGATCGTGTCGAGACTTTGAAGCTGCACTGAAACTCACATTTGGACCGCTGGACTCCATTGAAGACACTATATGGAGAAAAATCCTGGAATGTTTTCCTCAAAAACATTAATTTCTTTTGGACTGAAGAAAGAAAGACATGAACATCTTGGATGATGTGAGGGTGAGTAAATTGTCAGGAAATTTTAATTCTGAAGTGAACTGATCCTTTACGACAAGTCCTGGCCAATCCAAAGACTTCTGCATTTCTACAAGAATTCAACAATTCCTTAGGCCTTTTGTATTTCTGTCCCTTGACTAAATGTGGTGTGCGAATGATATTTTGCTCTCAGACGTTCATTTTTCAGGTTAAATACAGACTAAGTAGGAGTTGAAAAATACTTAGTCTTGACAGGAAACTAACTAGTTAGTCTTAACTAACTAAGACGCTTTGCATATTTGATGTTCTTTCAAATCAGGAAGAGACTGTATCTCATTTATCTGTAAATTGCAAAAGACTTTTTTAATGGCTTATTTATTTGTAAATAATGTCATTTTCTGTCTGATTGTATTCTTTGCCATTAAAGCTCAGCATCAGTTTATGGTATTACCTTTAATGAGACCAGAGGACTGCTGCGACATCAATAAAATACCTTTATGCATGTTGGTTTTCTTTCTTTAAAATAAGCATCAAAACTGGATTCACTACATTTCAAACTGAATTTACAGTATGTTTGGGAATAAGTGCATTATCTTAACCTGTATAAGAGTGTGTTTGTTGAATTGTTACTGCAGACGTCTATCATGTTTATGGTCTGAAATCGTTCAGATGAGTGTTCCTACTGATGATGACCTAACAAAATATAGTTTGTATGTAGGAAATTATCAGTAACACTTTCTTTTACAGTGTCCTTGTTACATGTACTTAACAATGCAACTAACCCTCAACCAAACTCTAATCCTACCCTAACCCTATAGTAAGTACATGTAGTTAATTAATATTACTCAGTACTTAAATATATAATTACACCGTAACAATGACACCTTAAAATAAAGTGTAACCAAATTATGCAGGAAATATGAAACGGAAAATGTCGGTGATTATTTACACAGAAACTTATCCAATTTCAAATACAATAAGTTTTAAAATATTTGCGTTAAAATTTAAATTATTTTATACTATGCATCATCTTGATTGGAGTGTAAATGCTGGGAGAAAATGTTTCTTGTCCATATTGTTGTTCTAATTTATTTGTTATTTTTTTGACCAACATCCACTTCAGCAGTTCAGACCAAACAATAATAGTTCAAGGGCTTTAGGGAAAGGTGCAAATTGCTTTTGTAAAATAATGAATTGTTATTTTTAAATATTGTTACATTAAATGTTAATTGAAATAATGAAGTCATTATCTATTTGATTTGATTATAAACAGGTTAGTGCACTAATAGAAGTAGTATTATGTAGCAACATAATTACATAACCACAGTGAATAACTATTATTATATTATAAACATTATATATGTGACCCTGGATCACAAAACCAGTCACATCACACGGGTTTATTTGTGGCAATAGACAACAATACATTGTATGGGTCAAAATTATTCTTTTATGCCAAAAATCATTAAGATATTAAGTAAAGATCATGTTCCATTAAAATATTTAATACATTTCCTACCGTAAATATATAAAACATTTATTTCTGTGAGTGAATGCAGCACAATCGTGAACGTAAATTTCACGATGAACTTGAAAGGAGATTTTCTCAATGTTTAGATTTTTTTTGCACCCTCAGATTCCAGATTTTCTAATAGTTGTATCTCGGCCAAATATTGTCATATCAGAACAAACCATACATCAATGGAAAGCTCATTTATTCAGCTTTCATGTGGTATACATAATAAATAAACAGGCCAGTTGTATAACAGGCCAATAGATGGCAGTGAGCACATAGTCTGTGAATCATCATATAATAAAAGAAGAAGTAATGTGTGTAGTAGTTGTATATTTCTGTAGTTTTTTCGTTTCAGGTTTGTTACTTGAATACGTTTAATTGGGTTGTATATGCCGAGCGAGTCCTTATGTGTTTCTACAAGGAGAAACTTTGAAGGATGACTTTAGTCAGTCACCGGCTCTTCTCCGTCTGGAAGTTGAAGTTGGGAATGATAAACATTGGACACATAACGTTACTTTCTCCACCGCGACACTGGAGATTAATAAGATGGCCGTTTGTTTTCGCTGCTGGTAAGAAATACCAGATTGACCTGCCAGTTTTACACGAGGAAGACCTTGAGGAACAGTTTGTTCGGGGATCTGGCCCTGGAGGACAAGCCACCAACAAAACCAGCAACTGCGTCGTGCTTAAACACGTCCCCACTGGAATCGTCGTGAAGGTGAGCTCGTGTATGATCTTAAAGGGATAGTTCACCAAATAAAAAGAAAAATTTGTCAGTAATTACTCACCATGATGTCGTTTCAAACCTGTAAGACTTTCGTTCATCTTCGGAACACAAATGAAGATGTTTTTGATGAAATCTGAGAGCTTTCTGTCCCTCCATTGACAGCTACGCAACTACCACTTTGACGCTTCAAAACGTTCAGAGATCGTAAAACTAATCCATATGAATTGAGCTGTTTAGTCTAAATTTTCTGAAGAGACTCGATCGCTTTATTTGATGAACAGATTTAATTTAGGCTTTTATTCACATATAAACATTCATCAACTCGCACAATGGGTGATCCTGACAAATGGGCTATCAATATAAAAATTGACACAATCAATGAAGAAAAGAAAGAAATAACTTTAGTGACTCCAGTTTTTCAAAAAGATATTTAATCAATAAAAGTGTATATCTAATTGTAATTTCTTGACTATCCCAAATCTGAACGGTGCCTATGATGTGAACGGTGCCTATGATGCCTATAAGTGTAGCCTAATCTGACCAAAGTATTATAATAATAAAATGATCTCATATTCTCTTGCAGTGTCACCAGACCAGATCTGTGGATTTGAACAGAAAACGAGCACGAGAGATTTTACGTGAGAAACTGGACGTCGCATACAAGGGTGAGGAAAGTGAACTGCTGAAAATAAAGAAGGAATCCATGCAAAGGAAACAGGAGAAACGGAAGAAAGTAAATGAAAACATGGAGAGAAAAAGACGATTCAAGGAGATGCTCTGCTCAGACCAAGAAGATGAGAAATGCTGAGATTCATTCTAGAAGATGAGAAATGCTGAGGTGCACATGATTTCATCCCTTTTTTATTATTAATTAAACAATGGACAGAACCACTTTAACAGTGTAATCTGTAAATTAAGAAATGGGGGCTTTATTATGATTCGGAGACCTGGATACAGTGCTTGACTGTTATATCAACTTAACTGTAACTGTGTTCAGTGGAAACTTTTAAGCTTGTGAGCAAATGTATGTTTTGTCCCTGTTTTGATGAAATGAAAACTAAGGTTTTTGTCGATGATTCCGCAAAGTTTGAAGTATTAAACTGGTTAATAAACAATCAAACAGCACCTAAAGGCTGATTTATATATCTGCTTTATACATCCAACATTATCCTCACAATAGGGGTGAGAAATTAATTACTGTATTTGATGTGCTTTTCTATACTCAGAATGACAATTTGGATTGTAAAGAACATATATTATACAGTTATTTATTTTATTAGGAAAATACCATATACATAAAAAGAAGTGGGCTCAAAGCAAACTTTTTTGAAAAAGCAAAAATTTTCACAAAAATATGTAACGTTAATGCTTTGAAAGGACTGGAGATTATATATATTTTTTTTTTTCTTTCTTTTTTTCCCCTGGCAAATAATGTTAATGTGATAATGCGAGTATACCTCTTGTTCTTCTGGCACTGAATAAAAATGAATGAATGAATAAATAAATAATCATACCGGAAGTACGTCAGGAGGCACGGCGCGTGTAGTTTACTGCTTCCGCGTTTTTTAAACCAATCACACGCCTACTCTACAAGAGTTCGACCAATGAACGCTACGATTGATATTTAAAAACCCAGGCAGCCTGACGTCAAGTTATTTATCTCAGCATGCGGTGCTGTTTATAACCATATATGTTTATAATCCTATCTGTTTGTTGCTGGAAATCGAATCCAAGATGGGAAAAGGTAAAATAATAAGGTTTAAAAAATGTGCATGTGACTCACAGACGTGCGTCCGTTTAGCGACCCTGTTTGTTAGTGAAAAACGATGATTATTAAAATTGATCTGATATTTAACTTAGTGACGCTTTGACGTTGCTAATATTGTGTCGTTATATTCGCGTTTTCTGCGATCAATGTTTGCAGCTCGAATCCTGACGTTAGTCGCAGCATGCATACGCTTAATTTATGCTTTATTTGTGTACTCATTAGGCAAAAAGTCGAGCAAACGAAGACCGGGGGACGAGAAAGCTGAACAGGCTAAAGAAAACAAACACGGAAAGCCAACGGTAGGAGAGATGTGTGAAATCCTGAATGTATTTTATTTACTGATCGATCTGTGATCACCTTAAAGGGATGGCTCACCCAAAAATGAAAATTGTCATCCTTTACTCTCCATTATGTTGTTCATCAGACAGTTGACGGCACCCATTGATTTCCATACTGTATTTTCCCCCTACTTTGAAGTCAATGGTTTGATCTCCGACCATCTTTAAAATGTCGTCTTTTGTGTTCAACAAATAAAATAAAAAAAATTCATACAGGTTTGGAACAACATGATGAAAGGAAGTGATGACAATTTACTTTTTTTTTTTTTTTGTGAACCATCCCTTTAAACAAGTTAACAGTGCATATTGCTTAAATAAATTGATTTGATCAAATGCCTATTTGTGTCTCAGACATGCCAAGTTCAGCTCACACTACATGGCTGTCTGACTCAAAACAAGCCGCTTCGTAATAACCCACTCATCCCAATATTAGAAGACAATTCTGCAGCGGACACGAGCAAACAAACTGAAGGTATTTGTTTATATCGTATTAAAGATGGACATTTATCATGGTCAAAGTTGTTTTACTTACTACTTTTTCTTTCCTTCTTTGGCTAGTCAAAGATGCTGATGAGCTCAATGCACCGAAACAAGAAAACACTGGCAAGATCCTTAATTGTGCACATAATGATCCGATTGATGCGCCTCAGAAAGATTCTGGGACGAGGAAGCAAACCAAATCTGGGCAGAGAATGAATGGGGAAAAGTCAACAGACCGGAAGTAAGTCTATTAAATTGTTTGTCTGTCGAGTTTGCTGTTACACATCCCTTTTTTTGTTCGCAGGATCATCTTACCATGTGTATTGTCTTATTTTCTTCAGATTGAAAGGCAAAGAGTCTGAACTCAATCGAAAGGTCACAGATTATTACCCTATTAGGAGAAGTTGCAGGAAAAGCAAAGCTGAGTTAAAGGTTGGTAAACTCTTAGTTAAGTGTTTTAAAATGTAAAAGTTTTTTTCTGTTATAGCTTTTATTGTGAACAATTCATCTATCTATACATTTAAACTTTTTAAAAGAAAATTCTGACCTGGTATTTTTCAGTCAGAATGTCATAACTGGATTTTTTCTTCATATCAAGAGTTAACTATGGGCATGTTGTGTTAAAACAGTGTGAAAAGCAGCAGCACATTGATGATCTCATCAGAAACAATGTGGAAGAGGGGCTCAAGGTAAGCCTTTAACAATGTTGTAACGTGAAACCTTTCATTCCTTGGTTTAAGCATCTGCTATGTTTAATCAGGTGAAATGTATTGAAGGAAAAGGAAGAGGGATTTTTGCAGACAGAGCGTTTAAGAAAGACCAGTTTGTAGTGGAGTACCATGGGGATCTGTTAGAGATGGCCGATGCCAAAGCAAGAGAGTCTCAGTACGCTCAAGATCCCTCTACGGGCTGCTACATGTACTACTTCCGCTACCACGACAAAACCTACTGGTGAGTATTTGGACGTTTTATTTTTTTATGGCCCTTTTTACAGGTATTAAAATGCGTCGATCGGATCGAGGGAGACGCATCTCTGTTTACACCTGGTTTAAATCCTGGGTTCCTTGAAACTTGTGAATCTGAAAAAAAAAAGGCCCTGGGAAGTTTTTGTAAATGAGCATAATAGAGACAGGTCATTGAAAGTGCTTGAATTTATTTAGTTTTCTGGAAAAACTTCCAAATTATTCCCTCCGGTCCGCTAATGTGTTATTTCGCCATCACTTCGTGGCCTATGCACACTAGCTTGCTTGATTTACATTAGTTACGCGCATTTACACGTTACGTTAAGTGTTTCCTGCGTGAGGTTCTTTGTGTTTTACGTAGCCGTGACGTTCACGTGCACACAAAATAACTACGTTTGAACCTCAACGTTTGTTTTTCGACACAAGTGTGTTCCCACATTAAGTCCTTGAATTTCAGAGCATTGGACCTGAAAAGTTCTATAAAGGTCCTTGAATTTGAAGTTAACCAAATTTTCTTGTGTAAAGTGTTTTGTGTCTTTTTTTTTTTTTTTTTTTTTTTTTTTCTCAGATCTAATGGACAAAAATAAGCTGCCACGCACCCAGAGATGACGCCGAACACTGGGAGTGTGTTAAATCAGGAATGGTGTGAAAACGGGTATGTTTTTCCTCTTCAAACCAAACTTGGGTTTCCAGCCAAAGTTTAAATCCCGTCTGTCTAGCGCACTTCCCCATAATGTTTATGTTTTAAGGCAGTAGACGGAGAGTAGGCGTCTTTTTGAGGCTGCTTGAACGCATGAGCATTTACACTACGAAAGCAATCCAATCGAATCCCTCTGAAAGTGGACAAGCTCAAAACGTTTTAGACCCCGTTTACACCGGTTTAATGTTGTCCATTTGTGATCTGATCGACCAAAACGCATCTTAATACTAGGTGTAAACAGGGCCTATAATTCAAACATCAGATTCTGAATGAATCCCTGAATGGCCATTCATACGCTTTAACGCAGATTTGACGTGAACATTGCGATCCGTGGCCTTGTTTACATCTAAACATTATGGGAAGAGCTCTAGCCAGACGGGATTTAAACTTTGTCGACTGGAGATCCAAGTTTGGTTTGAAGATGAAAAATGTACCAATCACAATGTTCTCTCAGCATTCCTGATTTCTAACACACACTCACAGCGTTCGGATGATTTTGTGGCTGTCAGAGCAGAAACTAAAGCTGTGTCTGTGAGTGTTCATATGTGACCCTGGACCACAAAACCAGTCACATGGGTCAATTTTCTGAAATTGAGATTTATACATCATCTGAAAGCTGAATAAATAAGCTTTCCATTGATGTATGGTTTGTTAGGATAGGACAATATTTGGCAGAGACACAACTATTAGGAACATCTGGAATCTGAGGGTGCAAAAAAATCTAAACATTGAGAAAATCTCATTTAAAGTTGTGCATTTATATTGGCGATTGTGCTGCATTCACTCACAAAAATACATGTTATATATTTACGGTAGGAAATTTACAAAATATCTTCATGGAACATGATCTTAACTTAATATCCTAATGATTTTTGGCATAAAAGAAGAATGGATAATTTTGACCCATACAATGTGTTGTTGGCTATTGCCACAAATATACCCGTGCGACATGAGACTGGTTTTGTGATCCAAGTTTTTGTCCGTTAGATCGAGAGATCTGAAAAAGCCCATAGACCCTCCCCTCCAAGAAATCTGGACAGAAGTGGATAAGAGAGACTGATTAAAACACCAGATGTAAATTAGGTTGTTAGGCTTTCACTTGCAAATAATTTCTCTATATTCCAAGTATAATTGCTTGTGCACTTTTCTAGTGTTGATGCTACCAGAGAAACCAACCGTCTGGGCCGACTGATCAACCACAGTAAAAATGGCAACCTTCAGACCAAACTACATGCTATAAACGGCACACCTCACCTCATCTTCCTGGCTTCCAGAGACCTGGAGGAGGACGAGGAGCTGCTGTATGACTACGGGGACCGCAGTAAAGAAGCCCTCGCCGCTCATCCGTGGCTCAAGCTATAACTCACTCTTACTCGAGTTGCTGATCGTGTCTAATGGAAGAGTGTATTGTGGACATGACATGTCTTGAGTTTCCGAAATAGTTGACTGTGAAAGATCGTACCATAATATGAATTTGTCTTATGAAAGTTTAACTTTTAAACGAATACACCTTGGGTTAAGGCTGAATGATGTGAACTGTTTTAGCTAGTTGTCTAACTGGGAAAGTTCACTCAAATTGAATTTACTCACACTTATGATGTTCCAAACTTTTAGGACTTGGTTTTCTTCAAAAGAAAACATGAAATATTTTGAAGAATGTTTTAGCTGTTTTTGTCCAGTCAGTCGAGTCACATTTTCAAGCTTCAAAAAGGATCAAAGAATATCATAATTTGTGTTTTGCACAGGAGGGGAACGGTTTAGATGTTTGGATTGACACGAGTGTGAGTAAAGAACAAAAGCTTCTTGTTTTGGGTGAACTATTCATTTTAATGTGTAATGTTTAAAAATATCAGTCTCTGACTTTAAGAATATTCAAATATTCAACTGTACATTTTGTATAGGCAAAATTGTTTCATTGTGACGCAATTATACCACTTTTTTTAATTGTGAGTGTCGAGTCCTTTGTCTTTAACCTTAGTTGTGTTTAAGGATTTGCAGCATTACAGAAGCACGCGTGTTTATTTAAAAATGGTGTTAAATGTTCAGCTGCAAATGCACTTTGTATAATGATTGTTTTAGGCAGTTCAATTTAATCATGAAACTATTCCGTTTATTCTTGAAATAAAGCTAATTGCAATCCAAATAAAAACCTATTAATAAAACCCATTGTTAGGCGCCAACATAAAGTGCGAAACGCTGGAAAACAGCCCTGTAAACACTTATAGGTAATTAATATTACTGGTTATTAAATAATTCAGTCATTTTCTTTTTTTGTGACCAAAGATTTTTATTGCATTTCAAACATGAGAAAACATTTTTATATGAAACATCCAATAGGCAAAAAGCAAGCGACTGACATCAATATCTTCACATGCCAAACTTACTTTCTGGACCTTATAAAAACAAAAGCTGCCTGAAAGCTGGATATTAAATGTGTTTCTGTTTAACACTTGATTTTCATTTTGTCATTCGTCTCGCATTTCAACAGGTTGAACATATCAGATCAAACAAGGAAAATAATTTTACATTATTTGATTTCTTATGCAAGAGAGCTAGATGCATATACTTCTCTTTTTTTTGTTTACATTTAATAAATTAAATCAAATCATTTTAAGCTTATGAATAATATATTAAGTGTTAAATCCAGGTTAACTCAGTAATCCATGAACAAACAACAGGGTCCAGATATTAAGAACAGCATTTTTTTTATATATATTGCAGAAAAAATCTTTCATAATTGTCCAGAGGTCTAGTACTGCAACTTTTTACATTCATATGGCCCACAATTTACAACTTCATATACCTTACATTTATTAAACATAGTTACCTGGTAGGTGCTTTACCAAAAAATAGTATTAAGTACCTCTTAAATTTAACTCCACAATCCCTAGTTTATTGAAATTAGGAATAGAAAGTTATATGCAAAAGTCATATGGATAGTTTCTGTCCAAAAGCTTGTCAACCGTTGCAACAGATTCAGTCTGAAGGTGTTTTCTAATTCAGTAAGATCTAAGAGAGCAAATCAATGCATTTAAGATAATATGCTTAGAATTATCACCAAAATCAGCTCTAAACTGTGTCTTTGTGCTAATTATAACATGACTGATTAAAACTGATTATTGTAATGTCATACAGTATTACAGTAATACATACTGGGGTATTGGAAGAATGGGGATGAAAATAGGTGTAGTAAAAATGCAAATGTATGTTAGTTACATTTGTGTTTTTGACATCTACTTATTCATGATTGGTTTCACACTCAATTATGAACTAAGTGAGAACAGTTACAAAGTTACAAGTTAAAAACGTACTCCTTTAAAAACTAGGAGTAGAAGTTAGGCAAAGGATTTCCAGCCAGAAATGGGTCAGTATTGTAAAAAAAAAGTCACTTCATCGCATCTCTCCTCGCTCTGTTGGAAAGGGCTTGGCTTGTTTCAGATGTGTTTGGTTTGTTGTACCAAATCCTGGTTAGGTTTTGCAGATGACTATTTTTGTCGAAATGAGAACCTGAAAAAGAGAGAGAAATGGTTTGTCAGCAAGAATGCAAGAAGCCAAAAATGCATTATTTTTCAGAGCAAGACATTTGTAGAAAATAAGCTTAATAAATCTCTGCTTAGAAATGCCATAAACATTTTTAACAAACTTTCACTGATGCTTTAAGAAGGAAATGTGATGCAATAAACTTTTTAACTTTACACCACCAAATAAGTTTACGTTAGGTGTTAGAATCTGTGATTATTTTGAATGCAATACCAAGAGGACAAACTCAAAATACATTTTCCCATGGTCTGTTTTGCTCGTGTTTATCAAGGCTGCCAGACACATCAACTGGCCGAGATGCACAAGGACTGAATTCATACTTGCTCTATTCATTGACTATGTGACTTCTATTACTTACAGAGCTAAATATTATTGTAATTTGGACATAATTTGTTCCTAGAGGATGGGTTTCTCTCAGTTTCTCTTTCCATCTTGAGGAGCTTTGTCACAGTTGTCTTTGGTTAGCTCACTTGGCACTCAAAGACATTAGAGCATATTCCTTGTGAGGCTATACTGACAAAATACAGTCTCTCTGTAAAGCTGTTTTGAAACGCTATGCATCATAATATTCAAATGAACATGACTAACTCGAGATAGATGGGCAAACTCCAGTGGGCAAGACTCCAAACCTCCCACAACTGGTAAAGCCACTCACATGAGTCTTCAATAATTGAAAAAAATAAATTCTACAAGACTTTACAGGTACACACACACACACACACACCTGCCCTGCAATACTGGTACGTATATGTATTTCAAGCCATTTACATAGCAGTCTAAAGTTTAGAATTAAGATTTTTTTTTAATTTGTAAGAAAAAAAATCAGCATATTAGAATGATTTCTGAAGGATCATGTGACACTGAAGACTAAGATTAAGATTATCGTCTTTCATATCAACTACGATAGTTAAAACATAGTTAAAACATTCTACTAACTATAAGTAAATTTGCACCGACATGTCAACTGACTCTCATTGGAGTATTAGTAGACTGTCTGTTTAATATCTGCTAACACTTAATTTTGAATCCTCTGATCCTAGGCTAAAATCTGAAGTCTTTGATCGCTAGTTTGACATGTTCACCGACAGCCGATTAATGACCGTTCCGATCACATTTTACCTCAGACAAATTTCTGGCAGTTTCAGAAGATTTGACTCATGGGGCCGGTTTCACTAAGATAGACTTTGACTATGGCTTAGATATAGTAGATAGTCAGACTTCAGATAGACATCTAAATCAGACCGTTAGGCACTTAAGACTCTGACTATCTTAAGTAGGACTACACTGCAATGCATTCTGGGTAAAATAAGACACTTTTCACAACAAAAAAAACATGGCGGATCGAGTAAGCGCATTCAACCGCTCAGTGCAGTTTACCCCAGTGGAAAATATGTGTTTGTTGGAGGAATATAACAGTGACAAGGACATTTTACTTGGGAAATTTAGCGGAGAATGTAGTAACAAGAAGAAATGTTTAAATTATGAGCCATTTTCCCTTTTCTTTTGGCTAATGTAACTGATTGTTACTGCTGGTTGCCAAGGTAACATAGAGTAGACCTAAGTTAGCCTGGGGGTAAGGTGTCTAATTTTTTGGTCTAAATTAAGTCAGTCTTTATTTTTGTGAAACAGTCTAACTTGCATTAGACTAGTCTATAAGCAAATTTTAGACTTATCTAACACTATAGACCGGTCTAAAATAGCTTTGTGAAACCGGCCCATGGTCCTGCAGTGTGACTTCTCCTACGACCACGTCAAAGTGTCTTCATTTTTCAAGACAAGCCATGACCAAAATTAACGTTAGAGATTTCTTTGTATCCATCAGTTCAATCGCGTGTGTAACACAGCTCACATCACCGAACGCGTCAATGATTGATGATGTAAAACTCCGGACAACTTTTCTTGCGTGCGTCCATTTTTAATGCGTCTTGACAGCCGTACAGTCTGACATTAATGACAACTGAGATCTTACAGTGTGACATGGCTTACAGCGAGGATCATGTTCGTACAGTCGGACAAGCAACAATCGTAAAGGTCTATAATAAATCGCACAGTGTGCACCCGGCTTAAGTAACTTTGCAACTACAACTTATTCTACTAACCCAAACCTCAGCCTAACAGTCTACTAATACTGTAATGAGAGTCAGCTGACATGTAATTGCAAATTAATGAGAGTTAGTTGACATGTAGTTACTTGTAGTGAGTAGAATATCGAAAGTGGTCTATCAAAATAAAGTGTAACCCTATTTTTAATACCTATTTTTGGTTTAATAAACTTGATACGTTTAATTATTTGAATATCAAAATAAGATAGACCTGGAAATGCACAGAGCTCAAGACATCATGCATAAATTGGCAAACACTCACAGTTTCTGAATAGTGCTCTTCTCTTTGTTCTCCTCTATAATACTGGAGGGTTTGGGTTCTGGTTCTGGTTCTGACTGTGGAAGCGTGTCCAGGTTTATTTCCACCATGCTTTGCTCTGACCCGAGGACTCCACTGCAAGCACATCAGATGGTACATTTACCTCAAATTTGACCTCATGTAAATCCAAATCTATATGCATGTTTTCAAAAAAATAATTTGTATTTTGAAGAACATTGGACCTTACTGACTTCCATTTTCATATCTTTTTTTCTCAGCCAACCTGTCAATCAACTCTTTACCTCTTGTAGAGCTGTAGTTCCTCTTGGGCCACCATAAGCTGGGCTTTGAGTTTGTTTCTCTCCTGCAAAACCTCCTTTAACTCCTGCATGGTGAATCGTGGTCTGTTTGGGTCTTTTAAGTCCACAACTAGTTTGTTTGGCCCAATACTTTCCTATAAAAGAATAATAATAATTTTTTTTAAAAATCATACATTGCATTATATATAAGTAAGTGTTTGCACAAACTGGAAAAAGACCCTTTTTAGAAAAGTCTCGTTTGTTACAAGATTAAAAGGCTGAAAAAATAAATAGCTTATATTATGCATGGATGTTCACAATAAGACTAGTAACGTATGTTTACATATGATGATGACAACTTTTTGAGTGCACTATCCCTTTGAGTTATATAATGAGAAACTGGAAGAAAACAAAACTAGAGGTATTTCGCATTGCGTGGAAGGATAGTGATACTGCATACAGAGAGGCATTAAAAACAGCTAGGTATGCTCTGCAACTCCCTTAGAAGAGAACAAACACAACCCTAGGTATTTATTTTATACAGTGGCTAAATGAAAGAGAAATAAAGCTTCAACTTGAGACATTTCTAAACAGCACAACAGTAATTACTTTCTATACTTGCAAGATTGATACTATTAGAGAGGAAATTATAACCATGGGTTAGGGTTAGAGTCCAATAAACCGTCTACTACAGTATCATCAGACTTCGTGCTATAGACACCCTGAGGAACAAGTCCATTCATTCTTTGATATAGGAGAGGAAGAATTATCTAAACTAGTTAAATCATCTAAATAAACGACATGCATGTTAGACCCTATACTGACTAAGCTACTAAAAGAGGTACATACCAAAAACTTTTACTTTTTGGTACATACCAAAAACTTTTAAGCTGGCTGTTATTAAAACCTCTTATTAGGAAAACTTAATTCTAGAGAACTAGTTAAAAACTGATCGATCTTGAATATCCCTTTTTGGTAAAAAATACTAGAAAAGGCAGTATCCTCACAACTGTGTTCTTTTTTAGAAAGAAATGATATCTACGAGGATTTCAGTCAGGATTTAGACCGTACAATGGAGAACCCTCTAATTAGAGTTACAAACGATTTGCTCTTATCATCCGATCGTGGTTGTATCTCTCTATTAGTGTTACTCGATCTTAGTGCTGCATTTGATATTATCAACCACAACATTCTTTTCAATACTCGGAAATTACTTTGGCATTAGTGGAATTGCATTGGCATGGTCTAAATCATACTTATCTGACCGTTATCAGTTTGTAGCAGTAAACAAAGAGATGTCTTATCAATCACAAGTTCAGTATGGTGTACCACAAGGCTCAGTACTAGGACCGCTGCTGTTCACTCTGTACATGCTACCCTTAGGAGATATCATTAGGAAGCATGGTGTTAGTTTTCACTGTTGAGCTGATGATACTCAGCTCTATATTTCTTTGCGCCCTGATGAAACATACCAATTCACAAAATTAACGGAATGCATAGTTGATATAAAAAAATTGGATGACTAGTAATTTCCTACTACTTAATTCTGAGAAAAAAAAAAAGAAAAGAAAAAAAAAACGGTTTTAATTATTGAAACAAAAACCTACACACATAACCTAGAATACGGTCTTAACATTTGATAGCTGTTCTGTTACGTCTTCGTCGTCAGTTAGGAACCTGGGTGTGTTATATTTGATAGCAATCTTTTGTTTGAAAGTGACATTTCTAACATCTATAAAACAGCATTTTTCCATTTTAAATTAGGACATATAGCCTACTCTCACTGATATGTTATTATATTTATATATTATGTCTGTGTGTATAGTATACACACACACACATACATACATATATATATATATATATATATATATATATATATATATATATATATATATATATATATATATATAAAATATACACACACATGTAAACAAACTTTTATTTAAGATGCTATTAATGTATCGCGATTAAACGATTTGACAGCACTAATATATTTATAATGTGTGAGTATACTGTATATATATATATATATATATATATATATATATATATATATATATATATATATATAGGCTACACACCTTATGAATTTTGCTCTGAACTTCAACATTACATGAACCCACTCACATTGTTAGTATTACCACTCGAACCTTCTGCTACAACTCTGTCCATCTCTCGCTTCATATTATCCATCTCCATCCTCAGCTCCTCCATCGACAGATTGTACTTGTTCACCATTGTCTCAAACATCTCCAGCACTCGGACGATTTTGAACTGTAAATCCGAGAATTCCCGGCCACCTGTGTTGACTTTTAATAAATCTCTGCCGATCACGTAGGAAATGTCATAAACATCTTCAACAGTCATTTCCAACACGTCCTTGTCGAAAGCCTCCATGGGTGAACTGTCCAGTCGCCCTTCCATTCGGTCTCAAAACACATTAACTTTCCCAAAGATATGGCGAGTCCAGCTGATCTCACTGTCCCACTGTATTCACAAATTACCCGACAACTTCCTCTTCCAAACTGGCCCATCTACTTTACTGGAACTTCGAGCGTTTGATTGACGTGTTAACCAGCCAATGGCAGAGTCGCTCCATGAACAACACGGTTAATGAAGCATGAGTGACTGTTATTCCCGCTAACATCTCCATAACAATCCCGTGGAACAATTCTGTGGGAAATTTGACTTGAAAACGCTTACATTTTGTTAAATGTCATACAATTTATAAGCTGTTCAACAGAACCAGCTGGCAATTGGCAACAAATACACACAATAAAAATGTTCGCTTAAAGGGACAGCACACCCTCAAGATGTTCCAAACCTGTATGATTTATTTATCTATTCAGCTGAACACACAAGAAGATAAGAATGTTGTGGTAACCAAACTTGTTGATCGGAATACTATGGAAGTCAATGGGGGCTATAAACTGTTTTGTTACAGACACTTACAATATCTTGTTTTCTTTTGTGTTCAGCAGAAGAGAGAAATCCATACGTTTGGAACAACTTGAGGGTGAGTAAATGATGACAGAATTTTTATTTTCGGGTGTACTATCCCTTTAAGAACAGTATGCGTTTGTTCACTGCTAAATTATAACATACTGCTGATAGCATGTACTGATGATGTGGAAACATTTGCTAATTTAGTTTTTGTACAAAAGTGAAAGTCGTGAAAATGTGCACTACTTTATATGCTTTTGCAGAATATATAAAATAGGGCCTACACACTTTTATTCATATTTCTGAAAAGGTTGACTGAATTTACAAAACGACATGGTTCAGAAGTTTCCTCTTGATGTGTCGTGTGTGTGTTAGTCCACTGTGTGGCAGTAGCTGTTCATTTTCTCTCTTGTTGTCTCAGGTAAAGTATCAGGTGAAAGCTCTCATCACTGCTCTGCTCTTGTAGCCTGGCAAGCCAGACCTACATCAAGATGTTAGAAATCTAGCCACCTGGCTGCGAAATACATTTTGCTGCCTCTAGGGTGCGTCTAGATTTCTAGGCTACTGCTCTTGGTCTTAGAGGAGAGAAAGGGAGGATAAATACTCACTGATCTTCACTGAGGCGTGTATTCGTTTTTTCCTCTACTGGTGTGTCAGACTGATGCCTTTTCTATTGTGGTAGCCTACATTGTTGTTGTGAATTGATTCATGTTGCAGGGTCCAATTCAAACTATTAACTTACTGTTATCTACGACTTTTGCCTCAATAAACTTCTTATTGCTGCTTATTAATAATTAGTAAGGTAGTTGTTAAGTTTAGGTAGGATTAAGGGATGTAGAATATGTGACCCTGGATCACAAAATCAGTCGCACGGGTATATTTGTGTCAATAGCCAACAATACATTGTATGGGTCAAAATTATCACTTTTCTTTAATGCCAAAAATCATTAGGATATTAAGTAAAGATCATGTTCCATGAAGATATTTTGTAAATTTCCTACAGTAAATATATAAAAAGTTTATTTTTGTGAGTGAATGCATCACAATCGCGAACATAAATGGACAACTTTAAAGGGGATTTCTCAATGTTTTGATTTTTTTGCACCCTCAGATTCCAGATTATCAATAGTTGTGTCTCGGCCAAATATTGTCCTATCCCCATAAACCATACATCAATGGAAAGCCTATTTATTCACCTTTCATATAATGTATAAATCTCAATTTAAAAAAAATGTGACTGGTTTTGTGGTCCAGGGTCACATTATGGTCATGCAGAATAAGGCATTAAAGGGGTCATATTATGGTTCTAAAAAAGAACATTATTTGTGTATTTAGTTTAATGCAATGTGTTTACGCGGTTTTAGGTTAAAAAAGTCATTATTTTACACATACTGTATGTACATCATTGTTGCTCCTCTATGCTCCGCCTTTTTGAAAGGAGTCGATTTTTACAACGCTCATTGTTCTGAATTGCACAGTGTGCCCTGATTGGCCAGCGATCCAGAGCATTGTGATTGGCTGAAAAACCTTAAAGGGTTAGTTCATCCCAAAAATGAAAATTCTGTCAGTAATTACTCTCCCTCATGTTGTTCCAACCCTGTAAGACTTTAGTTCATCTTCAGAACACAAATTAAGATATTTTTGATTAAATCTGAGAGCTGTCTCACTCCTCCATAGAGCTGGTAAGTCCCGCCCCTTCCGTAAAACCCCGCTGGACCTCAAAGTTGAAAAACCGTCAATGCAAGTGAATGGGAGAAAATAATTATTTTCTGATCCCGTTTGAATTGTGTCATGAATTGAACATGTTGTCTGTGAATTTTTTATATAACTTTTCATGTTACGAGTTTGACAGTATATGGTATGATGATTCTTCGGCTAGCAGTTGTGGAAAAGACATAAGACTTTTCCACAAAAGACATTGAGAGAAATAATTTTTGTATTACACTTTGTCTTAAAAATTAAATAAAATATGCAAATTAGGCAATATCTCATTAAATATGCGTAACGTTACATATAAACTTTTGAAGCTACAGATTTTCTGAGGTGATCACAATGACCATAATTATAAGGTCATAGAAGAGTGTAAGCATTCTGGTTTGATATAAAGCAAATGGCTAAAAAAACTGTCAACCTATTACAAACAACTATCAACATACAGGAATTGCCAGTTATGTATTAACCTAAACTTTAAAAGCTTACATTTCCTACCTGTTCTAAATATTGCTGTCATCACCTCCAACAAAAGTTTACTTGGCAGCCATAGTGACCTGAGGTCACTTTTGTTTTGTCACAGGTGTTTGTTTTTGTTGTTATTTTTGCCAAATGGGGAAAATGCCATCACAAGTACATCACAACTTGTGCTCACATAGTCTCAGACAAGTTGATGAAGTTACAGTGTCTTCATGTCATGAAGTTATTCCTCACAAAGAACAGATAAGTTGGTACATACCAATTACTCATATTTGAAACCTTATTTTACAAAACTCCAAAAGATCTGGAGAGAGTGAGAGAACAACTTATCCATCCAGTGTCACATCCAGTGGGGAGAACAAGTATTTGATACACTGCTGATTTTGCAGGTTTTCCCACTTAAAAGCATGTAGAAGTCTGTCATTTTTATCTTAGGTACTCTTCAACTGTGAGTGACAGAATCTAAAACAAAAATCCAGAAAATCACTTTGCATGATTTTTAAGTAATTAATTTGCATTTTATTGCATGACATAATTATTTGATACATCAGAAAAGCAGAACTTGATATTTGGTACAGAAACCTTTGTTTGTAATTACAGAGATCATACATTTCCTGTAGTTCTTGACCAGGTTTGCACACACTGCAGCAGGGGTTCTGGCCCACTCCTCCATACAGACCTTCTCCAGATCCTTCAGGTTTCGGGGCTGTCGCTGGGCAACACGGACTTCCAGCTCCCTCCAAAGATCTTCTATTGGGTTCAGGTCTGGAGACTGCTAGGCCACTCCAGGACCTTGAGATGCTTCTTACGGAGCCACTCCTTAGTTGCCCTGGCTGTGTGTTTCAGGACGTTGTCATGCTGGAAGACCCAGCCACAACCCATCTTCAATGCTCTTACTGAGGGAAGGAAGTTGTTGGCCAAGATCTTGCGATACATGGCCCTATCCATCCTCTCCTCAATACGGTGCAGTCGTCCTGTCCCCTTTGCAGAAAAGCATCCCCAAAGAATGATGTTTCCACCTCCATGCTTCACGGTCGGGATGGTGTTCTTGGGGTTGTACTCATCCAATTGTACCCCCCGCCCCCAAATACTAATCTGCCCATGTTAATAGAGTGAAATGTAGCATTTTACACACAGTATTACTGGTGTAGGTGTTTCTGACCCATTTTAGGAACCATTTGTGTATTTAGAGAGAAGAAATCGGGGGGAATAATCCAGGCAGGTGGGTTGAAACGGGCCTGCCCAAATACCCCCTAAATCTAACGCTACATGATCATTTTCAGAACACCTAGGCACAGGAACAGTGTTTTCCCACCGGCCATTTCCGTTTTGAACAGTATAATGCCTGTAAGTGCAATACTCCGTTTAGAGCAATATCTTTCTAAACTCAGTTGACATTTATATGATTTACAATACTGTTATTATTTATAATACATATAATATAATATATAACATATAATAATATAAATACATTATTTATAATGTTCATTATGACTAAAACTAATTGTGTCTTTATAATTTTATATTTTATTCTAATCTAATCATTGTAGTACTGTGTTTCTTGTTGTATTTGTATATGTGCACTGGAACTGGAAGCTGGAAGCTTCAGTACCAAGAAAATCGCCTTGTGTGTGCAAGCACACTTGGCAATAAAGCTAATTCTGATTCATGCAATATTTTTTATTATTATTTTAGTTCATAAGTTTATTGGAATAGTATACACATTTCGGTTTAAGTGGCATTACCCATTATTGGGTTCTACTTTGGAACATAAAGTTATATTACTGTGATATGTGCTAATATTAATTTCCACTAACATTGCAAGACAGTCTACTTCATGTACAGTTTTAACAGATGTGAGATCTAAGAAAATATGTTGTACATTTTAACATCATTACAAGAGTAGGCCTATGTGTACACGTTTTATTATAACAAAAGAAGGTTCGTATTGATAAACTGAATTTATTTTGTAAGGCATAACACTTTATTGCAAAAATCAGCTAGTACACAGGCCTACTGGGTTTGCATCTAAGCAGAAAAGAAAAAAGAAGAAGAAAAAACTGGAAAAAGACGCCATCGACGCGTTATCAAAAGAGATTTGCAACGGACATACCAGTCTCGTTTACGATTATAGGGTTGAAAAGTAATTAAATACGTTTCTGAGCTAGCACTGCCATATACAGGAAAATGCATAGATTTACGTCAAATTGAACGTTTGGAGTTGGAATCTGTGAAGCATCAGACCGGACTTTTTGTATTTCAGCTGCCATCTACTGGAAACACAGCGGTACTGTCCGCGTGCACGCGACAGGGGGTAGTCTCATGCCGGGGGGTCGGAATTAGGCACAACACCGGCTCTGCTCCAAAGGCATCCTTCGTCAATGAGGACTTCAGCAGCTCCAGTGTTTCACTAACTGTCCTCTCATCCTCTGACTGAGTTATCACGAGGGCGAGTCAATGAATCCATGAACCGTGACAATAAATTAAACAAAATAGAAGAGAGAGAATAAAATCAATTGGATATTAAAAAAACAAACAAACACAGATAAAACAAACTGAAAAGACGCGGGTGCTTTGTTTGCGAAAGAAAAAAAAAACATAATTTACCACTTAAATATTAATCTCCAACGCGCGTTCAACAACGTCTGCTCTCACGCGCGTGCGTCGTTGTGCTCTCGTGAACGTGCGTCTCTGTCTCGCTCGGTCTTGCTCTCTCGTCACACATACATACACATAGAAAGTGAAAGTAACGTTAAGTCTGTCGCCATTTTAAGCAGGAAAAATGCGAAATACGACACGGAATAAACAGAGCATCAACGTGTTTATCAACCATTATAAAGGAATGTACGTGTAGTTTTATGATTTTAAAGCTGGAGGATTTGAGAACCTGTATCTTGTAAATGTTTGATCAAGGTGAGTGTTCATGTGTGACTTTCATTTTAATATGAATCTCTGGAGGACATTATACGTGATTGTTTGATTTGAAACCTTTAATAAAGGGTTTCTTTCACTTCAATGTTCCTTTGTGTTTCGTGATGTTTGTGATTATTCAGAAGTTTAGCTTATGTGTAAACATACATAAGCCAATTCACACAAACGCCAACAAACTGTTTTTTTTTATATTCGCATCAGTGTCTGTCGATGTGGGGGTTTGTTTTCTTTTTCACCTGAACTTGTTCAATCAGTGTTTCTCGGTGTCGGTTATTTTTCATAAAATTCTAAATCCAACGGTCGACTTGTTTGTGTGTAAAGACCCAATGAGCTTGAGTTAACGCAGTCACATGTCATGATCCTTTTTCTCCCACACATAATTTATAATTATAATTTAGTTACATACACACATAATTTATAATTCATAATTTAGCTGAAATGTTCAGCTAAATTATGAAGGTTGTTTAATTTAATCATTTAATTTAGTGTCTGAATGTTTTCATTCAGAGTCAGTGGAGGAGATCAAACTCATCAGATTCTCCTGCAGCTTCATCATGGCTGATTCACAAGGATCCAGAGATGGAGATTTTTCTCCAGGATGCAGGTACTTTCAACAAACATTACATTACCTAACACACACACACACACACACACACACACACACACACACACACACACACACACACACACACACACACACACACACACACACACACAGAGAGATAAAAAAAAAATTACTGAAAAAAAATTTTTTAGCCTATTTTTGTTTTGAAACTAGCATGAAATATTAAATAAAAAGATAATTGTACTTAATGATAAAAGTACTTTTTGATTCTAGATGAATGTAATCACAGTAATCTAAAGGATTGAACTGAATCTGTTCTCTGTTCCAGTTCAGTCCAGCAGAAGAGCTCAAACCCAGAGTCCAGCTGTGTGTCTATGAAGAGTAACCGCTCTATGGATCCGCCACAAAACTTTAAGAGTGGAGACAAATGGCCTGATCTCAGGTAGGCTATATCATTTCTATAAAAGATGTGCTTATAGTATGACACTTTTGAATTAGTATTATATTTTTTTCTCAGTCAGTCAGTCTAATAGCAATGACATCAAGTAAATGTAAGCTGAGATTTTTTCCACCTTTATATAATGGAGTAGGTGTAAAATTGAGTGGATTTTTTTAATTGCTGGTTCAGGACCCGTATTTATCAAGCTTCTCAAAGTGTCATTTTAGTCTTAAAGGGTTAGTTCACCCAAAAATTTGAATTCTGTCATTAATTACTCACCCTCATGTCATTCCAAACCCATAAGACTTTAGTTCATCTTCGGAACACAAATGAAGATATTTTTGATGAAACCTGAGAGCTTTCTGTCCCTCCACTGACTGCAACGTCATTGCAACTTTCAAGGCCCAGAAAGGTTGTAAAACATTGTTAAAAAAGTCCATGTAACTACAGTGGTTTAACCTTAATACGTCAGAACATAGACTCACTTTTGGCCGACGATGGTATGATACGTGTGATGCTGGCCAATAGTGAGCCTACGTTCTGACGTACAACCCAGAAGCGCTGCGCTGTTAATACTACGTCAGCAGCGTTGGAGAATGACATTGAAAGTAAGAAATTGCTGAATAAAGTTGTTATTTTAGGGGTTTTATTTGCGCACAGAAAGTATTCTCATCGCTTCATAACATTAAGGTTGAACTACTGTGGTCACATGGACTATTTTAACTATGTCTTTACCACCTTTCTGGGCCTTGAAAGTTGCAATGACGTAGCTGTCAATGGCGGGACAGAAAGCTCTCAGATTTCATCAAAAATATCTTCATTTGTGTTCCGAAGATGAACGAAGGTCCTACGGGTTTGGAACGACATGAGGGTGAGTAATTAATGACAGAATTTAAATTTTTGGGTGAAATAACCCTTTAAATGCGGAGAATTCATGAAATTTTCTCCTACTTTCAATCTTAAAGGCCATCTTTCAATTTAATTTTATAACTTAATTTATACAGAATTTTGTATGAAAATGTCAATTCAAAAAGACATACATAAGAATTCATATGTTTTATAAGACCCACGGGCAGAAATTAAGAAAAAAGTGTACCTATTCTAAGCTAGGCTTCAAAAAACCGCCCTTTTCCAGAGAACGCGTCATATGACGTAAGGACAGGCAAACAAAGGCGGGGGCGCTGCCCTGGACCCTGGTTCTCAGTGTGGGTTTACGTAGTCTGAGAGGTGGTAATAGAAAAGAGAGCTTGTCGTTATCATTATTATATAGTACGTTTGAGTTGTCACAATGGTGAATTCTTGTGTTTGTTTTGGATGCAACAACTCCAACTTGTCTGGCCATCGGGTCCACCGATTTCCAAACAAGAAACACAAAGATTTCCGTGCTTGGATACGTTTCGTCCAGGCAAAGAGAGGCCATTTCGCTGCCTCCTCGGTGACAAGACACACGGTGGTATGCGAAAAACACTTCACACCGGACAACTACAACCAGGGAGATCTTATGGAATTTCGCATGGGATTTCGACGAAGAGAGTGGGTTAGGCTGGCAAATGGAGCTGTCCCATCAGTGCATGCAAGTCCACCAGCAAAATCTGGCGGGAGTGAAGAGTCCGTTAGCACTAGCAGAGAATCTGCGCGCCGAAAACGGGAGCTTTGCACAGTAAGTCTTATAATACTGTATACAAATTGTTGCATCGAAATGTAGCTCTGCATGTAATTTCTGCAAATGTATTTTTCTTGATGTTATAATGGATTAGTCTTGGCATGACTTAGTTTGAGAAGTTAACGTTAGCACCATGAAGGCACGAAAGCCCGCCTAGCTGTTAACGTTAGCTTACTCCTGTTACACCCCGTGAGGCTGCACATGAGCCTCCTGACACTTATTTTATTGAACTAATAAGACGGGCTTCCAGACTGCGACCATTTTCTGAGAATGTGGGAGTCAACATTTTATGTGGTCGCATTTGTGCGAGTGCATGCAGGTTCATGTAACGTTAGCCTACTAAGTTACTCGGTTAAATTCACGCATACATTTTCCTGCATTGAACTTGGTTTAGCGCCCGCCAAAGTGAATTTTTGTCCCGCCAAAGCTTTATTTGATCGGTGAGTAATAGATGAACTGCTGCGCTTGGCTTGTGACAGTGTGCATGTTTCGAGCAGAGAGAGAGAGAGACCCTGTCGCGCGCGCGCACTCTGTAAACAAGACTTCACCGTCTCCAAAACGCATCCAAGTAATGCTTTACACTTTCGCCTGGCATCCGAAGAGAGAGAGTGCGCGCGCGACCGGGGCTCTCTCTCTGTGAAGCTGGTATCAACAGGGCACATGCGAGGGAATGCAGCTCGGGACAACTTTGAAAAGATTTTGAAAAGATTAGCAGTCTTTTAAATAATGCATGAATGGGGTATTTTCATGAAAGGACTACATTTTTTTAAAGTTTAAAGTTGTGATTTTGTTTTCAGATTTTGGGAGAGAGTGCTGCCAGCAAAGACGGGGCGGGTGCAACTGCCACTTCAGATCCTGAAGATGATGTAGATGGAGACATCTCTACAACGGACCCTGAGCCAGTAGTGGTCCATCGTGGATCACAGTGCAACATAAGATGTTTACATCGTTCATTAGGTAGTTAGCTTATATCTAGCATTCACCATACATGCCATATACAATCACAAATAAGGATTACATGTCAAAATTTTTCATGATCTCCATGGTTACTATTTTGTAATTTACACTTTTCAGACAGTAAACATTAAAAATTATGAACTTCATAATGTTAGAAAAATATATTTTGTACTGGGATGCATTAGATTAGTGCATGTGTTGTTGCCAATGAATGTTCAATGGTGAACAATTATTAAGATGAATCTCTTTCATCTAAGCTGTTCAGGTAAAGTCTCAGATGGTGGATGTGGGGACTCAAACCGAAAGGTTTGAGCATCGCAGATCAACTCCACTGGCCAGTCCTGAACAAAGTGATGATGAATGGTCATTTTCTGATATCATCAACCATTCTGGTGATATGTCATGGAGTCCCGGGGAGGAGATGTTGAGCGAGTCCTCTGAGGAGGAACCAGAAGAGCTGGAATCTCTCAGTGACCCAAAGTAAAAACCTTTTTATTAATGGAAAATGTCTGATTGTGTATCAAAAAATGTCATAGTCAGAATTAATGTGTTTTTTCCTTTTCTTGTTTTCAGTGCTGTTGACAAGTTCATTGTTTGCCAGAGGCAGTTGCTGTCTTTGTTCACGGTTTGTCCTGCATGCTGTGGGGAAACCCAGGGACACAATTCACCCAGTAATTTTACTCACACTTTCTTTTTAAAAACTTTTTTCATGCACATTTATGATTAATTTCTTCACGCAAATCGAGTTCCTACACTATTTATCTACACGTTCATTCACAGGGATCTTCAACTTGAAAGATGGACTTTAAGAATAAAAGCAAGTTATCAAATTTCTTTAAAGGGTCATTTCACCCATTTGAACATTTTTTTTTATTTAAAGTGGGTCATATATGTAGTCGAAATGTAAAATAATTTTTGAATTTGGTGCCTTCGTGACCGAGAAAAGACAAAAAATAACTTCAGAATGCATTTGTATGAAAGACAACAACTCCCACAATGCACCACATTGCACAGCTCCGCAAGCCACTCCCACTAATCCAGAAAGCGCATATCTTCCTATAAGAGAAATCACTCTTCCGTCTACAAGGCTAGCTACCACCAGAGCTTGAAATTCATTTCACATTCACACAAAATGTCTAGTTAGTTGGCGAACTCATATAGTGCATTACTCCTCGTTTGCATTTCTTTCGAAAAGGTGAATTATTGCATGGTACCTGGATGTTCAGTCAGAACATATGCAGTGCGAAACTAGGATAGTTCTCAACACAAACGTCCGTGTCCTCGTCTGATTCAGAGATTTCGTCCAGGAGAAATTGTCATCGTTGAAATTCTTTGCCGCAGACGGACTCTATCTCTATGTTCGTAGCGGTTCGTAGCTGCATAGTGAGATCACCGGCGCCACCAGTCCGCCCTAACTCGAGCCAGTCCGGGCTCCTCGTCCGCGGCAGGCAGGTCTTCTGCCTCGGCTGCTCTTCGCTATAATGCGGCTTGTAAAGGTAGCCACAAACACCTGATTCAAGCATCAGACTTCCGAAATCCTCTTCTTCTATATCATATTGAGCACTCTCCTCCGCTATTGTCATAACTTTACATCTGTCTCCACAGCGCCTGTTAGCTTAGCTTCAAACAAGATGGAGGATATTGCTTTCAGTTTCAGAGAGTAAAGTCCCAACCACTGATCTGTAATAGGTCTGTAGCGTGAGCGGGTCCCGCCCTGGGAAAGATGAGAAACTAGTGTCTGTAGTCTTAACAGAAATCCCCCCCTCTAACACTTCCTCCTACAATGACGCAAAATGACGATTTTTGCGTCATTGTAGGAGGAAGTGTAAGAGGTAAATAACAGATTTCTCCCATCTCAGGGGAAAATGAGAGAGTGTTGCACGACCATTCAATAGTATGACTGGGTTTCTAACAATGCAAAGCTTAATGCAAATGGGTGAAGTGTCCCTTTAAGCTAAGAATCACTCTTACTCCTCCAGTTATTTAAGACAGCTCGAGAGGTCTCTCAAGTGGTTAGAAGGTGCCAGTAGGGGCTTGTGACGCACTGAGGAGACAGACGTGCGCAAATCTTTCAGGAGAGGAAGAATGTTTTAGATATTTTTGACAGATATCGTTTGGATAGAGCAGCATCATCTTTGTCAGCGCGGGTTAATGTTGGGTTGAATTTGCCTTTTATAACATGTTTCCGCTGTTTGACTAATTCAGCAAGCGGTAGCGCCTCTTCCTCCCGCCATTTCAGTTTTCTCTTTGGAATCCATGGCGTCTGAATATATCAGAAAATCTAGCTTTCGGTATATATAGGCTGATCAGTTAACAGCACAGGTTTAAAATTAGTAATTAAGACATGGTGGAAAACGTGTTTGTCTTTCATTTCCAATGTGTATCATAATGTATTCTCTTGAAAATTATTTATTGAATGATTATAAGTGTTGAATGTAAACTCCTCTTAGGAATTTCACCATTCAATGGGAATTTATTGGAGAATATTCTTAAAGGAACACACCGACTTTTTGGGACTTTAGCCTATTCACCGTATCCCCCAGAGTCAGATCCATAGTCCATACATACCCTTCTCGTCTCCGTGCGTGAATTGTTTTACTTTTAAGTTCTTAAGTTACTCTTGTTCCATTCTTAGCAGTGTTCTTGTGAGTAATTCTCAGAGGCTTGATAAATACGGGTTCAGATTTGTTGAAAGCTTCACGGTGTCTGGTCAGAACAGTGATGTTTCACAGCAAGAGCACCGTTACAAGAGTACAGTGAGGTGGTTTATCTTTAAAGGTCAGCAAAACATTGGTTGAGCCTTCGTCCTCCATTGTGCCTTTGAGAAAAGAGTCATGTGATCGTGGTTGATGTTCACCTGAGTTGAATCATTCTATAATTCTATAGTTGATTTCAATTGGTTTGTTTTGAATTCCTAATTCTTAATATTACTGGTTTTCTCAGTCGCTTTGGTACAATTGTTGAATCATGCTTAACATTTGCAAACCAGTGAGTTAATTTATCAAAATAATTGTAATCAAAGTTTGAAACACAGTGCAAAACAGTTACAGACATTAAAGCAAAAGTACACAACATTTATGTGGTCTTTTATAAGTCTGTATTCTTTATATTTTACTTAGTTTTGAAACCAGTTCAGTCCAGCAGAAGAGCTCAAACCCAGAGTCCAGCTGTGTGTCTATGAAGAGTAACCGCTCTATGGATCCGCCACTAAAGTTTAAGAGTGGAGACAAACAGTCTGATCCCAGGTATATCATTTCTATAAAAGATGTGCTTATTGTATGTGATTTTTATGAAATTGTTATTAATATACAGCTGTTTAATGAGTTACAATCTTGCTAGTTTCAGTCACTATTAATGATTGTCACTGTGCTCTTGTGTAAAGCTCTATGTATTGTATTGTTAATACATTCACTCACTGTAAAAGCTGTTGGTCTGTTACTCAGTTAATGACACAATTACATCAATATCAGTGTGTCTGATTTCTTTACCCTCTTCATTCTGATTTAAGGTCAAACCTTCTATCCAGACCAGTTAAAAACAAAACTGTGTACAAGCCTGTGATTCAGCAACAAGACTTTAATGAAAGCATGTATCCTGGTTTCAGGTAAAATGCAGGACTTTTTTGTTGTCGTTGTTTAATTTTAGGTGCTGCAATTCACATGACAAATCACTCAAACACATGATTCATGATTAACACATTTCAGAAACCTAATGATGTTCTAGGGCTGTGCAATTAATTGAATTTCCCAACGATCACCAAAATTGTACAATCGAGTAAAAACGATTATTTTGCCATGTTCTGTTTTGAAAGAACGCTCTAACTTTGTCTTGTGTTCTGAATGACACACACACATCCGCCCCTCCCGAAGCAATACACTCTCTCAGCTTGAATGTTTAAACTGATAAGACTTAAAAATAAGTGAAAATGATCATCTTCAGTTACGATGCAATGCTGGCCCGATTGTGCAAGTGACAATTCCGTCATGTCCCGACTCCTAAACGCGAGAGTGTAGTTTCAACGCTTGCTTTGTCCAACCCATTTTGAGAGAGAGAAGACGCGGCACCGCTGAACACTCACGCGGTTTGTGAAATTGCGTCTTGGAGAAAGTTTTAAAATAATTGATTTGATTTTATAATCTGTGTGGATTAATTTAGGCTACTCATACAATCTACTTGCTAAAGTGAATCAATGTTTGCGGGGGAATTTTCCGCATTATATTAAGTGGTAGACCTGCGGGAATTATTAAAATACTCATTGAAGTATTATCTGTTATATTATTCATTTTAATAGTTCAAAAAGTACAATAAATGTTCAAATTGCGATTTTTTTTTTAAGAATTGTTGAAAGGTGTCTTTTTAATAAATGCAACACGTTCCCAAAGTCATGTGAAATAATCGTGTTACATAATCATGATTTCAATACTGACCAAAATAATCGAGCATCCCTATGATGTTCTGTGTCCCCTAAATAGTTTTGTAAATTATGTCTATTTACTTCTCTAACTTGTGTAATAATGTGGTATTTTAATCTTACAGCAATGACTCTAAACCTGCTAAAGTCCTCAACACACTGAGACTAAATCTGAGAAAGAAGTTTGAGTGTTTGTATGAGGGAATATCAAAGCAGGGAAACCCAACACTCCTGAATGAGATCTACACAGAGCTCTACATCACAGAGAGTGAAAGTGGAGAGATCAATAATGAGCATGAGGTGAGACAGATTGAGACACAGTCCAGGAGAGCAGAAACCGAGGACACACCGATCAAATGCAGTGACATCTTTAGACCTTTACCTGGACAAGACAAACCCATCAGAACTGTGCTGACAAAGGGAGTCGCTGGCATTGGAAAAACAGTCTCTGTGCAGAAGTTCATCCTGGACTGGGCTGAAGGGAAAGAGAATCAGGACGTCCAGCTCATATTTCCACTTGCTTTCAGAGAGCTCAACTTGATGAAGGACAAAACACTCAGTCTTTCAGATCTTCTTCATGTCTTTTTCCCTGAAACGAAAGAAATGGAAATATCCAGTGATGAATATAAAGTGTTGTTCATCTTTGATGGTCTCGATGAGTGTCGTCTGACTCTGAACTTTAAGAGCGAAGTGAAACTGTGTGATATATCTGAATCAGCCTCAGTGGACGAGCTGCTGACGAACCTCATTGTGGGGAATCTGCTTCCCTCGGCTCTCATCTGGATCACCTCCAGACCAGCAGCAGCGGATCTCGTCCCCTCTGAGTGTGTCCATCGAGTGACAGAGGTACGGGGCTTCAGTGACACACAGAAGGAGGAATACTTCAGGAAGAGAATCAGTGATCAGAGTCTGGCCGACAGGATCATCTCACACCTGAAGTCCTCGAGGAGCCTCTTTATCATGTGCCACATCCCAGTGTTCTGCTGGATCTCAGCCACTGTTCTAGAGGAGATGTTGAGTGAAGCAGAGAGAGGAGAGATTCCCAAGACTCTCACTCAAATGTACACACACTTCCTGCTCATTCAGACCAACATCAAACATGAGAAGGACTATGAGAAGAAAGTGAAAGATGAAGACATGATTCCTAAACTGGGGAAACTGGCTTTCCAGCAGCTTGTGAAAGGCCACCTGATCTTCTATGAGGAAGACCTGAGAGAGTGTGGCATTGATGAGACAGAAGCATCAGTTTACTCAGGATTGTGCACTCAGATCTTCAGAGAGGAGTTGGGCTTGTGTCAGGGGAAAGTCTTCTGCTTTGTTCATCTGAGCATTCAGGAACATCTGGCAGCTCTATATGTGCATCTCTCCTTTATCAACAATAACATCAATGTGTTTGACCAGATTACCAAACCAACTAATGGAGACTTTTCCCTATCTGATCTCCATCAGAGAGCTGTGGATGAGGCTTTAGACAGTAAAAATGGGCATCTGGACCTTTTCCTTCGTTTCCTTCTGGGTCTGTCAGTGGAGTCTAATCAGAGTCTCTTACAAGGACTAAAGACACAGACAGCAAACAGGTCTCACAACAGTGAGAGAACAGTTGACTATATTAAAGAAAAGATCAGTGAGAATCCCTCTCCAGATAAATACATCAATCTGTTTCACTGTCTGAATGAACTGGGTGATCTTTCTCTAGTGAACGAAGCTCAACCTCATATGAGCCGTGGAGGATTACGTGATGTGAAACTCTCCTCGTCTCAGTGGTCAGCTTTAGTGTTTGTGTTGTCCTCAGAGAAGACACTGCAGAGGTTTGACCTGAGGAGATTAATTGGAGACAGAAATGATCGGTAAGTAACACTGAGTACAATCATTACAGTCTAACACATTATGAACAAAAAGAAACTAAGAGATCAGAGGTGTTTAAATCACGGGACACAGACTGATTTCTAGGATATTGTACATCATTTGCTGGTGTTTCTCAAACCATGGCTGTGTCCTAGTAAGTCTGCATATCTCGACTGCCACGTCATCAAGCGCATGAGTTTATCTGCGTTCATTATGAAATGTAAGACACAGATAATGTATTTGGAGATGAAGGCATACATGTTATCTTTTGTTTCTGTGTAAATTAATCACTGAACACTAAACTGTTAATAATGTAAGACACTGGGAGACACAGACGCTGTCATTCACTGTATTGCATTAATAAAAAAGCCAGTTAATATAAAGATATTTAATAGCAAGTATTTTTCCTAAATTAAGTTTTTGTAGTATTTTTGTGCCGTGACCGTGGGGCAGAGTCCTGCACCCGACCCGCTTAAAATAGAACCGACCACCCGACCCGCAACCGAAATAAAATCAGTTTAGACTGTCACATTATAGACACACTTACAAAAATGTTTATTGCCAGGTCATACAGAAGTTATTACACGACAACTTCAGCCGAAGCTGTCAAAAGGCCGGTACATGAAGAACATGGCTAACGTTACCACAAAACTGAGTAGCCTTATAACATTTTACCAATCGAACAGACGCGGCTACAACCCTATATCTGCCACCCAATTTCGGCTAGCCTACATCTGACAATTTTGGGTTCAAACACGCTCTGTACAACACACATACTTAACAGTGTTAAATTTGAAGAATACTGTTCGACAGAACTGCTTGGTTTGTTGCCACAGTTCTCTGCGTGCTTCCTCAGCGATGAAGTTCCACATTTGCTGCTATCCAACACGAAAATGCAGCAAAGCCTTTCACAATATTTTCTTCAGATAACTCCAAATTTCTCCCACACACTGGACTTGATTTTTGATGACGTACTGTCGACAACTTTACAATCTCCACTAGCTATTCTTTTCTTCAACTCCTCAGCATCCATCTCGACGACTGCATGCAGATCGCGCGCGCCGTTATGAGGAATTTTTAAAAGTGAAAGTAGCCTAGCGCGTGGGCACAAATAAACTGATGTGGATTTAAATTATTTTATCAACTTAAAATTAGGGCTGTCAACTTTAGTCGTTTAGTCCACTAATCGGTCGATGCCGTCTTGGTCGACTGACATTCTCATTGGTCGACCAGTCGCATATATATATATATTTTTTTTTTTACCAATAAAGAAATTTTCATTGATTTACTCCTTGATATTTATTCCTTTATAAGCAGTTGTATATTACTGTATTCTAAATATAATTAGCCTATGTTTTTATCCCCAACTTTAAATGCTTTAATTTAGGCTATTTTGTAACAGCGCCACAGTTTAGCGCACCACGTAGAACACTCGGGAACCGCACCGGTGGCTGGCTGCACTGCTGCTTCGCGCTCAGTAAGGAATATAGGTAGTAATCTATGTGTCTGTCTGTCCATTTGCATTTTGATTATTTCGAGAACCGTTCATCCAATCGACTTCACAAGGGAGTGTAGTGTCGCATTTGGTGCAATATAGACAGACACGCGAGACGCGACACGTTCAGAATTAATAGTAAACTACAGAACAGCGCAAGCGGGAAGCGGCGCACCTCACGCAAGCAGGGCTTATATTCTCCGAGAACGGACACTGCACTAGTGATACCTGTATAAAACGCACACAGTCTGTTAACTTAAGCAATACTTTTAAGGTAGTCTAATATTTTTCTGACTAACAAATTACTGACACAGTAAAGGGTAGATTTAAATAAAGAAAAACGAAATTTAAATAAAGAAAAACGAAATTTAAATAAAGAAAAAAAGGAAATTTAAAAATACAGAAAAAAAGGAAATTTAAATAAAGAAAAACGAAATTTAAATAGGCCTAAAGAAAAACGAAATTTAAATAAAGAAAAAACGAAATTTAAATAAAGAAAAACGAAATTTAAATAAAGAAAAATACGAAATTTAAATACAGAAAAAATGAAATTTAAATAAATAAAAACGAAATTCAAATAAAGAAAAACGAAATTTAAATAGGCCTAAAGAAAAACTAAATTTAAATAAAGAAAAAACGAAATTTAAATAAAGAAAAACGAAATTAAGTTAGCCTAAATTAAAAACGAAATTTAAATAAAGAAAAACGAAATTAAGTTAGCCTAAATTAAAAACGAGATTAATTTGATAATAACGGGTAAAAAGTCTAATACATTTTGTTTCTATTATTCTATTTTCCACAATGTCAAAGCAACAGCAGCAATACAAGCTCATCCATACAAACTCCGCTGTTCTGCTAGCCAGAGAACACTCCTGTTGCTGGAACACTCAGGTGTCGGTTCTATTTCTAGCATGCGCCGCGTTTTCCGCGTGGCTCGAGCAGCGCCTGAGACGCTTGTCTCACGCAGGCAGTGTGCAAACTCCAACCTATTAACATGGGAGCCGAAATAAAAACAGACACCCAACGCAGCTGAGACTCTCACGCCAGCAGCCAGTGTGTCGCCGGCCTTATTCAAGCTCATATTCAATGAGAACCGTTTTGCGGGGGATCCCAGGTGTCAATAAAAAACAATAAAAAAAGTTTTTCGTTGATGTTTTATAAATGCTCTATGACAATTGTTTAATAAATGTTCTATCAAAATGCGTCTTTTTTATATTTTTACGTTTGCATGTGATTGTTTTAAACCCGTGTGTCCCCTGTGTCCGCCCCGACCCGCACCCGTATCCGACACAGTTGGATATTTTTCACCCGTTTGAGCAAAATTTGCAGGTCACCTGTCAACCCGTGCAGGACTCTGCCGTGGGGCGGGAACATGTGTGACATTGCCATGCACACTTACTAGAGCTTCTCATTCTAGTGTTTAATGCTGAGGACTCGAGTCAAGCCTCAGAAGGACCCGTGTAACTTCATGTTCCAGTTGAGTGCGCAAGCCTTTCAAACTCATTTGACCGTTGTGTGCGCACCGTCTGCGCGATCACAAAAATTGGGCTGCAAGCGGATCCTCCTGATGATGAAAATTACGTCACGCGGACGCCAAAGTAGCCTAAACTTGATAAAACAGTTAATCGCCTTGATGCCGTTCCTGGTGGTGTTTAGCTCCCTTCATCACCGCATAACTGACGCGCTGTGAGGATAAAGATTAGATTAGCTTACTTCTCATTTCAAAGACAACTTGTTGAACACAAACACTTCTTGATTCATGAAAATATGCATTTTTCAATAGGGGCCACAAGAGAAGTATTAAGAAAATAAATTAGATTAATGTCTGCAAATCATTTTTCTTTATAACCAGTTGCTTGCAAAATGATGGACAATGATTCACATTTTGTGCGCATCATTTCCTGTGACAATAAAACTAAGTAAATTATTAAATAAACAAGTAAACAAGTAACAAGCAAACAAACTCGTGTGTTTAATTTTTTACGAATAATTTGCTGATGCAGGTACAAAAAGACTTTTTCTTTTAATAAAGTTAAATGTCGCCATGGTGATAACCACAGCAACGGACAGGACAAAAAAAATCTGATATGTCCAAATAGTGTAGTGGTGTAAATGCAGACTAATAGACCTGCCACAGCAACACTGACAAGAAAAAGAAAAAACAAATCTGTGACGGCTGAATACGAGGCTTCTACAGTTATAGATACTAATACAACTTTTTTACATGTCCTTTATAAAGCAGTGTTTAATTAAGAAACATATTTGAGGGTATTTAGGAAGGTATAATGTATTATTTACTTATGATATGAATTATTATGATTATTAATATTATTATTGTTGGCATGAATAATTAACTTGTTTATTTTTTTATTTTCATTTAGTGTCACACAGAACACAGCAGATGAAGTTCTCCAGAAGCTGATGCCTGTGGTTACATCAACTAGATCAGCTCTGTAAGTGACACTGAGAACAAGCATCACTGTTAAAACATAACAGTTCTTACTTAAACATTATAAATTAATGGTTTAACAAAAAATATGAGTCACACTTCAGCTTTTAAACCCTCCAGCTATCTGACCTGATTTGTAATCTACTTAACCATTTTTTATGATGTATGTGTGAGAAATTTATTTTAAAATATATGCATTTATAATGTATGTATATAAACATTTATATGTAGACTTTTTATATTAATTTAAATGTAATTTAAATGTTAATACATTTATATTTAGTGAAAAAACTGATGTTTTCAATGTATTTCATTTGATCAGTTTTATATAATCTTTCTTCCTCACATAGAGACATAGTCTCTTAGAATAACAGTTAAACTTACTGATATATTTAATTCATTGTTTAAAAAAATTGATATTGCACAAATTATAAACACTATTAAGAAAAACAAAGATTTCTGTTTTGGTCTGAGAATGAAGAGTGTGTAATTGTTCTCTACAGGTTGGGTGATTGTGGTGTCACAGATGAAGGTTGTGCTGCTCTGGCTTCAGCTCTGAGATCAAACCCCTCACACCTGAGAACACTGGGTCTGTCTGAGAATAAACTAGGAGACTCAGGAGTGAAGCTGTTATCTGATGGACTGGCGAATCCTCACTGTAAACTGGAGAAACTGTGGTAAGATCATATGTGACTCTTGCATGAAACTATCACTGTGAATTCATATAATCAAAATGGAATAAAATGCAGGGAAATAACTATTATTTCATTAATTACAAGCAAAGCTATTAAAACAACATGATCAAATTCATCAAATTATTTTTACATCTGTTCATATGATGTAAGAGAATTAATATGTTTAAAGCGTTTGCACTATTTCTCCTGCTGTGAGTTCATGTGTTTGACCTGTAAATGACTGAACACATGAGCAGCTCCTCATTAAGGTGATTCTGCAGTGCTGATAGTCACACTGAAAAACACACTTTGAAGAGATGGCAAAAGTACTCACTTCCCGTACTCAAGTAGAAGTACAGATACTTGTGTTAAAAAAATACTCTGGTAAAAGTAGAAGTACTGAATTAACTTCTTTACTCAAGTAAAAGTAACAAAGTACAGGCTTGTAAATTTACTTAAAAGTATAAAAGTAAAAGTAGCCTTGTGAAGGACAACCATTTTTATGCAAAGCTGGACCACACAAATGTTACTAGAGTGCAATCTGAGAAACTTAAGTGGATATGGAAAAAAGGCTCTTTATATGCCATTGCCTACATTTTAAACTGATGTCTGCCAATTGTGATTCTGTGAGAATTCAAAGATCCAGTTTCTCTTTTTTTAATCTTCCCCTTAACATTTAAAGGAATCTACATGTATGTGTGTGTGCTTAAATATGGCTTCTGGAACAGATAAAATATGATTTATTTAAGTTTATTTATTATTTTATTATATATTATTTATTAAGTTCACCGTATTTTTAGGGTTACCACTAACAACCACTAGATAACAGCAGCGTCTAAGAAATTAACTGACAGCTAGTAAATCTTTGAACATAGAGTGCTAATAAAAATAAATGTAATATGTCAGGCTCACAATTTTTACAATTGAAGTGCTATAAAAGTTCAATGTGCATTGTATTAAATAAAATCTTTATTGATATGCAAATAGACAATAGACATCCAGCAAAAGAAAAATGGCAAGTGATGTATGCCCTCAAATCTGTAGATGTGCATCTAGGGTATACAGATCTTATTTTTTTACAGTCTATGGTAATGCGTAACGTGTCGTAATTGTATGTAGTACAGTGAGTGAGTGAAAAAACGTGTGTGTGTGTCTGGGACGGACAGGGAGAGAGAGACCGCAAGAGAGAGACCTGTATATCACCGACATTGTGATATACATTTAACACCCTTTACTTTAAACACCCTCAGCACAGCACAAGTCAGTATTAACAATCCATTCATTTTAATTATAGGGGGAAACTGGAGACTGTAGAGATTTTCTCCAGGTTTAAAGTCTACCTCATGTCAATGTCAATTCAATTCAATTCAATTCAATTCAATTCAATTCAATTCAATAATGCTTTATTGGCATGACTGTACATATTACAATATTGCCAAAGCTTGTAAAAAGACATCAAAATAATAAAATAAAATATTAAGACATAACTTAAATCTAAATGTACCACTTAGATTAATTGTACAAATTAACAGTGTAACAAATTATAATATCTGTGAACATTTTACACCACAGTGTTTTAACATATATACAAATTATAATATTGGAACATTTTATACCACGGTGTTTTAACACACACACACACACACACACACACACGTCACTGAAGGTCACTCTGGTGGACAGTAGGGAAACACACTGAGGTCAGACACACACATCACACACACATTCACCTGCTGTCTCTCAGCCTGTGGCACACACACACGTATCTGGCAGCAAGTGCTGCTGTCTGGCCCTCTCCTAGCAGGATCTTCGTCTGATCAACTTCAGTCATGGCTGTGAAGTTCTGCATTACGTTAGTGAGTTTGCTAAAGTAGAGTTCTCTGACTGAACTGTATTTGTGACAGTGAAGGAGAAAGTGCGTCTCTGTCTCGATCTCTCCTGTCCTGCAGTGAACACACACCCTCTGCTCTCGGGGTAACCAGCTCTTCCTGTGTCTGCCCGTCTCGATGGCGAGACTGTGTTCAGCCTGTACCGGCTCAGGATCACACACACACACACACACACACACACACACACACACACACACACACACACACACACACACACTCAGCCTGTACCGGCTCAGGATCCGTCTCTGCTTTGTGTCTCTCACACTCTGGAGATATTCTTCCAGTTCATAATTTGATTTCAGATTTCGATAGAATTGTAATTTACTTTGTGTTTTAGTTTCCTGATCCCAATGTTCCAGATATGTATTTTTTGACTGTTTGGTAATTTGGTTTGTCCTGGTGTTAGTGTGAGGAGCAGTGCTGGTCTGAGACTGGTTAGTGTTAGTAGGGTTAGTCCGGTTAGTGAGTCTCAGGACCAGCTGACTGAGGAGACTCTTTTCGGGGTTCAGTTCTTGGGTTTGTAGTGCTTTAAAATGTAGCGATTCTGTGGGACTTAATTTTTGGTGCATCCAGAATTTGAGGGATCTTTTTTGCATATTAATAATCAATGGGAATCGTCCTAATTCTGCTCTTCATGCATTATTGGGTGTTTTCCTTTGTAGTTTTAATCATTTTGCAGAATTCAGTGTGTAGGGCTTCTGTTGGATGCCTGTCCCATCTAGTGTAGCTCTGATCACTGAGTGGACCCCAGACCTCACTTCCCACACAGCGCAATGGGCTGAATTACACTATCGAAGATTTTACACCAGATTGGAATCGGTAATTCAATGTTTTGGAATTTTTTCTTAATTGCGTAGAGAGCTCTTCGAGCTTTATCTTTGAGAGCATGTAACATGCAACTGTGGCGCTACCAATAAATCTGTCACAAAGAACCGGCAAAAGTAATGATTATGAATATGTAAAATATAACAAGGAGACATTTTAATTAATGCTGATGCGCAATCTTTGCAGTGAACGCGCCAGAGAGAAATGCACATTTCATACGGATTACATGCAGAAAACAGTCTGTTTTCTTTCGTTTTGAATTGTTCTGTTTAAAAGTACACATTTCAAATTTTCTATATATATATATATATATATATACATCTCAGGTCTGTGAGGCAAGTACAGACCTGAGTTTCGGTTCATGAGTTTAACCAGTTCACGCGCCCGCGCCTCCGTGTCCTGATCTATTTTCTGCTATATTTAGCCTACTTATTTATTAAATCCATGAAACATGAATGAAATATTGATTAAAATTAAGATACAATTAATACAAAAACGAAATTCACTTTAAAGAAGGGCTTTTGAGGTCTCTGTGAATGTTTTAAAGCAGTATTTTGGTGCCGCTTTCAGAGCGCTCACGTGCGAAACGGAGAACTGACACGTCCGTAACATTGTTTTTTCCTCATAAATGTGAACACAAAAAATAAAATGAATATGATATGTTCTGTGATATGTTCTTCATCCGGTGGGTATTACTTTTGGTTTGCACAGTGAAATTCACAGAATTACTAAAAAATATTTTGCCACCTAAAAGTTAAAGATTTTTTTTTGTATCACGTCCGTTACGGATTTATATTTCCCTCATATTAAAATATAAAACGCATGTGTCTGTAGACTAGTATTTTTCTAATGTCTGGACTTCTTTATTAAGGGAGTATGGATATATAAACAGTTTCAATTGGTATTTGAGAATTTACATTTCAAGTTTTTACTGCAATTGTCACGACCATAATGCTGGGATTGCCCAATTTTAAAGAATTTATCCAGGTCTACGTATTGTATAATGTTAACTTCAAATAAGGGGTGTGTCGCGATTCTGCCTTCTCACACTCACACCGCGACACAGGTTCGTGGATCCGAGTGTCAACGGTTTCATATTGCATATTGTTACAGCCCTAATTATTAGAATATAGACATTAAGAGAATAAATTGTTATGAAAGTACTTTTAATTTTAATACTTAAAGTACATTTAAAATCAGGTACTTTTTACTTTTTACTTAAGTAGGGTTTTCATTGTGGTACTTTTACTTTTACTAAAGTAAATATGTCTCTGGTTATTTGTACTTTTACTTAAGTACTGAGATTCAGTACTTCCTCCACCACTGCTCTAGGGCGGTGCTGCCTAGGCTGAACTGGTGTCTGTGTTCCTGACATCTGGGCTTCTTCTGAAAGACCATAATGTTGGTCTTGGTGAGGTTGACTGCCAGGGCCCAGTTCTGGCAGTAGTTCTCCAGCAGGTCCAGGTGCCGCTGCAGTCCCTGTGCAGTGGGTGACTCTCTCTCTCTCTCTCTCACACACACACACACACACACACACACACACACACACACACACACACAGTGGGTGACAGCAGCACCAGGTCGTCTGCGTACAGCAAGAGCTTGATGCTCCTGTCCTGTAGAGTGAGTCCAGGGCCCGTAGACTGCTCCAGCTGCACCGCTAGTTCATTAAAGGGCACCTATTATGCAAAATTCACTTTTACATGGTGTTTGAACATAAATGTGTGTTGGCAGTGTGTGAGCAAAACCACCCTAGAATGATAAAAATCCACCCAGTAGTTTTTTTACTATCTCAATAAATCACAAGCACTGTCTCAGAACACCCTGTTCTAGATTTTCCTCATTGTGACGTAGAAATGAGCTAAGCCCCACCGACGTGATTTGATTGACATCTGGTTTTGGCATAGACCCTGCCCTCGGTGATCTGCATCCTCAGCGACAGCCGGTAATGTCTCCTAAGAAGTGTAGGTGTTCTGTTGTGGGATGTAAGAATGGACATACTAGTCTTCACTGACATCAGAGCCACTGAAAACGCAGCGGATGGATTTTATTTATGAAGAAAAGGCGCCACTTAAACTTCCTAAATACGAGAATCATGTTCTGACTGACTGTTTAGTGAACGAGGGTCAAAGTTAATCCTCAAGTGTGCATGTGTATGGTTTTTGCTCATACTGTTCGCGATCCAACGTCACCTCCAGAAGAAGTAAGTGTATTTTATTATTTTTGAGCAAATAGTCACTTCAATCGATGTCAGCCAGTTCAACAACAAATGCGTCTAAAGCTATTTATTGTCGTCGTCATAGGATGTCTAACCAAACAACGTCAGACTGTTTTATGTCACGTACATTATTTTTTACAGCAATAACAAATGTAAAATGAATACCTCTCATAAACGTCTATCTCCCTACAGCATTTGTTTTCTGGTTCTGTAACGTTAGCCATCTTCTCATATTTGCCACATAAGCGTGTTTGTAAGTTAGTTTAAAAAATGCGCGAAAGTTTGTGTGTGTGTGTGTGTGTGTGTGTGTGTGTGTTGCACATCCATAATTGCAAAGGGGACGCGATTAAAACTTTGTAAGTACATAAATGTATCAAACAACCATTCCGAGACGTTTAGTCTATTCTCATTCGTGTTTATTCTGTGCCGGAGTCTCTTCATCATCTGGGTCCAGCAGGGCGGGGATATGCAGCTCATTTACATTTAAAGTGGTATAGACCAAAACAGCTCTTTTTAAAACAGGCCCCAAAAATGACATTTTCAAATGGTTATAATAAATTAACTGTGGGGTATTTTGTGCTGAAACTTCACAAATACATTCTGGGGACACCCAAGACCAATATTACATCTTGTAAAAAGGGGCATAATAGGTGCCCTTTAATGTAGATGTTGAACAGCGTTGGACTCAGGCTACAGCCCTGCCGCACTCCTCTTTTCTGAGTGAAGAATTCTGTGTGTTTGTTGCCAATTCGTATTGCACATTTGTTGTTCGAATATATTGATTTTATAGTGTCATAAACTTTACCCCCTACACCACTTTGTAAAAGTTTGTAATATAATCCGTTGTGCCAAATAGAATCAAATGCATTTTTTTAAATCGACAAAGCATGCAAATATTTTTCCGTTTTTGGTCTGTTTTACGTGTTTATTGATTAGGGTGTGTAGGGTGTAAATATGGTCTGTAGTTCTGTGATTTGGAACGAAGCCAATCTGACTCGAGCTCAGGACATGTCAATGTCACAGATTATGACCTGGAGAAACACTGTAGTACATCGATGACACGTCAGTGTCTGTATTATTAATGAGGCTGGAGGTTCTTATCCTACGAGAAGACATTTCTCTTTTTCCATGACAGCACATGGTGTTTTTCTATGACAGACGCTTCAAACTGCAAAATCACGCAGTAGTTTAGAGAGGCGTTCATGGGTCGCAAGTGTGTGTGTCCATGGTGCAAGAGTTGAGGGTGTTGCAGGCTTCCCCCGTGATGCTGTCAGGCTGAGACTCGCTGCGGGCGTTTGGTTGGCCAGAAACTACAGACACAATCAAACTGTGTGTGTGTGTGTGTGTGTGTTTAACAAGCGTTTTTCTGTGGAGAGCTACAAGAATATCTATCTTCTCTGTCACTATCTCTCCTGAAGGTGTAGATTTGTGATCTACGCAGCCGGTTTTTATGACATTTGTATGAGAAAATTATTATCATATAGATGCATTTATAGTGAATGTATATAAACATCTATACTGTTAAAGGGAAAATACAGATTGTGTTCAATGATTTGGTAGGAATTTAACTGTCCGCTGTAAAATCCTCCAGTTTCCCCCTGATATGTAGTGAGAGCCGGCATGGGCCGCTGACAGATGACTGTTGCTCGTCCCTCTCTCTCTCCTGTCTTGCTCTGCCACACACACTCCCTCTCTTCTTCTCACAGCCGCACACACACATTTAAGAGGATTTTACAGAATGATTGTGAGGTAGACTTGAGCTGAAAGAGGGGGGTTTCATGACTCTTTATTGTTCATTACATTAACCTCTTCTTTTACAATTTTATATTTTTATTTTTTTTTATTTTTATATGATGTATAGTTTTAATTTGTTATATCAGCTTTTATGTAATTACTGAAAAAATGTGTCGGATCAAAGTAAAAAAATTACTTCAACTTATTACAAGTAATCAATTTACTTTTTCTCAAGTGAGTTTGAACAAATCAAATTTCTATGGTCAGTTGAAACTATGTTTTTTACATGATTAAATCACAAATTATCACAATCTTTTTGATTATCTTATTTTTTTTAAACAAAATTTCCAAATAACTACAAACAATGTTGTCACACTGTGGTTTCCTCAGGAACAGACTGAAGACTCCGATTATAGGTACAAACTCAAACTTAATAATATTACTCTGGAACAAGCTGACAGGGAAAACACATAAACACAACGGAGATCAGACAAAGACTGAAAGAAAGGGTGCATCTTATATAGCAAACGAGATAATTAATCATGCACAGCTGTGAAAAATTAACTCCATGATAGTAATAATAGAAACAAAAGAGTGGCGGAAAAAGAAAAGGAAAACAGGAACAAATCAAAAAAGAAACTGAAAGTCCAAACATGAACTGACACGTTATCTGCAACTACACGTGACAGTCCCCCGTCCTCCCGAAGACGCTTAACGTGTAATTAAACGCAATGCGCTCGTATTCTGGGCTCATCTGCTATTATATACGGATATATATGCCTGTCACCGCGCCTGCCACTCGACCTGTCACTCAACCCATCACCGCTAGAGGCAGCTGCCACTCGACCCGTCACCGTTATATGCGCCTGCCACTCGACCAGTCATGGATATGCGCCTGCCACTCGACCAGTCACCGTTATATGCGCCTGCCACTCGGCCGGTCACGGATATAACCAGTCTCGGCACCTAAGAGTCACACCTGCCACAAGATCTCTCACTGTTTACATCTACCAGACACTCCGATTGATTCACGAGAGCACACAGACAGTGCAATCCTGCTCTTATTTTACCTTTTTGTCATATTATGTTATATTTTATTCGCTCTTTTTGCTTGAATCGGAGCGCGTTTCGTAGCTCTTACTATAAGCATCGCTCCGGCCACTATAGCGTCGCACCTGCCAAAAGATCTCTCACTGTTTTCATCTACCAGACACTCTCCGATTGATGTACATGTGCAAACAGACATTATTCGCTCTTTTTGTCCATAATTGAGCGCGCTTGTTGGCTCCTAAGCGTCGCGCCAGCCTCAAGATCTCCCACTGTTTTACTGGCTGATACTCCGATTGACATGCTGAAGCGAAAAGCAGACGAAGAGTCTTCTTCACTACATCGATTTGTTTGTTTTATAGGCTATTTTATTTCATTTTATTTACAGAATTGCAGAATATCAATATTTAAGGATGAGGTCTTGGATTTTGCATGAGTCTGCACAACAACAACAACAAAAAAACTTGTTCAGGCAAAGAACAAAATTTAATTTTAATAATTAAAAAAATAGAAATTAGTGCATGGGGTTCAATCGGTGACTCTACCAGTGGCCGTTAAAAAAATCAACACCAAATCCAACACAAATGGACTCATATACTGAATTTAGATTGTGAAATTGACAGCATTTTAATGATTAATCTAAAATATTCAAATAAAAGAGAGGACATGGCAATATTTTGGACTTACAATTGTTATTTTGACAGTTTTTCACACAAACATCTAATGCGAAAGATGGGAGATAGGACATTACTTGGTTGACACAATCGTAATTTCTACATCAGAATATCGATCACAAGTAGCCTATAATTATGAACTACTATAAAAACAATAATTAAAAAAAGCACAAAAAAAAGCAAAAAAATAAAATAAATAAATTCAAATAGATAGGCCTGAGCTATAAAACAAACAAACTGATGTAGTGAGTAATCATGCTTTTCCTTTCATAAAAGTAAAGTAGGCCTATCAGGCAGTAAAAGCGAGAGATTTTGAGGCATGCGCGACGTTTTTTTTATGAACAAAAAGAGGAATAAATATAAGATAATATGGCAAATAAGAGCAGTATTTTGCTGTGTGTTTATACATGTGAATTAATCGGAGTGTTTGGTACGTTAAAGATCTTGAGGCAGGCGCGACGCTAAAGTGACGCGTGCTCCATTATGGACAAAAAGAGCGAATAAAATATAACATAAGATGGAGCAGTATTTTACTGTCTGTTTGCACACATGCATCAATAGTGTCTCTGGTAGATTTAAAATGTGAGTGATCTAGAGGCAGGCGCGACGCTTAGGTGAAGTGGCGCTCCATTATGGACAAAAAGAGCAAATAAAATATAAGATAAAATGGCAAAAAGATAAATAAGAACAGGATTGCATGGTCTATTTGCACATGTGCATAAATCAGAGTGTCTCTGGTACATGTAAACAGTAGGTCTGAGGCAGACGAGAAGCTTGTAGCTGACACGTGCGCTCCATTATTAACAAAATAAAATAAAATGTACATGAATAAAATGAAGCCTAAGATAAGATGGCAAATATGAGCAGGATTGCACTGTCTGTTAGCACATGTGCATCAAATTGAGATCTGGTAGATGTAAAAAGTGAGAGATCTTGAGGCAGGCGCATATAACGGTGACTGGTCGAGTGACAGGCGCGGTGACAGGCACATATATCCGTGACTGGTCGAGTGGCAGGCGCATTTAACAGTGACGGGTCGAGTGGCAACTGCCTCTAGCGGTGACGGGTTGAGTGACAGGTCGAGTGGCAGCTCCCCCTGCCACGCAGAGATTTTACCCCCTCTCTCCACGCGTCCACTTGAAAGGGATATTACGTCACTCAACACTCATTATCTCAACACTCAACACTCATTATCTCAACACTCAACACTCATTATCTCAACACTCATTATAAACCCTTATCTTATCTTTTTGCCACATATAACAACAATCATTATCTATAAGCATAGCAATTATTATTCAATAAGAGACAATAAAGAGCTAAAAGAAAATTTGAAAGTTTATTAAATTAACTAAAATTATACATTTATAACTATACAAATAATTACATACTGCATTCAGTACAACACCATTCTTTGATCAGATCTTTGAAAATAAGCCGTCGTGCTAAATCATGTTTAATAGACAGCATGACCAGACCATTTAGTCTTTCCTGAGACAGTGTTCACTACAACATTGACAGGATCATTGAATCAGTGATTTGAACTCGGTAAACCAAATCAGTTCTGTTCATGAATGAATCATCTAGACTGGTTATAGATACTTCACCTCTGGGAAGATGAATGTGTATTTAAAATAGGTCATTTAAGTAGAAGAAATGTGGAGAAATTTTTGAATTTAGAGCTTTCTAGACTGAGAAAAGCCAGAAAATGTATTTTTGGCTTATGTGGATGAAAGACAACAACTCCCAGAATGCACTTGCTTCGCTGCCTTAGGAGGCCACGCCTACCGGTTAGAGAGCACAGTTGAAAACAACAAGGCTAGCCTAAGTAAGTGATGAGTTTGCCAGGGATTTAGAGTAGAGCCCTGCATTTCAGCCCGAGCCCGACGGGCCCCGACTTTTTTACGCCCCTAGGGCCGGGCTTCGGGCCAATTTTCACGTCACAGTTTACATGCGGGCCGGGCCTCGGGCCTTTTTTGAGCTATCCTTCTTTTTATATTTTTAGACATTAATAAAAAAAAAATATGAGAAGTTGACGTCGACGATAGAAAAACAAACATAGAAAGACATTTAATAACCTCATAACTTTCATAATCTTATAATTATTTACACTGACATATGATTGACATGACAGTCGCACGCACGCACGCGCACACACAAGTGGTTTCCCGTCAGCGGAACCAACGATTCACCTCATGTGCAAATAATGGAGAATATTAAGAGAAAAATCGCGAGTGATAGAAGAGAGGACTGGGTTAAAATCTTCCACTGTGGATGCTATTCTTTTTCTCCACGATGCTCTGTAAGAGACTATTCTAACTTTTCGTTTGATTGGACTTTTTCATTTAACTTTTGGAAACGTCTGATGTTTTTCGTTTTTCGTTCGATTGGACTTTATTTTCGTTTAACTGTTGGAAACTACTGGAAAAAAGAATGGCCATGTTCTGTGGTGCATTTTTGAGGTAAGATAACCTGCAAGTTTGTTTTTGATTTATTTAATTTGTTTAGATTGATTATTGCTCATTCCGTTTGCGAGCGCTGTTGCGAGCAGCCTGAGCCTGCCTCAGTATTTAAAAAAAATAATTACTCACTGTGGTTTAATAAATAAACATTAAACTAACTGTCTGTGTGATATGCTTGAAGTGTTTTACATCTATGGATTTTATTGTAGCTAAGTAAAGTATTAGCGTTTATTTGAGAGGCTAAATTGATCAAACATGTTTTACTCGCTGTTGGCTCGGCTTGCTTGGCCGTCATTTTTTTTTTTAAATGCTCCCAACATTTGTCTAAATTAGCTTAATAAAGAAATGAAAAGAAAATAAACATAACTAACCAAACGGACATATTTTAATGGCAGTCTGCCGCTGTGAAGAAAAAAAAAAAAAAAAAAAAAAACAGGCTCGGGTCGGACTCGGGCTGATAATTCTGATGAGCTCTCGGGCCAGGGCCGGGCTCGGGCCTAGATTTGAGGCCCGTGCAGGGCTCTAATTTAGAGACCCAAAATGTCCGGGATTCGGCTTTTGCGTTCTACAGTCGCCATTCATCATGTTTACTGTGGCGAGCAGGACGAGGCTGACGGCCGCGGGAGAACGGCGCGAGGCCGGTGGCTTCATTACTGAGACGCGCCGGGTCTCGCATCTCTCATGGAGGAGCGGGAATTTTCTTAGAATGTTAAAACGCACATCAACCGATCACTTGTTTAGCGTTCATGTAAACACTACAGTCAGATTCACCGATCGGAATTAATTCAGTTAGATTGAAACGAGAGGTGAGCATGTAAACAATGAATGGCGACCGCAGAACGCAAAAGCCGAATCCCGGACATTTTTAACAGTCTCGCCCGCCGGACAAGTCCGGGAAAAGGAAGATGGTAACCCCTACTTACTCAGCTTTCTCCTATTATTCAGCTTTCTCCACAGAACAAGAGCATGCTAGCTTAGCTTCCAAAGAAAGACGGCTGATACTGTGTACATTCTGTGAGTGAGATCCCACCCTGTATGGGCGGGCTGAAAACATGCGGAACAACGCCATCTACTGGCTGTAGTCTTTAGCCTCTGGACAGAAAATCCTCCGATGACGCAAAATGACGATTTTTGCGTCATCGGAGGATTTTTTCCAGACAAAAAATACATAAATCTCTCGTCTCAGGGGGATATGAGGGGGGAAAGCAGGGTAATTCGAAAATACTACAGGTTTTCTACTAATACAAAGCTTAATGCTAAATCCTGAAGTAACCCTTTTTAACGGGTAACGGGTTTCTCCTATTCACTGCAATGAACCGACTCAAATGATTCATTCACGAATCGCACATCATTACAAATGTATACCTAAATGTTGATCGATTCCTCACAGAAATTGGCTCAGAGGCTTCAGAAAGACTAAATATATACATCACTGGACTAGTTTTATTATCGGTTGGTGATTTTCCGTTTCCACACTGTGTCGTTTCTGAATAACCCGCGAGCGAACACACACACTTGGCACACACTATAATGAATACCCGTTCTTTATAGTGTGCTTCCTAAAAGATTATTTTACGAAGTAAATACCAAAATCATCCAGGAAATTATGGAGTTCTGCTGGACCCTTACAATCATCCCAATCCTCCCCTGCTAACACACACACACACACACACACACACACACACACACACACACACACACACACACACACACACACACACACACACACACACACACACAATGTTCCTTAAAATGCTTACAAATACATTAAGCACACTCACACACACATGTTCCTTAAAATGTTTACAAATACATTAAGCACACACACATATTCCTTAAAATGTTTACAAATACATTAAGCACACGCACACACACACATATTCCTTAAAATGTTTACAAATACATTAAGCACACACACATATTCCTTAAAATGTTTACAAATACATTAAGCACACACACACACACACACACACACACACACACACACACACACACACGTTCCTTAAAATGTTTACAAATACATTAATCGCACACACACACACATTCCTTAAAATTTTTACAAATACATTAAGCACACACACACACACACACACACACACACATATCTTAAAATTTTTACAAATACATTAAGCACACACACACACACACACACACACACACACACACATATCTTAAAATGTTTACAAATACATTAAGCACACACACGTTCCTTAAAATGTTTACAAATACATTAATCGCACACACACACACACACACACACACACACACACACACATCTTAAAATGTTTACAAATACATTAAGCACACACACGTTCCTTAAAATGTTTACAAATACATTAATCGCACACACACACACACACATTCCTTAAAATTTTTACAAATACATTAAGCACACACACACACACACACACACACACACACACACACACACACACACACACACACACACACACACACACATCTTAAAATGTTTACAAATACATTAAACACACACACACGTTCCTTATAATGTTTACAAATACATTAAGCACACACACACACACGTTCCTTAAAATGTTTACAAATACATTAAGCACACACACACACACGTTCCTTAAAATGTTTACAAATACATTAAGCACACACACACACACGTTCCTTAAAATGTTTACAAATACATTAAGCACACACACACACGTTCCTTAAAATGTTTACAAATACATTAAGCACACACACACACACACGTTCCTTAAAATGTTTACAAATACATTAAGCACACACACACACGTTCCTTAAAATGTTTACAAATACATTAAGCACACACACACACACACACACACACACACACACACACGTTCCTTAAAATGTTTACAAATACATTAAGCACACACACGTTCCTTAAAATGTTTACAAATACATTAATCGCACACACACACACACACACACACACACACACACACACACACACACACACACACACACACACATATCTTAAAATGTTTACAAATACATTAAGCACACACACGTTCCTTAAAATGTTTACAAATACATTAATCGCACACACACACACACACACACACACACACACACACACACACACACACACACATATCTTAAAATGTTTACAAATACATTAAGCACACACACGTTCCTTAAAATGTTTACAAATACATTAAGCACACACACACACACACACACGTTCCTTAAAATGTTTACAAATACATTAAGCACACACACACGTTCCTTAAAATGTTTACAAATACATTAAGCACACACACACGTTCCTTAAAATGTTTACAAATACATTAAGCACACACACACGTTCCTTAAAATGTTTACAAATACATTAAGCATTAAAGCACATTCACACACACACTCACACACACGTTGGGTTTCCATGTTTTATGGGGATTTTCCATAGAAATAATGATTTTTATACTGTACAAACTGTATATTGAATCCCCTAATCCTAACTGATGTAATTTAACAACTTGTTTCTAATGAATATTTGTATATATTTCATATTGACAGCATTATGTTATTTATTTTGTAAGTGTCATGTTTATCTCTGGATATAGGCTTAATGTGTGTCATTGTTCTCTACAGGTTGATAAGGTGTGGTGTCACAGATGAAGGTTGTGCTGCTCTGGCTTCAGCTCTGAGATCAAACCCCTCACACCTGAGATATCTGAATCTGTCTGAGAATAAACTAGGAGACTCAGGAGTGAAGCTGTTTTCTGCTGGACTGGCGAATCCTCACTGTAAACTGGAGAAACTGTGGTAAGATCATCTCTACCATAAAGACTCGGAGTGAATAAGGATTAATATGTACAGTAGATACTGTATACACTATATCTTTGGTGTAAGCCCCATCCGGTGGTTCAGCGACAGACTCCAGCTTGAGCCGTCAGATCCTGCCGGCGGGAGAAGGCAGCGGTGAGGAGTCTCCCTGAAGAGGAACATTTACATCTGCATATATTATTAAAACTAACAGTAAAATAAACCGGACGAACTACAAATCAGACAACAGATGCAGGATACAGTGAAGAGGGTTTTTAAATTACAAATGTTTGCTGTAAATCAACTTGCCTTGTAATGCTTGTGCAAACAGACCCTTGTAAAAGCTTGAGCATCGCCTCAAAATGTGTGTGTGCAGCTGAAAAGAGGGAAGTGGTGTGTGTTTCACCTGAACCAGGGCTGTCACCATATCAGATTTATCACTACATGATTATCATGGCCAAAATAACACACAATAACAATATATCACCATATCTATGTAAAATCTTGAAAAAAATAATAATAATGCTATCAGTCAAATTCATAACTTTGTTTATTTTGTGTTATTTTTGAACAAGAAGAATCACTCCATCACACACAAAAGGAACAATTACACTTAATGCGACCGGTTTGAAATAATGGCAACACTTTATCACAAGTATACAGTTACACAGCGCTTATAAATCATTTTCAAACTATTAGTTTATAGTTAATGAATAGTATATAATAATATATAAGCTGTAGTTAATATATTAAGAGACTATATACAAATAGCAAATTCTTGGTTCACTGTCACTGTAATTAACCAAGTATTATTGTTTAAAGTCCCCGTGAACCGGAAGTTGCAAACGACTTTTCTCCAGTGTTATGACGTATTTCCCAGTGAAAGGGAATATTGAACAGAGGGCAGGGTTTTACTCTAGCGCTCCTCCTCTCCATCTCTGCTCATAACAGACTAACGGTTTGAGGGGAGTGGTTATGCGTTGCCCAAACCAATTCCTCAAACCTACGTCATCAGAGAAGGTCCTCCAATGCAGAGGGGAGGGGCATTTTCAGATTTTGATTAAAGATTACCATGGTAAAAAATTTTTTTTTTTAAATATTTTCTTGCACGGATTAATTGTTCACCACAAGACTAGTAATATGCGCTAACAAAGTAAATAGGGTCAATTTTGATTTCATGGGGACTTTAATTAGCTCTTATGTAAAGAGTTAGATAATGCTTTGTTAACAACGTATTAACCATAAATAGTTCTCACTCTAGATTAGGTCACGGAGAATCAGAAAATGGCATTAAGTGCTTTAATACAGCCTTTATTGGACATTAATTACATTCATATTAAGAGTTCCTTAAAATGTTTACAAATACATTAAGCTTACACTTGTACACACACACACACACACACACACACACACACACACATTAGGGCTGGATACGATATGTACTGCAATTTTTAAGAATTGCGTTTCTACAATAATGCGATTCGATATTGCAATGTATTTCTTCTTTTTTTTACACTAGACTATGGGTAAAAGTTAAATCATACTCTTATACAGACTGTACATGATGTATAAGATGAGTCATAATTACAAATTCAGTTCATCACATCTTTCTGAGTTTTATTTCAAAAGCATCATACAGTGCTACATTCTCTTGATTAAATAATTCAATTACAAATACATGTTTTAACAGTCACTTGTCGCCACCTAGTGTCGGAATAATGTAATCGATAAATGCGTTATTTTAGGCACCAAGTTTCTATCAAAGGCTGATTTACTCTATTTTGATCACTATCGTAGACATCAGTGTTTATATTTGCACTTTAAACTTTTATCCCAGTACTTCTATGATAATTTGAACGATTGTATCACAGAAATAATGATACTATTATGAGGTTTTAAAGACCTTTTGTGAGGCTGTTTCATGACAACTCTCTCTGGGTCAGCGGCAGCGCCAACACAGATTTGAATGTTGCGATATGATTTTGTCAAAGGTTTAATAGACAGATTGAAAGATTGTGTGGGTGTTTGAATGGAGATCACAGTATTTTAAAGATGAATCGTGCATCTCTACTGTCTTATCTCTTATCTCTTGTAAAGATTGTATTTATGAGTTGAACGCACATGAACGCCTCCACAATAGTCACTTTTCCTCCGTCGGGCCGAACGGTTCTCATAATGGTAATGAATCCTCAGCTGAACCGTGCTGGTAGAACCCGTGAAGTAAAGTCTCCAGGATTGGTCACTTGTCTGTTGCCTGGCTGCCAGTTTCTGTGTAGCTGGTTAAGCGCTCTTTGAGTGAAGTAAACAAAGCAATAATAAAATTAAAAGCAATCGCTGATCATTCTCCGTAACGCGATCGCTATTCACATCTCATATCCTCAGTAAACCGGCGCGTTACCAAGGCAACGACTGACGCGTTTGCATTACATTCCAAAGAGCGGCTGCTGTCAAACCATAGAGACAGAGCGCATTTAGGCCACGCCCACACCCAGGGGGAAAACAAACCAACCGTCCCCATTGACTTTGCATTCTCTTGGTCGGCGTTGCGTCACAAATCATGTGACCTGCGTAGCAACAAGCCGCGAAGGGTAAAACAAACCGATGGCAAAGCCCGAGGCAAATCAAAAAGGTATCTATTCACGGAAGTTTTGCTGTGGACTATGTCAATTATGGATACTAACGGACTACTTTGTATTAATGATGAATGGTCTTTGTATGCGAATGTATATTGGTGGTGAGAAGTGAATGTAATAAAACACTCATGTAATTAAGCGATTTGTGACTAACTACCTGTGAAAGGCGCTATATGAATACAGATCTTCTATTACAAAATGTCTTATCAACAGTCTCCTAGCGTCTGTAAAAAAAAAAAAAAAAAAAAAAATATTGCATCACATTAAGTGTATTTTGATTGTCAAAACATTTTAGTAACTAATCTGAATTTTATTAGGTTTAGTGACAACATGTTACAATGTTTACATGGCACAATTTCTGGTAAGCTTAGCTAACGTTACGCTTTTTTATTATTTCAATTCAATTATTGGGATTTGATTTAATATTGACTCATTTGGATAAATATTAGGTAGGCTACGCAAGATAGGCATTAATTTTTCTCAAGAAAAAAACAACTCGCCTAATGCTGAAAACATGATACAGAGAGCCCCATCAGCTGGCAGTATTATTCATATTTAGCAAAATACTCCCTATAGCTCTTTTTTTCTAGCCAACTAACGTTACGTGCCATATCCATATTATGGTCATCAAATGGATTTCCTGAGGTAAATGCAATGTGACATTCTCCAGCTGTTTTACTGACCCCTTTGTTTGATTGATTGGTCGATATGATGAAATATACATTTCGGTAAGTTGTAAGGTATCTTTCAACATTGTTCATTCGTGTTTATTTACTGTCAGCTAGTAGAGAAGATCGGTTGGTTCACGTGCCGCTAGGGATCTGTCGCGTCCTTATCTAACGTTACTGTCTATGGTCGCGTCACATTTACAAGCGCCAAAACGCTATTTGTTGTCTGAATTTCGTAATAAAAGTGACAGATCTGATAGTTGAGATTGTTGTTGTTGCAACCAACACCACAACAGTTTTTCGGCATGATTTGCAACCAAAGGAAAAGAGTTAGGTACTCGTTTGTCTTCCGCTTCGTGTGTTGCTTAATGGCGGGCGCTTGTTTGTTTTACCCTTCGCCGTGGTTGCTATGCGTGCGCAGTGCATTATGGGAGCACAAGTCCCGGATGTCCGACCTCGAGAATTGCGAGAGGCTGCCTCCTTGTCATTTCTTGCTTCTAACAAAAGACAGAAAAATGCCTAAAAGCTGATGTGTGACAAGGTGTACAGCAAACAAGCTAAGGAACCCAGAAATAAGTTTTCATAAGCTGTCGACCCCAAAAAACGAGCGTTTGAGGACATAAAAGTGGATACAGGCTGGAACGAATGGGTAAATTGTGGGATCCTGACACTCAGTATGCACTAAAAATACACTACGTGTGCAGTAAGTTAAACATTTGGTCACTGGTGAGTCAAATATCCAAATGTCTGTTTTATATATTATATTTCTGTAAGATAAACTATCCTGTGTTGCCGATTACGGTCTCCTCCAGCGGGCGTACGTTAGTTCTCAGATTAATTAGACACGTGACGCTCTGTCTCAACTGCCTGTATCCACTTTTATGTCCTAAACACTCGTTTTTTGGGGTCGACAGCTTATGAAAACTTATTTCTGGGTTCCTTAGCTTGTTTGCTGTACACCTTGTCACACATCAGCTTTTAGGCATTTTACTATGGGGCGCCGTTTGTAAAGCGGCTCACGCTGAAAATAACAGCAACATTTTGTCACATTTAGCTTCAAACAATGTTTAAAAAACTGGTATGAATTTTTGACGGTCACTTTTTACCACATTTACAACAATATTTGTCAACTTAGAGATATTTTAAATAGTTAAATCTAAATATTAAATGTTACACCTAAATGTTAAATATTAAATCTAAATGCTAAATATAAATCTAAATGTTAAATCTAAATCTAAATGTTAAATCTAAATGTTAAATGTTAAATCTAAATCTAAATGTTAAATCTAAATATTAAATCTAAATCTAAATGTTAAATCTAAATGTTAAATCTAAATCTAAATGTTAAATCTAAATATTAAATCTAAATCTAAATGTTAAATCTAAATGTTAAATCTAAATCTAAATGTTAAATCTAAATATTAAATCTAAATCTAAATGTTAAATCTAAATGTTAAATCTAAATCTAAATGTTAAATCTAAATCTAAATGTTAAATCTAAATCTAAATCTAAATGTTGAATCTAAATCTAAATGTTGAATCTAAATGTTTTGGGTGAAACTAAATATTTAACTAATATGCAAATTCAAAATGCCGGAAGTGCCAAAATAAAAGCTCGAGGTGGTCAGTGTGTGTTTATAGCATGGTTTATAGTGTCAAATAACGAATAAAAACCATCTCATAATAATAACTATAATATAACGATAATAACTTCCTAAAATAATAAACACGTTTGGAGAAACTGTAGAGTCTCGTGATGACAGAGCGATGACATGACATTCAGTCAAAGCGAGCCCCCTAGTGGCTGGCTATTATGGCTACAGGTCATAAGTCCCGCACTTTTCATAAAAGTGACACTAGCATACTCTTCAAATACAGTTTCTCCAAACGTGTTTATTATTTTAGGTAGTTATTATCACGATAATCTATGTCAAAGAGTCCATTTCCTCGGATGAGATGGTTTTTATTCGTTATTTGACACTATAAACCATGCTATAAACACACACTGACCACCTCGAGCTTTTATTTTGGCACTTCCTGTTACCGGCATTTTGAATTTGCATATTAGTTAAATATTTAGTTTCACCCGAAACATTTAGATTCAATATTTAGATTTAGATTTAACATTTAGATTTAGATTCAACATTTAGATTTAGATTTAGATTTAACATTTAGAGTTAACATTTAAATTTAGATTCAACATTTAGATTTAGATTTAGATTTAGATTTAACATTTAGATTTAACATTTAGATTTAGATTTAACATTTAGATTTAACATTTAGATTTAGATTTAATATTTAGATTTAACATTTAGATTTAGATTTAACATTTAGATTTAACATTTAGATTTAGATTTAATATTTAGATTTCACATTTATATTTATATTTAACATTTAGATTTAGATTTAACATTTAGATTTAGATTTAGCATTTAGATTTAGCATTTAGATTTAACATTTAACATTTAGGTGTAACATTTAATATTTAGATTTAACTATTTAAAATATCTCTAAGTTGACAAATATTGTTGTAAATGTGGTAAAAAGTGACCGTCAAAAATTCATACCAGTTTTTTAAACATTGTTTGAAGCTAAATGTGACAAAATGTTGCTGTTATTTTCAGCGTGAGCCGCTTTACAAACGGCGCCCCATATTTTTCTGTCTTTTGTTAGAAGCAAGAAATGACAAGTAGGCAGCCTCTCGCAATGCAAAGTCAATACACGGGTTTCTTGTATACAAACAATACCGGATGCGCGCGCATCCAAGAGGCAGAAAACCGCTAGCTGTTATGCCGAGTTCTGTAAAAGAACGTTGTAATTAACGTAGATTTCGCATTGTTTGTAATTTCTTGCTGACTCAGTAATAAACTGCAATTTCAGAGTTGGATCTGTTTGTTTGTGTTTATATTATATTAATATAACATTATGTAAAACGTCCAACTGTTTACGAATTAAAATCCGGACATACTGTGATGCATGAATTATCATGTTAACGTTAGACTATAGCAATGTAGTAATGCAATAGCCAATGTTAGGAGTGCAGCATCTATAGAGCTTTGCTTTTATATAAGTTAGCCTTGTTTACGTTACGACCTGCAACATTTCATGACACATACTGTAAATCAAAGATTTGACGATGGATTATGTGGGAACCCTTAGTACCTCCGAACGTGGCGATTAGCCTAATTTATATTAAAAAAACTTACTCTCAGCAATGGTGACATCTTGCCGGATCTATGCAATACATGACGATCTTTGGATTGTGGATGACAAGAAGTGGCCAGCAATTGTATGGCCTGATATAATTATCTTATTCAGACACCAAGTATAGGCTACAAGAGAAATGATTAGAGCATACAAATCCCTTGATGCATACTACGTGCTAATATGGTCATGTGCAGCTTGTCAAATACTTTGATGCTGCTGCACCGGATTTTTTGCGTGTTGAGGATGTGCTCGTCAAAAGCAAGGCATTAAAGCCAAGCCTTATGATTTTAAGGCATTTTTTTGGCAAAACCATGCTTCCCCATAGTAATGTTGAACATCAGGCACCCAGCACTGGCTACAACTCCTTGGCATTTTGACTTAGCAACAACACATACTAGCCGAACCCTTTACTCCGGTACGAAGAGCGCGGGTCTTTTGCCTCTTGGTTGCGTGCGCAAGCAGTGATGACGTCTCCGAGAAATCCATGTATGGGGACGGTTGGTTTGTTTTCCCCCTGGGTGGGCGTGGTCTTCAGATTATGACGCGTTGCGCTCTGTCTCTATACGCTGATTTCACGCAGCCGTTATTTTGAAATCGAAAGCGAGGCTCCGGTGGGAAGAAAACCGGAAGTGTCGCCTTTAATCATAGGAGAGTCGTGAATGCGATGGCGTATTGTCGTGTTTAATGATGTTTTGTCAATTCTAAAACTGTACATACATTTCTTTCATACTTTAGACTATATACAGTGAAATTCATTTATAAATAAAATATATTTTTTTATATTATTCAGAAAGTAAAAAAAGAAGCAGGAATGAACTATATAAATATCCTATATTGGATATTAACATCCAAAAGTGTAAATCGCGGCAGCAGCTTTAGGTTGGTAGTCCAAAGCCATTGTTGTTTATCTTTACTTCCGGGGTTTTTCCCACCGGAGCCTCACTTTCGATTTCAAAATGGCGGCTGCGTGAAATCAGCGTATAGACTGTAAAAAAATATGGACGTAGTGTCCGTGACGTCACCCGTAGGTTTCTGAAGAGCATTTTTGAAGCCTAAAGTGGGCGGAGCCGGCCGTCGCCATCTTGGCCTTGCGTCACTCCCGGATAACAGAAAATAGGCAAACAGGCGGGGCGTCAGTGGAGCTGAGGAGCCTGGCTATCTGAAATCACCTAGCTCGACGTGATCGAGTTAGCTGATGATGTAAAGCCAATTAAACGTTCCTATTTTTGCCCTTCGAAACATTATAATAGTTAAAAGACATGGTTACAAGTGAGACTGTGTATTACTTAGTGTTTGTGTGTGACAGTGATTTATGTGCATACATGTCCGTCACTCTTTCATGGTCCGTCAGCGCGGCATTGCTCAAGTTCGTAGAGCTTATTCAGTCCATTTTAAATTCTGATTTTGGCCGTCTCTCAAATGGGTTAAACCATAGATAAATTGCCTTTGAAGTGCAAGTAAATGCGCTAGAAAATCCGCGCTCATTCATGTGCATTTATTGCATGGACGGAGAAAGCGCCGACGCCTGCATGATTTCATCTGACGGTACATAAGCATATTATAATCCATCTGTTCCGTGAGAGCAGAACGAACGAGCATTTATTGACGTTTTAAATTTGAAAACCACAAAAAGCAACGAAATTGTCAGACATCCATTAGTGCAGGTTCACGGAGGAAAACAACTGAAATACAGCGCTGGTTGTTCTCTCGAACGATAACGACGGAATCCATAGACGTGGGCTTTGTACCCAAGTATTAAATTGTATGAAATAATCCCGAAAAAAAGCACAAACACTGCAGAGATGGCAAGTTCAGCAGCAACATTTGCTGAGGTGAAGTGACGGCTAGTAACAGCAGACAAACGGCTAGCACTGACAGCGGCAATCCATCTGTCACTCAAGGGACCACTGGCCACACCCTTAAATTTAAATATTAATCAACTAAACGGATGAGTTATAAAATAATTCACCCCCCTCACAGTTGTTATGAAGGGCAAAATTAGCTGTATAGACCAAAGCCACATAGAGATCCAGGCTGTAAACATATTTTTTTCTGCTGTAAAGTTGGTAATTTTAACATGAGGGAGATACAGATTTGACTCACTTCTGCAGCCAGGCCAAGCGGCCAGTCAATGAATTGCAGTTTAACTCACTTCCGTGTTGGTTTCAAGAGAGAGACGGGGAGGTTGCCGCTTGGTGTCAAACCCACAGTGGAGAATGAAGCCGTAACCGCACCAGCTGACCCGGATCGGCACGGAGTGGAACGGTTACGCAATGAGAACCGCTCGGCCCGACAGTGCAAAAGCAGCTAATGTCGTAAATACGAGTGGGAAGCTCTGGATTTTCTATAACAGGGTATCTGCACAATTTCTAAAGTCAAATTTAAGGCTTTTTAAGACCTTTTTAAGACCTGAAGAAATCAAAATTAATACCGTACATTAGGGGTGCGCAATATTGACAAAAATATGTCTAGATATTTTAAAAGTTTTGTTGATAATAATTAGATGATATTTTACTGATTGTGTTTTTGTACTGGTACCCTGGCTGGTTTAAGTCTGTTGTTGACAGCAGACCCACAAAGATATTCATATTTTTTATATTCTATGCAGTGGTCAGCAGTGATTAAAATTGACATTTTTATTAAGGGGCAATATTTGCCACCGTATATTTCCAGGGGCATTTTCACTAGGGGTGCACGATATATCGGCCGCCGATATAATATCGGCCGATATGGTCATTTTTTTTTTCACATCGGTATCGGTCCGATGTCAAAATAGGGCCGATGTGAACAGGCCGATATTTGACGTGTGAAGTTGAAGATTAAGTTACTGATGCTGACTCGTGCAGTGAACGTGCCTGAGAGAAATACACATTTCATACAGATGACATAAGCAGAGAACAGTCTGTTTTCTTTCATTTTGAATTGTTCTGTTTAAAAATAGATGTTTCAAGCTTTCTATATAGGCTATGTCTCAGGTCTGTGAGGCAGGTAGGTTTCGGTTCATTTGAGACGCGCTTCAGTTCACGCGCTTTCGCCTCCATGTCCTGATTAAATATTTTCTAATATTTACGTTGTTTATTTTTGATGAAACATTGATCAAAATTAAGATACAATTAATACAAAACGAAATTAAATTTAAAGACAGGCTTTGTGCTTTCTGTTTGAGGTCTCTGTGAAAGTTTTAAAGCAGTCTTTGGACGTGCGTTACAGAGAACTGTCCCGTCAGTAACATTGTTAACGCAGTCCAGTGCGACTTATGATTTTTCCCTCTTCATGACACATTTTTGATTGATCGTTTTTTGACTCGTAGATATTTGAATATTGCTTGATATTTGATACCCGTTCGAATTTGATTTTTTCTCAAAAGTGACCGCACGTGTGATTTGTGGATTACTGATAAGCGCGAGTGGAGAAACAGGCGTTTATTATTCATTCTGTGTTGAGAAACGTACCTTCATGTGTTACGTTATTGTGTTGATAATAACTAAAGTAGCCTACCTAATTATGTTACATATTTATTTTGTATGAAAACTAGCGCGTTCGTTACTTATGGATTAAAAAGTAGGCTACCGATGTATCAGTGCTGCGCGAGCTCTCCCTCACAAACACGGACGCGCGCACACAGAGAGAGAGAGAAGATAATTGTAAAATGAAAAATTGACGGGCTAAGTTTAAATTTTGTTCTTGCTTGTTTTTTTTTCTTTCAAAATGTCAGAAAGCATTTTGTATTATCCATCCGATCCGTGTTTTTAAAATTCGTTAAATGACGGACGTTTTACTGTTAACACAGCCCATATGTCGGATTCGTCTTATAGCCTACTTGTTATTATTTTTAGAATAAGTGATTCGTTATGCTATTATTGGACTCCTGTCTATTCATTGTCAACTGTTTTCTATAAATATGTTTGTATTGGCTAACATTTATTCAGCTAATGCGTGTCCTGTTTTAAATGTGCAATGTTCAAAGGCAAAGACAGCACGTCACAAATAGAAGTCCTTTTCCCTGTGCTATTTAGTATCATATTTGGATATTGGAATAATAAATTAAGTAGCCTACGTTCCTGTTTTTTTTTTTTTCCTGTTTTCTAAGGGTTTCTTAATTTTAGACAAGTTGACCAGCACACATTATATGCAATGCAATATAATGCATGTGTGTCGTATGTGTGACATATTTTGCATACAGGTAAAGGTGCCCAATATCAGTCATTTCTAAAGTAAAAAAAAAAAAAAGTGTTTTGGAAAATAGCTCTTTATTTGATAATCATTAAAATTTGTTTTCTATACAGAGATATCGACATCGGTAAATATCGGTATCGGCCATAACAGCAATATTAATATCGGTTATCGGTATCGGCCACAATTTTCACATCGGTGCATCCCTAATTTTCACCTATATATGGACATTGTTTCCAAACGTATTTAGAGGTATGCACCACCTTTTATGTCAAATTCTAACATTCAAATTAAATTATATTAGAATAACACAGTACCAATGTCAAAATAAATCATTAAATTAAAATCCATCCTTGTAGTTCAGTGTGACACAGAAGCGGCATCAAAACTGGCATTAGCCGACTATATTTACACTTCATTTACAATTGCATAAATAAAGCTATTCAATATTTAAATATGAAATGATTTATAATTTTAACATTTTAATTAAAGTATACTTTAAATATGAAACTAAAACCACCAGTAGGTGGTGGCAAGTCACTGTCTTAATAAGCGAGTTGTTGGAGTCATTTATTCAACTGATTCTGAATGACTGAATGAACGGCTGATTCATTCAGAAAAACAAGTGATTGTTCATTGAATCGTTAAAATGATTCGTTCAAAACGCGGATTTCAGAAGAAAAAAAAAATAAAATAATAATAATCGCTGTCTGTTGGACCACGGCTTCATTATGAAATTCTCGTCGGCGATATAAAGTGAAAATCGACAATATTGTGTCCAAAAAGTAACTCACAATGTTAACTTTACTATTAATTTATCTGTTGTATAAAATATATAGCACATTTGCAATTGTGCAAAGGAAACCGGTGTTGTGCCGAATTTCGACTCCCTGCCAAATTATTACCCCCCTCGTTGAAGTCAGTACCTGATTGCCTAATCCTAACCCCACCCCTAATCCTAGCCCCTCCCCCACAACTAATCTAAACCTACCAATACTAGGGGGGTAATAATTTGGCAGGGGTAGAAATTCGGCACGACACCGGCACTGTCTTAATAAGCGAGTTGTACATCTTAATATATATTGTTTTAATATATACCCACTCATGTGATATTCTAATATAAACAACATAATATGATATAAATATAAGACAAAAACTCATTTGGGGGCATCTATAACTGCACTGACACATCACGCAGTGAAAGCAAGCATGAGAGACAAATGCAATGTCAGCTCGCACTCGCAGTGCCTCGTAGTTAAAACAATGATTACAATATCATCATAGTTCACAGACAATATCGCACACTCCTAAGCACATAAAGACTGAACTTACAATTGAACTGACATTTACTCATTTTCTTCTCTCCTCTCGCGTGCAGGAGACAAACGTGGGCTAATATGCTGCCGTAAGTGACGCGAATTGTCACGTGAACAAGCAAATCCACAAAGATAGAATTAAAAAAAATAATACGTAGGCCTACGCTAATTCGCCTTTGGCTAAGCCACGCCCTAGAATGTAGATTGACCAATCACAGCGCAGCCAAGAACGAGCTCCGACAGAGGTCCGACACTTTTTCACAGCGCTCCATTGACTTTAACGCAGGCGTCTCATATTTTTGGTCTCGGCAGGCTATTACCGTCGTAGTTTTATCAAAAATATGGTTAAACGTTGTGCCTGGGGCATTTGTAACACAGATACGCGTTTCCCAGAGAGGTTGGAGTTGGGTGTCCGTTTTTTTCCCTTCCCAAAACCGATTTCAAATCCTGACAAGTGTCGTCTTTGGATTAAACTGTGTGTGGACGTCCTCACAGTCAGCTAAACCCCTCAAGGATCAACAAGCACACTTTTGTGTGCTCTAAGGTAAATTTTCTTTTAACCTTCCCGTCAAGTTATAAGTTATAATGCTAGTTAGACAGTTTTATGCTGTTTTAGGTTATGATTTCGGTTCTCTACCCTAATTACGTTAATGAAGAATCAAGGTGCTAGCAAGCAAGCTAAAGCGAGTTTAGTTATCACGTAACGTAAGTCAGGATTGTATGTTTTGACTAGCGGCTGGATGTTAGCTAACTGTGTTATTCAAGATACAAACACCTAACGTTAACGTTAGGTGTTTGTATCTTGAATAACAAAGTTAGCTAAACAAACAGCATATAACTGTCTAACTAGTATAACTTTACAGTAAGGTTAAAATCTAAATTTACCTTAGAGCACACAAAAGTGTGCTTGTTGATCCTTGAGGGGTTTAGCTGACTGTGAGGACGTCCACACACAGTTTAATCGAAAGACGACACTTGTCAGGATTTGAAATCGGTTTTGGGAAGGGAAAAAAACGGACACCCCCCTCCAACTTCCCTGGGAAACGCGTATCTGTGTTACAAATGCCCCAGGCACAACGTTTAACCATATTTTTGATAAAACTACGACGGTAATAGCCTGCCGAGACCAAAAATATGAGACGCCTGCGTTAAAGTCAATGGAGCGCTGTGAAAAAGTGTCGGACCTCTGTCGGAGCTCGTTCTTGGCTGCGCTGTGATTGGTCAATCTACATTCTAGGGCGTGGCTTAGCCAAAGGTGAATTAGATAGTTTTAATTTCGAAGTCAAAGTGTCATCTAAAATTTAAGACCTTTCATAACATTTTTTTAAAAAAAAATAGATTTTTAAGACTTTTTATGGCCTTAAATTTAAAAAATCTTTTTAATCTAAAATATCTTTTTAAAAAAGACTTTTTAAGGATCTGCGGGGACCCTGTATAAACCCTTATCTTATCTTTTGCCACATATAACAACAATCATTATTTATAAGCATAGCAATTATTATTCAATAAGAGACAATAAAGAATTAAATGAAAGTTTGAAAGTTTATTAAATTAACTAAAATTATACATTTATAACTATACAAATAATTACATACTGCATTCAGTACAACACCATTATTTGATCAGAACTTTTTGATCAGAAAATAAGCCGTCGTGCTAAATCGTGTTTAATAGACAGCATGACCAGGGGTGCGTTTCCCGAAAGCATCGTTGGCCAACCATGGTCGCAAGTTCCGTCGTTACCAATAGAGTTCAATGGACATTGCGATGAACTTGCGACCATAGTTGGCTAACGATGCTTTCGGGAAACGCACCCCAGACCATTTAGTCTTTCCTGAGACAGTGTTCACTAAAACATTGACAGGATCATTGAATCAGTGATTTGAACTCGGTAAACCAAATCACTTCTGTTCATGACTGAATCATCTAGACTGGTTTTATTAACGGGTTTCTCCTATTCACTGCAATGAACCGACTCAAATGATTCATTCACGAATCGCACATCATTACAAATGTATACCTATGACTAGAACGAAATCGTAAATGTTGATCGATTCCTCACAGAAATTGGCTCAGAGGCTTCAGAGAGCCTAAATATATACATCACTGGACTAGTTTTATTGTCACTTGGTGATTTTCCGTTTCCGCACTGTGTCGTATCTGAATAACCCGCGAACGAACACACACACTTGGCACACACTATAATGAATACCTGTTCTTTAAAGCATTCTTCCTAAAAGATTATTTTACGAAGTAAATACCAAAATCATCCAGGAAATGTCTGGTTCACTATCTTTGTGAGGACTCTCCATAGACTTAATGTTTTTTATACAGTACAAACTGTATATTCTATCTCCTTGCACTAACCCTACCCATCACAGAAAACTTTCTGTATTTTTACATTTTCAAAAAAATATAATTTAGTATGTTTATTAACCCATTCCCCTCATGGGGACCGCTGGCTGGTCCCCACAATGGAGGTGATCTCAGGTTTTACTATCCTTGTGGGGACATTTGGTTCCCACAATGTAATATAAATCAAACGCACACACACACACACACACACACACACACACACACACACAAATGTTTCTCAAAATGCTTACAAATACATTAATCACACACACACACACACACACACACACACACACACACACACACACACACACACACACACACACACACACACACACACACACACACACACACGCTCCTTAAAATGTTTACAAATACATTAATCACACACACACACGTTCCTTAAAATGTTTACAAATACATTAAGCATTAAAGCACACTCACACACACGTTGGGTTTCCATGTTTTATGGGGATTTTCCATAGAAATAATGATTTTTATACTGTACAAACTGTATATTGAATACCCTAATCCTAACTGATGTAATTTAACAACTTGTTTCTAATGAATATTTGTATATATTTCATATTGACAGCATTATGTTATTTATTTTGTAAGTGTCATGTTTATCTCTGGATATAGGCTTAATGTGTGTCATTGTTCTCTACAGGTTGATAAGGTGTGGTGTCACAGATGAAGGTTGTGTTGCTCTGGCTTCAGCTCTGAGATCAAACCCCTCACACCTGAGAGATCTGAATCTGTCTGAGAATAAACTAGGAGACTCAGGAGTGAAGCTGTTTTCTGCTGGACTGGCGAATCCTCACTGTAAACTGGAGGAACTGTGGTAAGATCATCTCTACCATAAAGACTCGGAGTGAATAAGGATTAATATGTATAGTAGATAGTGTATACACTATATCTTTGGTGTAAGCCCCATCCGGTGGTTCAGAGACAGACTCCAGCTTGAGCCGTCAGATCCTGCCGGCGGGAGAAGGCAGCGGTGAGGAGTCTCCCTGAAGAGGAACATTTACATCTCACTATATTATTACAGGGTACCCGCGGGGTCTTAAAAGCATTGAAAAAGTCTTAAATTTGATAATCTCAAATTAAGGCCTTAAAGGGGACCTTTTATGCCCCTTTTCACAAGATGTAAAATAAGTCTCTGATGTCCCCAGAGTGTGTATGTGAAGTTTTAGCTCAAAATACCCCGCAGAATTTTATTTACAGCACGTTTAAATCATCATTTTTTGGGTCTGTGAAAAACACACTGTTTTACTGCTTCTCCTTTAATGCTAATGAGCTGCTGGTTCACGGCACAGGGGGCGGAGCCTAAGCAGCCGCGATCAGAGCCAGAACAGGGAAGATGATAATAATAAAACAGACAGTCACAGTAATGGTGTTCATTTCGACCATAAAAATGCCTACAGAGTCAGAGAATATATGATGCATGGAGTTGGAACAGGTATAGTTTAGTTTAATTACGATTATAACATATTTGGCATTGCTTGTATACACTATTAATGCAAGCCTGCTGTATAGGACTCCGTCTGACCATCTGAATTGTCTGAATGATGACACAAAATATACTGGTGAGTTTAATAAAGTTTACTGTATGTCACACAAAAGATGAAGCATCAGTTTTTCTTTAGAAAATCACTGTTAGAGCTGAGTAAACAGTATAAGAAGTGCATAAGTAACTTACATACATTTCTGTAGAGTTGAGGGAGCATTTTCTTTGAAAACAAAATGAATCCACCTCGTCTTCAGTGGCTGGCAGATTTCAAGAGTAAATAAAGAGAGCTATGTGAATGAATACATCCAGCTACAACACCTTCAACGCTTGGGAGATGCTTCGACGCTTCTCGTGAGTGCATTGCTGCAGCAATGGCTGATGTGTACAACTCGCAGTGAACTCGGTCAGGGCGGGTCTAAGTTATAACGGCAGTGTCAGTCAACACTCGTAGGCGGGGCCTGTGGCTTTAGTGATGTCACTAAAGCCACATTCTGAAAACGGGTCGTTTGGAGAGACTGCTTATGATTTATGGGGATTTAAAAAAAAGGAGTGAGTGGATTTTTATAACTGTAGGCTGGTTGTGTACACACACTGCCAACACACATTTATGTCCAAACACCAAACAAAAGTGAATTTTGCATAAATAGGTTCCCTTTAAAAGCCTTGAATTTGGTTTACAAAGTCTTGTATTTCGTTACAAAGGTCTTACATTTTTTTTGCCTTTTCTATGATTAAGTGCATACCGTAACAAAATTAACTGTTACTAATGTAGACTAATTAAAAATTAGTCGCTTAATGTTGAGTGCACCTCGCGCTCCACATCATAGAAGAACGTGCGAAAGCGTGCGCACCCGTTACGATGGTTACTAATCAGAGCTTTTCTGTTAAAAGAACATGTTTTCTACCCGGTCTTTCTTCAGTAGTATCTGGCCACAGCCATCCACGCGCGCTCTCTCTACATTGTTGAAGAAGCGCGGATGATCTGAAAACACAGATAAGCTGGAGTTCAGCGATCTTCATTTGAGAAGATCTGTCACGAGCCGCTTGCGCTGTTTGTGCGACTAAATCTGCGATCAAAATGCAGGCTGATATACAGCAGTGTTTTTAATGTTGATCATTATGCGAGCAAGAATGCAATGTTTCCCGACTATCCACACAATTTCAAATGTGACATTGATTTTATACAACAGTAAAAAAAAAAAAGAAAAAAAAAAGGGTAACATTAAGTGATGTACTACATTTTAAACAGTATTGTCAGGCTTATTGCTCTATTTTGCAACAAAATCTGTGGCTTTGACAAAGACAATGAGTTACCGCCACCTACTGGCGATTTTAATATCATATTTTTATTAATATTAAACGTTTTTTAACATTGAATATTTATTGAACATTGTTTTATTTAAAGCATTATTTATTTTTTAAAGCTATTATAAAGGTGAAAAATGAAATGGAAAAATCGATTAAATGGGGCAAATATTGTCCCTTAATGGAAAGATGTGACTGCAGTCTAAGTGGAAGAGAGGGTACGGCACGCTAAAAAATTGGAGAACTAAGGAAAAGGGATATGTAGAATTGCACAAGTGCTACTGCTAAAGAGTGCAATGTCAATACAGCCTGTTAGCTTAATTTTAATTTCTCATAAGCTTAATCGAATTGGCCTAGAGAGAATAATTATGACATTTTCTGTCTAAAGACTACATATAAAATAGCTACCAAAATTAAAGTAACTGCAGTTTGACTAAAAGTAATGACTAAAAGTTGACAAAAAATGTAAACACATTTCGTCAACTAAAACTATGAAAGGCAGAATGACTCAAATGTGACTAAGACCAATACGCATTTTCGTCTGAAGATGAAGAGTAAGACTAAATCAAAAATGGCTGCCGAAATTAACATTGGCCTACACACACGTGTGCGCTACAATGCTGCTGCGTATGTATTAAATATGACTGATAATTTAAATAAAATGTTTTATTTAATTCAAGTAGTCTACTTGTACATAATTATTTTTTAGGGTTTAAAATGTATACAGACTTGACATTTTCCCCTCATACTTCTGTCGGAATTGGTACGAAGTTGGCATTGAATTTCATTTGAAATGGTATTAAAAAGGTCTTAAAAAGCCTTGAATTTAAGTTGGAGGATCCTGGGGGTACCCTGTATTAAAACTAACAGTTAAATAAACCGGACGAACTACAAACCAGACAACAGATGCAGGATACAGTGAAGGTTTTTTTTTAAATTACAAATGTTTGCTGTAAATCAACTTGCCTTGTAATGCTTGTGCACAGGCCCGTCGCGACAAGACAGGCAAACCAAGCAATTGCTTGGGGCCCCGAGCTGGCCTGGGGCCCCAAGACAACGACTGGTTAAGAATAAAATGCAACGACAAACTGTGAGCGCCCCTTTGATAGTCAATGCAGTAAAGTGCAATGACACTGTTATCGGGATCCCCCTCAAGGGGGCCCCCCTCAGTAGTCGCTGACAGCAGCCAGCCAACCACGTGATCTCTGCTGCCGGCAAAATACAAAACCTCCTCGGAAGTTATCATGAAGCGAATTATGCTTCAGGAAGACAGAAAAGAAAGAAGTTAAAGGTAAAAAAATATAGTGATACGTGATAAATTACACTGGATAAAATAGCTCTACTTGTCTTGTACAAATGGTGTACTTTTGCAGCAGGTAGGCTAGCAAAAAATATGTTTATGTTAGCTATCTGCCTGACGGCAAATGCTGCTTGTAACGAACAGTTAGTGCAACTTTTTTTTTCGAAAGGACGGAATATGGTTACATACTATAATATGTTTTTTTAACGGGATAAGGAAGACGCAGATCTGTTCCAGAATCACTGTTTATCGTATTTAATGACATGACATTGCTATAGCTTTGTAATAGGTTTTGATGAAAGTGGCATGCTATACTAACTATTCCACCGTTATAATCTATTTCCCAAATGGGGGTTAGGAAAACCACACAATAAATTCCGTGCATCAAACATTACCTCGGGATGTTTTTAAGCATTGGTAGTTGTGAAAGCAGCTGCATCCCTTCCCTTCTAATATCAAAATAAGAATAATATAAAATCCATAAAATCCATATCAAAATATGGAATTGCTAACATATCTTTTCGGTAACACTTTTTTATAATCAAATCAAATCAAGTATATTTGTATAGCGCTTTTCACAATACAGATTGTATCAAAGCAGCTTCACAGTATTACATTAAAATAAAATAATACAACAAAGTTTGTTTAATATCCCCAACTGAGCAAGCCAAAGGCAACAGTGGCAAGGAACCGAAAAAACTCCATCAAGTGACCTAATGGTGTCCTAAAACTCCATCAGGTGACCTAATGGAGAAAAAAAAAAACTTGGGAGAACCCAGGCTCAGTCAGGGGTAATAACCAGCATTAATAGATGGTAAATTGTTAGTCTTTAATTTAATCTTTAGTTAATTGTCATTTAACTGTTAGCAAACAAGTCTTTTTACTTAATAAATACTTGTAAGTTAATCCATCTATAAACATTATTTAACCAGAAAGAGGCAGAGGTACATGATTTTTTCATAGCTTATCTTAAAGGAACACTCCACCGTTTTTTGAAATAGGGATTAATCACCTTCTTTCCTACATTTAGATAGGTGGGCAAATGCATTTTTGTCTCAGTGCATGCATTGTTTTAGTTTGACAGGGTCGGCGCTAGCTTAGCTTAGCATAATGAATGGAATCCTTTGGAGTAAAAGTAATATATAAAAAAAAAAACCCCACCTAATTACTTCTTGTGGCCTGCGTATTCACAACGAGTACAAATAGCGATGCAGATTAACACTAGGCGATTTCCTATGCAGATATTGACTTGGGACTATATTAGGGGGAAGCACAGGCGAAGCACTGCTACTTGGGCGCAGAGATATCACGCCCAAGTAGCAGTGCTTCGCCTGTGCTTCCCCCTAATATAGTCCTTAATATATAAGTCAATATCTGCCTAGGAAATTGCCTAGTGTTAATCTGCATCGCTATTTGTACTCGTTGTGAATACGCAGGCCACAAGAAGTAATTAGGTGGGTTTTTTTTTTTTATATATATTACTTTTACTCAGGACATGCTAGCTGGCAACAAAGGATTCCATTCATTGTGCTAAGCTAAGCTAGCGCCGACCCTGTCAAACTAAAACAATGCATGTACTGAGACAAAAATGCATTTGCCCACCTATCTAAATGTAGAAAAGAAGGTGGATAAGCCCTATTTCAAAAAACGGTGGAGTGTTCCTTTAATGTGCTAGTGTCGGGATATAGGCTTCTGTAGTGACAGTTTATGCAAATATGACATTATTTTTAAGTTATCAATGGATCTTGAACAGTTACTTCAAGGTTACTGCAAATGTTCAATTGTTGAAAATGTTAAAAATTTTATGCACAGTATATGCAACTGCAGTATTTGCACTGTAAACATTTTTTATTTATATAAAGTGTGGGTGAACTATGGCTAAGCTGCGGTGGGGGGGGGGGGTATTGGGGGGGCCTCCATGTCCATTTTGCTTGGGGCCCCCAAATTCCTTCAAACGGCCCTGCTTGTGCAAACAGACCCTTGTAAAAGCTTGAGCATCGCCTCAGAATGTGTGTGTGCAGCTGAAAAGAGGGAAGTGGTGTGTGTTTCACCTGAACCAGTGCTGACACCATATCAGATTTATCACTACATGATTATCATGGCCAAAATAACACACAATAACAGTATATCACCATATCTATGTAAAATCTTGAAAATAATAATAATGCTATCAGTCAAATTCATCTTTACTTTGTTTATTTTGTGTTATTTTTGAACAAGAAGAATCACTCCATCACACACAAAAGGAACAATTACACTTAATGCGACCGGTTTGAAATAATGGCAACACTTTATCACAAGTATAGTTACACAGCGCTTATAAATCATTTTCAAACTATTAGTTTATAGTTAATGAATAGTATATAATAATATATAAGCTGTAGTTAATATATTAAGAGACTATATACAAATAGCAAATTCTTGGTTCACTGTCACTGTAATTAACCAAGTATTATTGTTTAATAAGCTCTTATGTAAAGAGTTAGATAATGCTTTGTTAACAACGTATTAACCATAAATAGTTCTCACTCTAGATTAGGTCACTAGATTTACACTAGACTATGGGTAAAAGTTAAATCATACTCTTATACAGACTGTACATGATGTATAAGATCATAAGTCATATTTACAAATTCAGTTCATCACATCTTTCTGAGTTTTATTTCAGAAGCATCATACAGTGCTACATTCTCTTGATTAAATAATTCAATTACAAATACATGTTTTAAGAGTCAGTTGTCGTCACCTAGTGTCGGAATAATGTAATCGATAAATGCGTTATTTTAGGCACCAAGTTTCTATCAAAGGCTGATTTACTCTATTTTGATCACTATCGTAGACATCAGTGTTTATATTTGCACTTTAAACTTTTATCCCAGTACTTCTATGATAATTTGAACTATTGTATCACCGAAATAATGATACTATTATGAGGTTTAAAGATCTTTTGTGAGGCTGTTTCATGACAACTCTCTCTGGGTCAGCGGCAGCGCCAACACAGATTTGAATGATGCGATATGATTTTGTCAAAGGTTTAATAGACAAATTGAAAGATTGTGTGGATGTTTGAATGGAGATCACAGTATTTTAAAGATGAATCGTGCAGCTCTACTGTCTTATCTCTCTCTCAGCATATGAGTAGCGCGAGCAGGGCCGGCTTTGCCGACAGGCGACACAGGCGGCCGCCTGGGGCGCCATCTGCTGGACGGGGCGCAAAATTGCATTAAAAAAAAAAAGTTAATTAAATGTATCGTATTATGAAAGCTGCGCACACGCTGTACACTTTTACTGTGCACTGTCCACACACTGTTTGTATTTGTCCATTTCTTTTACTAGATTATACAATCCTAAAAAACGACTGAGTCACTCTGACAGCTGTCAAACTCACGCGCGTTGCTCAGCAACCGGGAGTGGCGCGAAAACATCTGACAGCTGGTTTTAGCGCTTTAAATGATGGGGTAAAAGTCCGGGGGCGCGCGCCGTACCGGTTTCAAGCATAGACTGTAAAAAAAGACAGAGAATGTCTGTGCCATAGAGAGAAATCTCTCTATGGCTCTGACCGAGTAACCATATTATTCGCCACACCGTAAAAAAAAAAAAAAGCCTAAATATATACATCACTGGACTAGTTTTATTGTCGCTTGGTGATTTTCCGTTTCCGCACTGTGTCGTTTCTGAATAACCCGCGAACGAACACACACACTTGGCACACACTATAATGAATACCCGTTCTTTACAGCGTGCTTCCTAAAAGATTATTTTACGAAGTAAATACAAAAATCATCCAGGAAATTATGGAGTTCTGCTGGACCCTTACTGTGCGTTCACACCGCCGGCGGCGAGAGCGTCAAAGTGGCCGGAAGCCATTCATTTTCAATGAGAGCCGGCGGCGAGCTCCGGCGAGGGCGGCGCGGCGCGTCTTGGACGGCGAGAGCGGCGAGAAGAGTTGAAATCAAGTCAACTTTATGGTAATAAGCTATGACGCGGTTCGGCGGCAACGGCGGCAACCAGTCGGAATGTAGAAGTCCTCCGCCTGAGGGAATACGAGAGAACACAATTCTGTAAACTTTGGTTCCCACCACATTAGTTCCTAAGCAAAATGGAGGAAAAATTTATAATTTCTGTTGCGGGTTTCCCGTTATTGTACGACTTGTCATCCATGGTGTTGTCAGTTTGATTAGAAAAAGCTGCGCAACACTATTTATAGGCAACATTTTCGCGCTAGAACTTATTTGAACTAAAAACGCTTGTTTTTTAAGCAGGAATGCAATTCATTTGCTCAAAATAATAATGATTTTTACCAATTACAGCAACGGTTTTTGCGGCCCCTTTAAATAAAGTTTTTTATAAAATCACGCATTCTAATCTACGTCAGAGCGTCAGAGCGTCCCCGAATCTTTCTACGGCGTCGGTGACAGGGCGGCGAGAGCGAATTTTGCCGCTCTCGCCGGCGGCGGTGTGAACGTACAGTTACAATCATCCCAATCCTCCCCTGCTAACACACACACACACACACACACACACACACACACACACACACACACACACACACACACACACACACACACACGCTCCTTAAAATGTTTACAAATACATTAATCACACAGACACACACACTCACACACACATTCACACGTTCCTTAAAATGTTTACAAATACATTAAGCATTAAAGCACATTCACACACACACACACTCACACACACGTTGGGTTTCCATGTTTTATGGGGATTTTCCGTAGAAATAATGATTTTTATACTGTACAAACTGTATATTGAATCCCCTAATCCTAACTGATGTAATTTAACAACTTGTTTCTAATGAATATTTGTATATATTTCATATTGACAGCATTATGTTATTTATTTTTTAAGTGTCATGTTTATCTCTGGATATAGGCTTAATGTGTGTCATTGTTCTCTACAGGTTGATAAGGTGTGGTGTCACAGATGAAGGTTGTGTTGCTCTGGCTTCAGCTCTGAGATCAAACCCCTCACACCTGAGAGATCTGAATCTGTCTGAGAATAAACTAGGAGACTCAGGAGTGAAGCTGTTTTCTGCTGGACTGGCGAATCCTCACTGTAAACTGGAGAAACTGTGGTAAGATCATCTCTACCATAAAGACTCGGAGTGAATAAGGATTAATATGTACAGTAGATACAATATATCTTTGGTGTAAGCCCCATCCGGTGGTTCAGCGACAGACTCCAGCTTGAGCCGTCAGATCCTGCCGGCGGGAGAAGGCAGCGGTGAGGAGTCTCCCTGAAGAGGAACATTTGCATCTGCATATATTATTAAAACTAACAGTTAAATAAACCTGACGAACTACAAACCAGACAACAGATGCAGGATACAGTGAAGAGGGTTTTTAAATTACAAATGTTTGCTGTAAATCAACTTGTCTTGTAATGCTTGTGCAAACAGACCCTTGTAAAAACTTGAGCATCGCCTCAAAATGTGTGTGTGCAGCTGAAAAGAGGGAAGTGGTGTGTGTTTCACCTGAACCAGGGCTGTCACCATATCAGATTTATCACTACATGATTATCATGGCCAAAATAACACACAATAACAATATATCACCATATCTTTGGAAATCTTGAAAATAATAATAATGCTATCAGTCAAATTCATCTTTACTTTGTTTATTTTGTGTTATTTTTGAACAAGAAGAATCACTCCATCACACACAAAAGGAACAATTACACTTAATGCGACCGGTTTGAAATAATGGCAAAACTTTATCACAAGTATACAGTTACACAGCGCTTATAAATCATTTTCAAACTATTAGTTTATAGTTAATGAATAGTATATAATAATATATAAGCTGTAGTTAATATATTAAGAGACTATATACAAATAGCAAATTCTTGGTTCACTGTCACTGTAATTAACCAAGTATTATTGTTTAATTAGCTCTTATGTAAAGAGTTAGATAATGCTTTGTTAACAACGTATTAACCATAAATAGTTCTCACTCTAGATTAGGTCACGGAGAATCAGAAAACGTCATTAAGTGCTTTAATACAGCCTTTATTGGACATTAATTACATTAATATTAAGAGTTCCTTAAATGTTTACAAATACATTAAGCTTACACTTGTACACACACACACACACACACAAACTCTCTCTCTCTCTCTCTCTCTCTCTCTCTCTCTCTCTCTCTCACTCACAGTCACACACACACACACACACACACACACACACACACACGAGGGCTGGATACGATATGTACTGCAATTTTTAAGAATTGCATTTTTACAATATTGCGATTCGATATTGCAATGTATTTCTTCTTTTTTTACACTAGACTATGGGTAAAAGTTAAATCATACACTTATACAGACTGTACATGATGTATAAGATCATAAGTCATATTTACAAATTCAGTTCATCACATCTTTCTGAGTTTTATTTCAGAAGCATCATACAGTGCTACATTCTCTTGATTAAATAATTCAATTACAAATACATGTTTTAACAGTCACTTGTCGCCACCTAGTGTCGGAATAATGTAATCGATAAATGCGTTATTTTAAGCGCCAAGTTTCTATCAAAGACTGATTTACTCTATTTTGATCGCTATCGTAGACATCAGTGTTTATATTTGAACTTTAAACTTTTATCCCAGTACTTCTATGATAATTTGAACGATTGTATCACAGAAATAATGATACTATTATGAGGTTTAAAGACCTTTTGTGAGGCTGTTTCATGACGACTCTCTCTGGGTCAGCGGCAGCGCCAACACAGATTTGAATGTTGCGATATGATTTTGTCAAAGGTTTAATAGACAGATTGAAAGATTGTGTGGGTGTTTGAATGGAGATCACAGTATTTTAAAGATGAATCGTGCAGCTCTACTGTCTTATCTCTCTCTCAGCATATGAGTAGCGCGAGGGCTTTTCAGTGCTTTCAGTCTCACGTCTCTTCCACGCGTCCACTTGAAAGGGATATTACGTCACTCAACACTCATATGGTGTGTTCATGTCATCTTGTAAAGATTGTATTTACAAGTTGAACGCACATGAACGCCTCCACAATAGTCGCTTTTCCTCCGTCGGGCCGAACGGTTATTATAATGGTAATGAATCCTCAGCCGAACCGTGCTGGTAGAATCCATGAAGTAAAGTCGACCAAGTCCATTCTTTGATCAGATCTTTGAAAATAAGCCGTCGTGCTAAATCGTGTTTAATAGACAGCATGACCAGACCATTTAGTCTTTCCTGAGACAGTGTTCACTAAAACATTGACAGGATCGTTGAATCAGTGATTTGAACTCGGTAAACCAAATCAGTTCTGTTCATGACTGAATCATCTAGACTGGTTTATTAACGGGTTTCTCCTATTCACTGCAATGAACCGACTCAAATGATTCATTCACGAATCGCACATCAATACACATGTATACCTATGACTAGAACGAAATCGTAAATTTTGATCGATTCCTCACAGAAATTGGCTCAGAGGCTTCAGAAAGCCTAAATATATACATCACTGGACTAGTTTTATTGTCGCTTGGTGATTTTCCGTTTCCGCACTGTGTCGTTTCTGAATAACCCGCGAACGAACACACACACTTGGCACACACTATAATGAATACCCGTTCTTTACAGCGTGCTTCCTAAAAGATTATTTTACGAAGTAAATACCAAAATCATCTAGGAAATTATGGAGTTCTGCTGGACCCTTAGAATCGTCCCAATCCTCCCCTGCTAACACACACACACACACACACACACACACACACACACACACACACACACACACACACACACACACACACACACACACACACAAATGTTCCTCAAAATGCTTACAAATACATTAATCACACACACACACACACACACACACACACACACACACACACAAATGTTCCTCAAAATGCTTACAAATACATTAATCACACACACACACACACACACACACACACACAAATGTTCCTCAAAATGCTTACAAATACATTAATCACACACACACACACACACACACACACACACACACAAATGTTCCTCAAAATGCTTACAAATACATTAATCACACACACACACACACACACACACACACACACACACACACACACACACATTCACACGTTCCTTAAAATGTTTACAAATACATTAAGCATTAAAGCACATTCACATTCACACACACACACACACACACACACACACACACACACACACACACACACACACTCACACACACACATTCACACGTTCCTTAAAATGTTTACAAATACATTAAGCATTAAAGCACATTCACACACACACACACACACTCACACACACGTTGGGTTTCCATGTTTTATGGGGATTTTCCATAGAAATAATGATTTTTATACTGTACAAACTGTATATTGAATCCCCTAATCCTAACTGATGTAATTTAACAACTTGTTTCTAATGAATATTTGTATATATTTCATATTGACAGCATTATGTTATTTATTTTGTAAGTGTCATGTTTATCTCTGGATATAGGCTTAATGTGTGTCATTGTTCTCTACAGGTTGATAAGGTGTGGTGTCACAGATGAAGGTTGTGTTGCTCTGGCTTCAGCTCTGAGATCAAACCCCTCACACCTGAGATATCTGTATCTGTCTGAGAATAAACTAGGAGACTCAGGAGTGAAGCTGTTAAAGGATCTGGAGGATGATCCACATTATAAACTGGAGAAACTATGGTAAGAATAGTTTTTAACGATTTTCATCATCATATTTTCATTTAAAGTTCAAATGGCTGATTTACTCACTAGAAATATAAGTAAATTGGACCAGGTTCAGTAACACCACGTGTGTGTGTGAATATGTTGTCTGAGATCATCAGAGTCTTAAATTCAGCTTCAGTTTCTGTAGGTCTCTGAACTCTAAACTGTTTAATATGAGTTTAATTCTGCTCATACTGTTGTGACTGATATTATGTGACTAAAGGCCCTTTCACACCGGATGCGTAACGAAAAAGCGAATAGTTCGTGTGCGAATAGTTCGCGTCAAAACCCACAAAGTCCTTTTAGGCAAGTCGTGCCACTCGGCCGCCATCTTGGCAACGCCTCCGGGCAGCTATTTCGGACTAACAAGACCAGACTCCTATCTAAATGAATGGGCAGAGAGTCAAAACTGCACTTTCACTGGTCACCGGGACACAAAAACTGCATGTATAGAAACAGCAGTAAAATATGATAAAAATCGCTGAAAAAGTTTGATGACTTTGCCCCAAAATAAGGTTTAAAACGCCTTTTTCCCCACAGGTTATACTTTTACTACGCATGCGCAAGGATTCATGTTCATGACACCAACTTCATTCACGTCTCCAACTTCATTCACGTCTCTATCCAGAATGCCGGTGTTGTGCCAAGCAATTAAACAATTATATGTATTTAAATGTCTGAAACCTAAAATAAACATTATGTGGTTAAACACACTGAACAGTTGTGATAGAGCCTATGACAAGCGCTGAGCGCGTCCGTCTTTGGCTCAGCGCCAGTCACAGCGCGCAAGCACAGGTTGAATATGGCAGTTATGTCACGTCACTGTACATTCGCTCCTTATTGGTCAGCTGCTGACTGTTAAAAGCAGATGATTGGCTTTCCAGCGGGATAGGGCGGGACATGTGCATACAACCGCCATCTTTGCCGTTACGGGTTTTCCTTATATATTTGTATTGAGGATTGAGGAAGTGGCATGTCTCATATAAATTGTCTCTGAAACCCATCACATGAGCCGCGTAAACACGGTCTCTATCTCTATCTTTGACGATTAGCTTTCTATCCCAAATGTAGTTTAGCCTGCTAGCCTACACAGCACAGGACTATACAACAACTAAAACTATCACACAACATACTCACAGTCGTGATAACCGAGTTGGTTGGCAATGCTACGCCACACAATCATTGTCCTTGTAGTATATGATTGGCTGAAGTCTTTTCTGTCGCCGCAAAAGAAAAAAAAAAATCGACATCGAAACGGAAAAAAAAAGTAGTTTTTTCGCCGCAGCACATTCGCGTTCGGTGTGAATGCACTCATTACACAAACAGCTGATCAAAAAATAAAACCATCGCGCGAATTATTCGTGCGTAAAAATCGCATCCAGTGTGAAAGGGCCTTAATATTAATGTTATTTTCAGCTTTTCCCCTTTAACTGTCTCTATAGGCATCTTTACACAGCCGAGTTAAGGCTGCTCTAAAGCGGCTCTGTGTCTGCTCAAAGTTCTGTGTAAAGACACAATGCCGCATAAAAGCAAACTTAAAATATGACGGCGCGAGAATCAAGAAGCGGAAGACTAAACATATCGGCCTAGCTCCATATTGTTTTAGCCACATTAAAAAATGTCAGCCAACAAGGGACAATAAAGTAAAAGTGTCCTGTACTCACATCGTGAAGCAAACCACCAAAATAACAGAGTCGTCACGTGTGTAATCAAGTGGCTTTCGCCGTTTGTAATCTTCCTTTGAAGAGATTGGCAGATCAACGCGCCGCTACATTTCTCTCAGATACGGTAAATGCTTATTCGGCGTCACTGTGTTATATTATATTCCAAAAATCATCTTTTTGCGGACGATATTTCACTCACACACACGACCTGCCTGAAACGCTAACGACAGCAGAATTGTTCTTTCTGGCTCTTTGAAAAAAAAGAGAAACAAATCCTGTGGTGATCGACCCGGTGTAATAATTCATAATATATTTGTAGCATTTATTCAATCTGGAACAATTTTATTAAGAAATAGAAAATAGCTATTAGTACCACAGAATTATGACAAACATCAGAGCGTGAGATCGCTATATCACGCAGAGGAAATCTAAAATTCTGTATTTTTATTTATCTTGAGTTTTTCTCTTCGTCCATTTAATTACTTTTAAATTCATTTTATAACACTCTGTTAAAACTCTAGTTTTAAAATAGTAATGTTCAAAGTATTATTTCCCGCGATTTTAGTTCCTGTGTAAATGCATTTATGTTCTCCGCGTCAGAGAAGCGATAAACAATCTGTGTAAATGCACATTTTGTGATTTTATGCCGCTTCAGATTTGGTTTCTGTGCCGCTTCTTCTGTGTAAAGACGCCTTATGTGTGTGATAATCTGAGATTTGGGTTGTTATTAACTGATATTAAATGTGTAGTGGAGTGGATCATTTCTGCTGGTTCTGGATCAGCTGTCCGGTGTGTGAAAGAGACCTTTCATGTGCTTTTGATTTTGTAAAGTGACTTTGAGCATCAGATAGAAGCTATATGATCATGCTTGAGAATTAATTAATATAGATTATCTAGTTAGTTTTCTTATGAAAAGATGTGACAGACGTAATATCTCATACTGCATATGTGACTGTTTGTGTGTTTTATTTTAGGTATTAGATGACAGTCTGATCTTCTGATGATCTTCTGATGGTGAATAAGGATCTGTAAAAGCAATTTTTATCTCACTTGGAAAAACAGCATCACAGGTGTAAGACAACACTCAAAAGGCAAAATTGTAATATAGAAGAAAAGGCTTTATTCTTTGAGGAATCTTTTCGCAACCGCAGCCACCCAGATGTGAAACAGAAAGCCTACTGACATAATAAAACTGAGACATTTTATACAGGTTTCTGACATTCTTGACTCCTCCTTTCCCAGTCTCTGTAAATTTCCTTAAAGACATCTAGTATGGACTGGTTCTACCCCCCCCCCCTGGGCAGGTCATGCTGTTCTTTGTCCCTGAGAAGCCAAAAGGCCTTCATTTACAATCTAAATGACCTCCTGCTTTCCTCAGGAGGGGGCCTGGGACCCTACTATATGACATCCTGTATTCTTCGACTAAGATTCTTTCTCGTGCCTAGGTGTTTGTTATCTCCCCGGGCTATCTGGTTTATTACATCTGCTCTTTCCTACCCCCAATTCAGCTGTTAGAAATGCTTTTACACACACTCAAATGAAATCAACAAGTTTTAAATGAATGGACACAAGAACAATGAATTTTTCATTAACATCTCCCCCCTGTTTATCATTCTCTGATAACCAATAAAATAATAAAAATTCATTTCTGTTTTCTAATCAAACCCATTATACTATTAAATCTTTAAGAATAGAATTAATTCAAGTCTTAATTCAAGAACAGTTATACCCTTCATGTATATCAATACTAAGCCCTAATTTGATTCAATCAAATAAAATCGCAAAACTTTTCTTCAACCATTAATTGGTCAACATTTTCTCCAGATATGTTGATCATCTCGTTGCCTCATGGACGTTCCATCTTCACCAATATGACACTTTGCATGCCGTAGAGAGGATTTTTTCCAACGTTGGCAGGGGAGATTTGTTTCTAGCACATATCATTGATCCCCTACTTTATTCTTTGCGCTGGCGTGTGAGGTTGTTGATGTTGGTTGGTATAGTTTAGGTCAGATGCTTGGACCCAGGTCTAACATCCTTCAGTCATTTTCAAATCCTTACAAGATTTTCCCTTAGATCACGATCGCACCCCTACTGGAATGAGTCATTTACTGTCTACTGTCACCTGCGAATGGAGGCCTTAAGTGATTTTGTTAGTGAGCGCGTGTCGTGTCGTCCCTTTGGTGTGACCTGTGAAATTTTCAACCTGAAACATATCACCGGATAATTTCTTGCTCATTGAATAGCACTCAGGGTCCTTGTTCCCCTGAAAAAAACATTCAACCCATGTTGTTCATGTTAACAAAACAATACAGAATCAGTTCTGTTTGGTTCAATCCATCCTGACATCCTGCAAAATGAAAATTTTAAGTTAGGCATTACACAGGGTTTGGCACTGTTTCTTCACTTTGCTCATGCCATGCGCAAAAGTCTGCATCTTCTGTAAAGAAAAACAAATGTTGAGGTTATTGTTACATAGTTTTCTTTTGTCTGCTGTGCTGCCACATCTGCTCCGGCGTTTCCTGTCAAAACAATTCTTGTTATTAGCACACTTAAAATACAAACAATGCACACAATTAAACCCAATGTCCTCCCAACATTTATCTTCCCACCTGTGCGATGGCTTTCAGCAAATGTGAACCCCTTAGTAAACCAGATCTAGCTGGTTAATACAAATAAAGTTCTTCAAATAAACCCCTCCTGGACTTTTACTGTCCTCATATACCGATGAGGTCAAAGCTAGATAACCTCTCAGCCTGCTGTGAAGACAATGGGTTTAGCCCTTCCCCCCTGGATTTACTGTTTTTCCCACCTGTGAGGCCGAAATGTCTTTGTTTGTGGCCTGAATACAAATTATCCATACTAAAAAGTTCAAAGACTCATCTGACCACTTGTTTTACTGTGCGTTCTCCTGTTCCCGCCATGAGCATATTCATCCTCCTCTTGATGCACGACACCCATCTTGTGCATAAATTTAACATAATAAAATTCTCTTACTTTTATCAGACGCTTTTATTCATAGTGACTTCCATTTCAAAGTACACATTTACATTCTTATCAGTTCTTGCTTTCCCTCGGAAATTGAACCCATGACTTTGGCGTTACAAGCGCTAACGCTCTACTGTTTGAGCTATAGAAAACTGCAATATTTGTTCATATTTATTTGGTAACATTTGTTTGGATAAAGTTTGCTAACCCAAACGTTGTCCTTCAGCCAAGTTTCCCATCTTTCTCTGCCTCTGAAATAAAAATATTACTTAAGGCCACAATTTCATCTTCTTATCAAATTGTTTTTTAAGGCAACGGCCCCTAGTCTCACAGCGTTTCTTGATTTTTCAGGCCTATTGTTTGGTCTCTTAATCAACTGTCATCTACGAACATTCTCCCGGTCATCAATTGGTCAGGTCAGGTCGTGTACACTTTGTCAGCGTCAGTACACTTCGTCAACGTCAGTCGAATAACAATCTTCCCCTTTTTACAATACATAACTGTTAAGGGCTCTCTGGATAATCTGATATTTACTTAGCCTACTGTACGTGTTTGTTGCTGTCAAATTTATAACTTTTTCTCAACACATGACTGACGGCTATCTACGACTTCACAATTCTAATTTATCAATACTTAAACCTGTCCAGAAAGTAATTCAAATCTACTGCACATCATGAATGACCAAAATAATAATTAACAGACAGAGCTCGATGATCAATCAACTTAAAGCTCATCCTGTTCTGTGTTGCCTTCTCATCAGATTGACTCACAATCCTCAGCTTACTTTGTCATTTGCCTTAACCCATCTATAATGCTAAAACACTCTTTCCAGAGGTTAATGACACATGTATACACACTATTCAGACAGAATAGTTGTCCTAAACTAACACATACTGTACAAACATGAATTAACACTCACACTCATCCCTGACTATGAACTGCTCATATTTCTTATTCATATCTTTTCTCTAAAAAGATTTAAATTTTAAATGACATTTTAACCTTACATTTTCCTGTATCTTTTATCTAATGTTTTTATGGCCTCTTAACCAGTTTCAAAGCATGTCTGTTCATTATTCATCTGATTTTAGAAAAGTCAGCTGGATTGTTTTGGTGCATAATTATTACTTTGCTTCAGCTTTCTTTGGCTGACTGATAACAGAAGAACAGACAGAGTACCATCCTCTTCCTCCACTCAAGCAGTCTCTTTCTCTCTCATTATAAGCAAATAATCTTTTCAACAGCCTCCTAGGACTGTAACTAAAATAATCATAGTCATATTCAATCGTTCTATGATCTTTTCTAAGGTTATCTTTAGTTTAAATACTCAATTTACCTAACCTTTGTTTTCCAGAAAATTCTCTTGAGTCATCTTTAGCCACCACCATGTCTTATAGTGGTCCTTTGTCATGTCTAAATGATCTACAGGAGTCAGAACTGACACATTAGTTCAGCATCGACACAAATCTCTGTGTTTTCCTTGCTCATCAGGCAACTAACATTACAACTTTTTTTTTTTTTTTTTTTTTTTTTTTTTTTCAAGCTGTCTCCACAACAGATAACCACTAGTTCAATGGTCTCTGCTGGCTCCTGAATGCCCATTCAGATCAGCTCTTAACCTATAATTGTCTTTTCTTCAGGGTGTTGTCCCCTGGCATAGTTGCAGACACTTGTCAGAAAAACAAGCCATTCAATCAACGCGGTTTCTGGTGAGTGGTATATAGAGGAACTCACATTTTCTGGGTCAGACGGCCGTAACTTCTTACAGCTCATCTCGCCTCTCAATGGTTTGCTGATGCTGCTGGCCTCACAGTCACCGCTCAACTCTAATACCTTTCTCACATAAAAAAAACACCTCCATCAGGAAATGCCCAGTGTTTTTGCGTGACCCTTCTGTCTTAGGTTGTCCTTTTGGCCTAAAAGATCGTACCCGTCGTTGAAGTAATCACTCGTACACACTGGTAACCGCTTTTTCCCATCACAGAATCTGTGACCGTTTTCTTCAACATAATCTGTTGTTTTCTGGAGCTTAGGAAAAGGCGCATTCAAGAGTCATCAGAGCCATTCTGACCTAATAGTGTTCACAGGGAGACAGGTTAATAACAACAGTATTTAATCACTTAAATTCATTAATCATCTTAAAGGTAGCAACCTGCTTAGATTATGGTCAGTGAATTTAGATCACAATCGTACATTCAGTGTACTGTTACTTCTGTAGCCGGAGCCATCAGCCCTGTTTTATGGTGGAGGCTAAAATCAGACAAAGAAGCGGTCCTAAAATAAACTAGTCAAAAATGTCACTTCTATCATTTAAGGTCTGCATTATTATTTTAAAGACTTCTTTAAAATCATTCAGTTTTACTTTTAAAACATTTACAAATTGTCCTCTAAATTTGTCAAATCTGAACTGCCTGTAGCATGATTTGTTTTAGCTTTTCCGCATCTATGAATCTGTTCAACTGAAACACTGTGCTTTACACAGCCTCAGACAACAGTTTTCAGCTGACATTGAATGAGAGAGAGACTCTTGAGGCATCAGGACTGGTACACTGCATTCTCATAAACCTTTAACTTCAGACTTTATCTGCCATCTTTTCTTTAACTGTAGCCCATCTTAAGGCATCTTTTCCATAAATTACATGTATTGTAATTTAGACATTACAAATATCCACTCCGAATGAGTCTCTGTTGCACTGAAACTGTGGCAGTTTCAGTTACAGCACATGCCAGATTTAGATAAGCAAACCTGTTTTGGCCAAATCACATTCTTATCTTTTAAAATCAACATTAACAAGCCTTTGTTTTTAATCAAATGCCTTTTACACATTTTACATTTAGCAACTGTTAATCCTGTAACACTGCTTCTGTTTATTTTATCTTAAAGAAATAATAATTATTCTAGTTCTTAATAACGTTTCAAATTTCATTTCAATTTTATTTTCAATTACCATAATTTAATACCCGACTTCAATGTTTTCTCTAGGAGTTTATCAATCTGCTTCTATGGTTCATACTAACTTTTGAGGCTGCGCTCTCTGCTTGTCATACATTTTATGATTATCACTATAAATCATTCGTTAGATTTGTCTCTCTATATCATCTAAAACCTTATCAAAGCGTTTCATTCAAAACACAATCATCCTTTTAGTGATCGGTACTTTTAAAATATTTTGCAACTCATTTAGCTCATCTGTAATTTTACGTCAACCGGTACTTTTTATAGTTCTTTTCCTTTCAAAAGGAATTCCTTACACTTAATATCTTTCTTAACAACTTTCAAAAGTTCCATCTATCAACTTTCTTTTCTCCTTCATTTACTTTTACAGTCATACAGTGGGCATTTACAGTCACTGAATGACCCAGCTGACTGCAATAAAACACTCTCTGTTATTCTGCCTTTTATCTTTCTAACATCTCCACCCTACTTTACGCCCCTGAAGCAGAGCGTTCCTATTCAGGAAATGCAAACAGAGCCACTGATAAGTTCTCTGCATTTTCCCCCACTGTCCCAGCTGCAAATTCAATTACAACAGCCGAATCACAATCTTCATCATATTAACACTGATCTACTTTCTAACTCATATTAACACAGACTTTTCTTTAAATTTGTGTTATTTTGGCACTTTCTTTGTTTGGAGCCAATTAAGTTATTGTTTATCTTTCCAATCACAATCAAACCTTTACAAAACATCATCTGCAAATCTCTTCAGAGCATGAGCAGAACTGCTTATAGCATTTGCTCTCTATTATCTCACTATTTATCAGGACTGTTCAGTTACTCTTCATACAGTATTAAAACTTTAACGTGTCATTAATTTCATCAACACTGGTTTTAAAAGCTTATTCTTCTATCAAATGGTTAGTTTGCAGATTCAACATAAATCACAAGATTGTATTATAATTATTCAGTCCTACTTATCTCTACTGTTTCACAGAAAACACAAGATTCTCTAAATCTTCTCAGTCTCTAAATTACACAGACAGCTATCTTAGCCGCTTGCACCTTCAACTCTTGTTACAAAAATATGGCAATCTATTCTTCAATACTCTGTTCTCTTTTCATAACATTAATACAATAAAGCACATTCACATCACTATTATTGGCAGAACATTAATTTTCATAAGCGACACGGAAAATCTAAATATTCTAAATGGGTTTCACAAAGTTTCTGATTAACTTTAGTCACACGTTTCTGGGGAAATTATCTCCAACCCATAATTTCCTTTATAAAACAATATATTTCCTTAAATGGCTTAATATCAACAAAATATCCAATCTCTGGACATTTTCTAATTTGATATTATCATCAACGACACTGATTACAAAACAAGTATACATTTAACATCCAGAAGCTGGTTTGAACAAGCAAGCGCTGTTGCTGTACTCCCAGCATAGCTGGACCCTTTAGGTTCAAAAGACAATCGTTTTACTTAATGAAACATTCCTTATCCTTATATCATGCCAATCCCTGTTAATCATACTCAACGCCCCATTTCCATCTAAAACTCACTTTTCGTAAAATTTCAACTTAATTTGACTTAATCAGGCGTTCATAAATAGTTCCATGAACTCTATCGTTCCCTACATATCAGTTCCTTCTGCATCGACTCTGTTCTCTTTTATCTGCTTCTTTCCCATCCAACAATTCACTGTCCGTTCACAGTTTTACACTCATGAACAAACTTCAACAACCCTTTCTGACTAGTAACGGATAAGTTAGCATTTCAGAAAACCCTGTAGGCTACCTTTGTACAATCTCATATGCTCATCATTCACAACACTGCTCAAATCATCAGTCATAGCTTTGCTCAAAGTTTCATCAGCCACACATAAAGATTTCCAACCGTTTTTTTTTTTTTTTTTGTTTGTTTTTTTTTTTCATTGCAGGTAGCAGAAAGTAAATCAGCGTATGCATTCGTGTGTGCGTCCTTTACACACATGTTTAACACACACATAACAACCATTCTGTTTTCCCTCGTTCTTTTCTATTGATTCTTTTACGACATTGAGTCTTATCTTACTCAAGGTTCCCGCCTCGGGGAAATACATTTACATTTACCACCATCATTATTTCTCCTTTGACAGAAAATTGGTGTATAAAAATGATCTACTTTACTGTTAGATGACCCCATTTTGGCTGAATCTCCCTTCTGGATTTCACAATTTCGACACGTGTCTTACAGTATCTGTCAAACGTCTTCAACAGACCCGATCTTTCCCTTACCCCAAGATCGGTCGGGTGGTTTGTAATTACGTTTCACTCAAAAACTTCCTATAAGCACTTTCCAGCGCTCGATTAATTCTGATTTGACGTGGCTCTTCCGTCCACCTAAATCGGTTACTAGCACTTTTGAGTAAAACTAATTAATCAATAACTGTGATTCCCCTGAATCTGTGATTCCCCTGAATCTGTGATTCCCCTGAATCACCTGTGGGCTTTCCGTCCACCAACGAGCTAAGTGAGGTAGAAACTGATTCGAATTCCTCAGATCAATTCCCTTACCCCCAAAAAAATTGTGATTCCCCTGAATCAACTTTCGCCCGTACCAAAAAGCAAAACTCAGCCAATATGGTTCACGTTCACTCACAATTATCAAATTACACTCAACTTCAATAAAACAATTTTGCCGTTTCTTACCCAGAGATGCTTTTCTGTTTTTCCCGCAATCGTCGCGGATTTTTTAATCCTGGTGGGAGTTTTCTTTCACTGGCCCTGAGTGCGGGGTTTTGCCTCTCTCTCTCGTAATCTGTTGAGTTTCTATCTCAAACCGTCGAGGTATGAGACGGCCGCCTGTTGCTGCCGAGGTCGTGCACTTTCCCGTCAAATCCGTTCTCAGGACCAGGAGAAGAAGCGTCCGCACAGGATCCCACTTCTGACACCAGCTGTAAAAGCAATTTTTATCTCACTTGGAAAAACAGCATCACAGGTGTAAGACAACACTCAAAAGGCAAAATTGTAATATAGAAGAAAAGGCTTTATTCTTTGAGGAATCTTTTCGCAACCGCAGCCACCCAGATGTGAAACAGAAAGCCTACTGACATAATAAAACTGAGACATTTTATACAGGTTTCTGACATTCTTGACTCCTCCTTTCCCAGTCTCTGTAAATTTCCTTAAAGACATCTAGTATGGACTGGTTCTACCCCCCCCCCCTGGGCAGGTCATGCTGTTCTTTGTCCCTGAGAAGCCAAAAGGCCTTCATTTACAATCTAAATGACCTCCTGCTTTCCTCAGGAGGGGGCCTGGGACCCTACTATATGACATCCTGTATTCTTCGACTAAGATTCTTTCTCGTGCCTAGGTGTTTGTTATCTCCCCGGGCTATCTGGTTTATTACATCTGCTCTTTCCTACCCCCAATTCAGCTGTTAGAAATGCTTTTACACACACTCAAATGAAATCAACAAGTTTTAAATGAATGGACACAAGAACAATGAATTTTTCATTAACAGATCCACTACAGAGACTCACAGTCAACAGAATCAGCAGAGACTGAAGATACAGTGACTTCACTGTTATAAATTAAGACTTCATTTAGATTTCAACAATCCTCTGACAGACCTGATGAGGCGGCGGTGAAACACCTTTTATCTCACAGCAGCAAATTACAGTTTCTCATTCATAGACCATTTTATTTGTATAAACGCACAGTAACTCAAAAAGCTCAATAAAGAGTTTTATTAGAGTAAATAAAGAGCCTGAATATCTTTGTGTTGTACCAGCAGAGGGAGACAAATACTAATTAAAATACATTTTTCATAATTATGAGAAGAAAAAGCTTATTTTTAGAAAACAATGGAAGCTTGTGTTTATACATCTTGTTTTTAATAATAGTTGCATTACATTTGTATTAATGTATTAAAGGGGTCATATGATGCGTTTTAATGTTTTCCTTTTTCTTTAGTGTGATATGTAGATGTTTTTGCATGTATAGGATCTACAAACTTACAAAGCTCAAAGTCTCCTATAAAGATCTTGGGTGCTCGAGCTCCTTTTAAAAATTAATCAAAAGTGCCCGTCTCAAACAAATATCAATGATAATATTGGGGTCAATAAAACAAAATGCATTCAATTATAATTAACATGACCATGTGAACAAAACTAAAGTAGCCTTACCTAATCCCGCACAAATACAGGATTGGATTGAAGTTTTAAAATGTATTTTTAATATGGAGAGAATTACATTTTATGTGAATTTTAGAAGGATTTATCAATTTCTGGTCTAAATGGATTGAGTACATAACTCCTATTGAACCAAATACTTTTTTGATTTAGAATTTTGTCTGTTTTTTTGGACTTTTTTTGTTTTGTTTTATTTTTTTGAGTGATGAGATTACCTCCCCCCTCTTTTGTAAATGGTTTCTGTGTTAAATCTGAAGAAAACTGTAAAGGGATACGTTAAGGTGTTTTATTTTTTGTCACTGTCACTGCCTGGAGAGTTTTGCTAGTCCTGTTTTAATATTTATGTAAACCGGTAAAGCTGTAAAAGTGACGTGATCAGACGTGAATTGTATCCCTTCCCAATGAAAACTTAAATAAATAAAAAATAAAGTAGCCTATTTTTACGAATCTGTCAGTCTGAGGTGTCGTTGCCATAACGCGTTGCTATGGGTTGTGTCACTTGCATGTGTCTTGCTTCGGGCTTGACTGACGTGACTATGGACATAATAAATACTTATATTACTTATAGTCCAGGCAAAGTAGCGTTTTACGACAGACTAATTGTAAAAGAATTTTTTGCAGCTTAGATCTTTTCTATGAGGTGTCCAGAACAACATACTAAAAGTCCTAAGAAATCCTAGTTGAGGAAATATGTTAAATTCTCATCAATCCGAGATGTGTGCCAATAAGGCCAGGCAACAATGCACCCCAATGGGGCTATTTTTTTACTTTACTCCTATCAAAATGAAACTTTACACAATGAAAGTACCCATGAAAAGTAAAACATTTTGTATTACAAGTTTCTTTGAAAATGAATTTGAATATGCAAATGAGCTATACACTAATCGAATATGCCCAAAATACACCCAAATAGGCTTAACTTTTTCCTTTACTCCTACCACAATAAAACTTTACATAGTAAAAGTATACATGAAAAGTAACTTTTTTTTGTATTTTTGCACATGAGCACCACACTTATTGAATATCCTAATTTGCATAGGCAGAAACACCATATGTATGACAAATACATCAGCCCAATCTTCATGCAGTCATCCTACTGCCAATGGGTGATGGCAATGCTGCTTATAGACTGGCCTCTAACCTGAAAACTGCCTGGCTTGGTAGTGCCTGCCAGGGGTATAACCCCCGCCGGTATAGTCTTCAGGGTCACGGAGGCACACAAGCCTCCCCACCACGACAAGGTAGCAACAACAGGGGAGGTTTCTTTTTGGTGTTTTTTCTTTCATTTTATTTTTTCTTTATTTTTTCTTTAACTAACCTAGATATTGCTGTTGCTAGCTTCTCATAACACTGCAAAGCTACTTTACAAACGGTGGAAGTCTGATGTGTGGCCCACCTGGTCTGAAATACTTGCTAACTACAAAAAGAGAAGCAGTTTTGGTGTCTGGCAAAATTATTTTAAAGAGCTGGAATGTCTAGAAAGTGTGTCTATCTGGTTTCTCATCTATCTTCTGTGTGAAAGTGAATCGTTTAGTTGGTAAGAATGACTTCTGCCTGTAATCTCGTAATCTTACCAACAATACCAATCATTTGTGAATCTACCAGCCCAAAATTTAATCTCACCACGTTACTAATGACTAAGATGGCTATTCTGACTTTCTTCTGATGTTATCTGTTGGGGAATATCATAAGGCTTGTTCGCAAAAAAAAAAAAAAAAAATTAGAAAGCAACTGGAGGCAAGATTGTGCAATCAATTCTTAAGGTCAATATAAGTATTTTTGTGGCAAGTGACTTCAAATTTATTGTGTTTATGCATAGGTTAACTTACTGAAAGGACATGAATGTGTTAGTTATTTGGCCCCTGTTTTTTCTACTTGTTACTTTATGGTTTCTTGGCCATAAGTCAATTAGGCCTAGTGTTGAGCTCATTTGCATATTTAAAATAGATTTTTCAAAGAAACTTGTAAAACAAAAATGTTACTTTTCATGTATACTTTCACTGTGTGAGGTTTGATTGTGATAGGAGTAAAGGAAAAAATAAGTCCATTAGGGTTGGGCATATTCGATTAGTATATTGCTCATTTGCATATTCAAATTCATTTTCAAAGAAACTTCTAATACAAAATGTTTTACTTTTCTTGTAGGCTTTCATTGTGTAAAGTTTTATTGTGGTAGGAGTAAAGTAAAAAGTTAAGCCTATGCGGGTGTATTTTGGGTGCCTATATTCGATAAGTGTATAGCTCATTTGCATATTCAAATTAATTTTCAAAGAAACTTGTAATACAAAATTTTTACTTTTCATGGGTACTAACATTGTGTAAAGTTTCATTTTGATAGGAGTAAAGGAAAAAAATAGCCCCATTGTCCCTTAGCAATAATAGCCTAGATGCAGTATATTGGGTCTTGAAATATTCACAGGAATCTATATAAATTAAATATTCATGTTGTTTTATCCAGTTGTGGAGATGTGTACACACCCATTGAACCAACAAAGAAAATGCAAAAATAGAGACTTTTGTGTAATTATTCCATATTTTGTGTAGTCCAAATAGTCTACAAGGAACTTCAGAGTGTACCTTTCATTTGAGACCAGGATTATGCTTCTACACCAGGAGGTTGCCACACAGTAAGCCTTTTATTGTCAGTATGCATTTTGGGTAACCAAAAGTCCTGTGGGGAGTTTCCATAGGGCATTTTACAAAACGCATGAGCATACCGTGGCAAATAATGGTCTAAAGTACTCATATTTCATTCTATATTGATCTGCTTTTGCACACAGCTTCACAAGACCTAGTGCTAGGGCTCAGTTGTGTTTGTAAAGTCATATCAAGTGACCTAGAGGGCTGAAATGTGGTCAGTTCAGAAATGCTTGTTATCTGGCAGAAAGAAAAAACAATATTCTAGCCTCTATAACTCTGTGCCAGTACTTCACACAATTATTTTGATTGATTCCTAAGAAACTACAGGGTCTCAGCTTTCTAAAGAGGTCAGGCAGTTGATGGTAGGCCAAAATAGCTGGAAACAGTGATCTCTGAAGTAGGCACAGTGCAATGTCGGGGGGAAAAGCCTAGAAATGGCCCGACCCTGAAGAAGTCAAAATAAACATGTAATAATTCAAATTATTTTTATTATAATAGTAATATTCAATTATATATATATATATATATATATATATATATATATATATATATATATCTCATGTTGCCATTCTGTACACTGAGTTTTAGTAGCCTATATATTGATTTAACATAAATACCTTGTGCATGTGTATATATTTATTGCACCTATCTGTTCTGTTCAATGTTATTTTCATATGGAAGTCCATCGTTATAATTATTCATAAGTATGCAGTGTCATAACTACATCTGTGACGTTTATAACAAACCAAACCGTTTGAAAATCGGTAGAAAATTGAGCAAGTTATGGTTATTTAAAAAGTAGCCTACATGCACCATTAAAACACAATGTTACGAGTGAGCGAGCTGACTGTGGCAAGATGGCCGCCAGGTGTGGACGTCGACCTCCATTGGCCAGCAGTGCAGACGAGACATCTAGCCTTTATTATTTATAATTATATCTATGGTCACGACACCATTGTAACAGTGTTGTCTCTGCGCTGTGTTGTGTTTAACTCATGATGGACACCAATTCATGCTTTATGATGGATTTTCATTCTGTTGATCACAGCGGTGATCAGATTCAGCAATCACCCTCGTGCATATTCTATAATGGAAGTGAGCATTAAACTTGATATTACAATCTAACCCAAATCCTATAACATACTTCTAAACACAAGTATAACTCCGTATTAACCCATAAAATGGTTATACAATTCCTACAATATATTTCACTCATGGAGCACTCACTCACCGAAGTCATTCACTCTCTCGGCTGGCGCGAATCTAAATGACCCTACCGGAACCAGTTCATCACACTAGCAGATCTGGGTGGAGAGTGCGACATGAAAATAAATGTAGCGAGTGGAAGCAGATATTTGACCCGTTACACGAGCACTGAGCCCTGTGGGACCCCTGTGCTGCAAACCAACACATCACACACACAGGTCTATAGCCTCACACACAGTGGTCTGTCAGTGAGAGAGTTGATGGTCATGCAGATGGCGGTCGACTCCGGCTCCTAATAGCTGAGCCCTGAGCAGTGACGGCTGTATTGAAAAAGAAATCTGTATTATGAATCAAGGCCAGACAGGTAGTTTGTTGAGGTCAGTTTATAGTGAAAGTCTATACGCCTGCACACATTTATATTCAAATGTGCATACCTATAGATTAAACACATACGCATGTGCACGCCGTCTGCATTTTCACATATTCGCGCTGAGATAACGTTTTTTTTTTTTTCTGCACCTTGGAACCTATTTCAAGGTTTGCGTTCTTGAGCCGCCAACCACTGTTGTCGTGTGGATGAGCGGCCGGAGCGCGTTAAGGGTTTTCTGTTAGAACGGTGTCGTGTAAGCGGCCACTAAGTCAAATGTGCTCTAAGTGATGTTGGGTGACGTCACTTCTTGTTGACGTTTAAAGTATTGTCAAACAAAACAGAGGCTAGCTCGACGCTCCCTCCTCCTCATCCACGCACTAACCACCCAAACCCCACCCCCAAATCCTTCTTGTGGGTTATTGGCTGGAACAGTTTGTTATTCGTGGTGCGGGTGAGCCCAGTTCGTTTTTCTTGCTGTTTGTGGAGCCTGGGCTGTCTACAGAGACCGTGTTTTTTACAGTGTGTTCAGGGGACAGGCAGCTAGCGGATGGTGAGGAGATGTTTGCTGTATGTGACAAAAAATGTTTTGGCCTAAAAAAACACGTGACATCGCTTAGAGCACCTTTAATAACTAATGATCTTTGCAACGGAAGTGAATCAATCAATCAAAACTAACTTCAACTGGACAATAACTTTATTCTAGAGTTGCTGTAAAGCCAAAACAATCTCTGTTACTGTAATTTCCTATAATCTCTGTAAAGCTGCTTTGAAACAATCTATGTTGTTAAAAGCGCTATATAAATGAAGGTGTTGAAAGTGCTGGAGAAATCACTGCTTCACTGCGTGATTCTAGGCTTCAGTAATCAGAGGAAACAGGAGTTTTCCCATTGCTTCTAGTGACGCAGTACCAGTGAACCGTATCGATAACAGAAGAGATCACTTAACAACATCAGGAGTTATTCATTATTTAATATTTCTAAGTAATTTCTGTCTTTTCCTCTTAATGACTTTTGACCATTTCAGTTATTAAATTAAAAGTGGTCCAAAGTGCAAATAAAGTTATCAGTGCAGGAACAATAAATTAAACCAACCATTAAACTGTTAAAAAGTTTACAATACAGTATTTTTTACAGTATGGCTTTAATTGATCTGATTCTTTCAGGTTTATGTCACATTGCATTGTTCCACATTTGTAGATCGCTTTGAAAAAGTAATCTGCTAAATTACTAAATGTAATTATAAACATGATTGGTTGATGACAAACGTATTTCAGATGTGATCAAACAAAGTCCTCTTTATGATTTATTATCAGGAACTGCAGAAAGATAAATGAAAAAGAATAAGAAATAAAAAGACAACAAAAGAATAAACAAAACAAATAATGAAGAAAAACGGATGAACAAACAAAAACTAGTTAAAGAAAGTATAAATTAAACTAAATAGAATAGAAAAAAAACAATTTAATATTAAAAAATTAAATAAAGTAACACATATAAAAACAAACTGAAAAGACGCGGGTGCTTTGTTTGCGAAAGAAGAAACAAAACAATTTACCACATATTAATGGTGCGTTCAAGTCATCTCGTATAGATCGTATTTACGAGTTGAACGCACTTGAACGCCACCACAATGTCGTAAATACCAGTGGGGAGCTCGGGATTTTCTCTAATGCCGAGTTCAGACTGCATGATTTTAGCCCCGATTTTGGCTCGCCGACAGGTTTTGAGAAATCGCCGACAAATGCCCGAAATCACAGGCAAATCGGTGCTCGTTCACGCGAGTGACAATCACGCAGTGTGAATGAGCAAAGACGCGATCTGAGAGAATCACCGACGAGTCGCCGACGCCCGTGAGATATTTGGCATGCTAAATATCTGGACCTGTCGGCGATTCAAAATCCTGCTGTGTGAAAGTGTTCTGACTGAAAACTACATCGGCGATGACCGACAGCCAATGAGAGGGCAAGATACAGAGCAGCGGGGAGTTCGGGGAGGAGTTATAGGCCACAATATCAGTATTTTAATAGATATATTTACAATTATATCAAACAGAAACAAAGCACAAACATTTGCTTGACCAGCAGCAACAGCAACACATTGCAACATTATTTATTTACCCCTAACTCTCTTTGCAGAACACACAGTCCTTGCTCCCCTTGTCTTCCCAGCCATTTCCTCACGCATAATGTTTTTCTTTTTCTCCTTTTCGCTGCAAATCAGTGCACAGACAATTTGGATCGCAAGCTTCTTGCAGGCTATCATTTTTAATAACAATTTCAGTCTCGCGCGAGAGCTGCGGTCTTACGCACGCGGGATTTTGCGTTATTTCCTTATCACTTCTCACGTGTGTTTGGTTGCGAAACGTAGTTTGCAGGCCAGACAGGAGTTGTCGGCGATTCTTCCTCCTGAAAGTCATGCAGTGTGAAACCTCCTGTCGCCGATGCATCGTGCAGTGTGAACACACCAGCAACTTAATCTTACCCTGCATAGTCATGCAGTGTGAATAGAACAGTGACCCGACTCTTTTGAAAATCGTGCAGTCTGAACTCGGCATAAGCTCCGATCTTTACGAGTTGGGGGCGTGTCAGTGATTAACATGGCGGAATACACAATATGTAGTAAAGGTATTTAGCTGTGATATTGTCATGCTTTTCTATTAACAGCTCAGTTAGCTAATCGCCAACACAGAATATGATAGTATTATAATATAACAATGCAACATGTAACGATGTGTTGGCAGTGGCTTCATAAATTAATTAAAAACATAAAAATACAAAGTACACCTGTTGTACATTTCTTTGTTCTTCATTTTCTAGAACAAGAGTTTAAGAACCTTACTGTATTTTTGTGTAATTAATTAAGAGAAAGTACTCCGCCATTTTGCTCCGACGAAAGTGACTTGAACGCACATGCCGTTATAAGCACGACTTCCCACCTCGTACGTACGAACTTCCCAGGAGGACTTGAACGCACCATAATCTCCAACGCGCGTTCAACATCGTCTGCTCTCACGCGCGTGCGTCGTGGTGCTCTCGTGAACGCGCGTCTCTGTTTACATCTCTCTCTCTAGTCACACATAGAAAGTAAAAATAAGTTAGTGTCGTCATTTTTTAAGCAGGACAAATGCGAAATACGACACGGAAAAAACAAAGCATCAAAGTGTTTATCAATCATTATAATGGAATTTACGTGTAGTTTTATGATTTTAAAGCTGGAGTATTTGAGAACCTTATATCTTGTAAAAGTTTGATCAAGGTGAGTTCATGTGTGACTTTCTCATATTAATATGAATCTCTGGAGGACATTATACGCGATTGTTTGATATGAAACCTTTAATAAGGGGTTTCTTTCACTTCAGTGTTTCCTTTGTGTTTCGTGATGTTTGTGATTCTTCAAAGTTTAGCTTATGTGTAAACATACATAAGCCAATTCACACAAACGCCAACAAACTGGTTTATATATATATATATATTTTTTTTTATCGGATCAGTGTCTGTCGATGTGGGTCGGGGTTTGTTTTCTTTTTCACCTGAACTTGTTCAATCAGTGTTTCTCGGTGTCGGTTATTTTTTATAGTCGACTTGTTTGTGTGTGTAAAGACCCAATGCTTGAGTTAACGCAGTCACATGATCATTTTTCTCCCACACTCCAGATATGTTCAGCTAAATTATGAAGGTTGTTTAATTTAATAATTTAATTTAGTGTCTGAATGTTTTTCATTCAGAGTCAGTGGAGGAGATCAAACTCATCAGATTCTCCTGCAGCTTCATCATGGGTAATTCACAAGGATCCAGAGATGGAGATTTTTCTCCAGGATGCAGGTACTTTCAACAAACATTACATTACGCTGTCGTCTTGCAGTAAGCTGAAGCAAACTAAGATGTAGATGGCTTATTTTCTCCTTCTCGCTCATCTTTTCGTGCGTAATATTACTGCTAGGTAACCACCTTACTTTGCACAATGCTGCCATTGTCACCGGCACCGCATGAACTCTCACGCGAAGATGACAGCGTAGGTTACGCACAACACGTCAAATCAAGTTTGAAAACAGCCGCATTTTACCGCGCAGTATTTTGACTGGTCAATCTATCAATTAGACTAACATATCAACAATTTCTTATTTTTCTTATTTTATTTTAAGCAATCAGAAATCTGAGGGGGCCGGACATGTAAATGAGGGGGCCTAGGCCCACCCAGGACCCCCTCGTGGCTACGCCACTGCCCCCAACACAAACACACACATACACACACAAACAAACACACACAGATCAAAGAAAGTTTACTGAAAAAATATGATTTTTTTTGCCTATTTTTGTTTTTAAACTAACATAAAATATGAAATAAAAAGATAATTGTTTCCTCAAAGTACTTTTTGATGCTTGCTATGAATGTAATCACAGTAATCTAAAGGATTAAACTGAATCTGTTCTCTGTTCCAGTTCAGTCCAGCAGAAGAGCTCAAACCCAGAGTCCAGCTGTGTGTCTATGAAGAGTAACGGCTCTATGATAGAGCCACAAAACTTTAAGAGTGGAGACAAACGGCCTGATCTCAGGTAGGCTATATCATTTCTATAAAAGATGTGCTTATAGTATGACACTTTTGAATTAGTATTATATATTTTTTCTCAGACAGTCACTAGCAATGACATCAAGTAAATGTAAGCTGAGATTTTTTTCCACCTTTATATAATGGAGTAGGTGTAAAATTGAGTGGATTTTTTTAATTGCTGGTTCAGGACCCGTATTTATCAAGCTTCTCAAAGTGTCATTTTAGTCTTAAAGGGTTAGTTCACCCAAAAATTTAAATTCTGTCATTAATTACTGACCCTCATGTCATTCCAAACCCATGAGACTTTAGTTCATCTTCGGAACACAAATGAAGATATTTTTGATGAAACCTGAGAGCTTTCTGTCCCTCCACTGACTGCAGCGTCATTGCAACTTTCAAGGCCCAGAAAGGTTGTAAAACATTGTTAAAGTCCATGTAACTACAGTGGTTTAATCTTAATACGTCAGAACGTAGACTCACTTTTGGCCGACGATGGTCATGTGTGTGATGCTGGCCAATAGTGAGCCTACGTTCTGACGTACAACCCAGAAGCGCTGCGCTGTTTATACTACGTCAACAGCGTTGGAGAATGACATTGAAAGGAAGAAATTGTTGAATAGTCGTTATTTTAGGGGGGTTTTTGCGCACAGAAAGTATTCTCATCGCTTCATAACATTAAGGTTGAACTACTGTGGCCACATGGACTATTTTAACTATGTCTTTACCACCTTTCTGGGCCTTGAAAGTTGCAATGACGTAGCTGTCAATGGCGGGACAGAAAGCTCTCAGATTTCATCAAAAATATCTTCATTTGTGTTCTGAAGATGAACGAAGGTCCTACGGGTTTGGAACGACATGAGGGTGAGTAATTAATGACAGAATTAAAATTTTTGGGTGAACTAACCCTTTAAATGCTGAGAATTCATGAAATTTACTCCTACTTTCAATCTTATGAATAAAAGCAAGTTATCAAATTTCTTTAAAGGGTAACTAAACCCCTGGTCAGAGCCTGACTCCACCCACTGGCAATATTTGAAAAATGCTGGAAAAGTAGGCAGAGCCCAGTGGAGAGGGGGCGTGCATCTGAGACTTATCTCTCTGCAGGCAAGGGCGTGGTTAGCTGGTACCCTCTGACGTCAGAGTGTACCACAACTTCCAATAGGAAAATTCAACTGCAGTAGCCACTGTTCAACCTGAAGAGGGCAGCACTCAGACGTTTTTACACCATATTTAGTAAAATTAAAATACTTTAAACACAAATGTCAAAAAAATTACTTGAATCAATGAACAGCACTAATAAAGCCCCATTCTTACAGATCATTAACTAAAAAAAGTTGGTCTAGGGTTTAGTTACCCTTTAAAGAGCAACTTGCAGGTAAAAAAAAAATCTAAATGAATATATAACCGTGTATGAAAATACCATATGAAAAGATAATGCAGGATTTAAAATGTTTTAAAACGACATAATGACACCAATTTAGTAGATAAAGTGAGCGTTTCTTTGACTGCTCGTACAAACCGCTTCAACATCGCGTCATTTTACGTCACACGAGGGAGACGTGTGCTGTGCTCTGCCGCAGCTCAGTGCAGAGTGGGTTGGTATTCAGTAAGAGCGGTCGTGAGTCAGTGTGTTTTCAGTAGTTTTTGTATTTCAATTTATCATCGTCATGGTAAATGTATGTGTTTGTGGAGCTTGCAAAAACTCCAGCCTGTCAGGACATCGAGTCCACCGGTTTCCTAACAGGAAAAAGGACGGTGCTATCTTTCGTGCCTGGGTGCGGGTTGTGCAGGTGAAGAGACGGGATTTCTCTTCCGCGTCGGCTTCGGAAAACGCGGTCGTGTGTAGCGTTCACTTCAGATCGGAGGATTATCGTCCCGGCGATATGATGGAGTTCAACATGGGATACCGAAGTAAGAACCGGTTGAGACTCAGAGCTAGTGCGGTTCCTTCAGTCCACGCATCTTCGGGTTCTCCCGCTGGATGTAGGCGCGAGCACAACATCAACTGGCAAACGTAATGTAAGCGGAACGAAACTGAGCTAACAGTTACTCGTTATTGTGTTTGTGTGGACCGTTTATCAGTTTGGACCAGTGCAGCGCGAGCCTGATCAAGCAACACTGTAGCCTAACTGCGAGATCCAGTAAATAAAGAATTCGCCACTGAAGTAATAACATCGCTGCGAGATCTAGTGAGAAATATTCACATTTCTCCGTTATTAACGGATCAAACAGCGCTGACGTGAAAACCAGGAATAAACATTGTGCAATGAATGAACGAACTATCCAGTGTCCACAGATCAGCAACATTCACCATGGCTTTACTGTAGTAACACTAACTGCAACCATGGAAGTTTGGCATTTTCCACTAAGGCCCAGTATGCATCCACCTCCTTGCATGACTTTCCTCAGCTGTAAACATTGCCTCGCATTTCCCACACAAGCACCTATGGAACAAAAAATGTATCAGGAATAAATATCTCTCTGTCTCTCCATGAGAAACTGCTAAGTTATATCACGTAACGTTAGTCTGGGCGGATATTAATGAGCATGACAAACGCCTGATCAAAGCTTAGTTTCTGTTATTGTAAGTTCCAATATGTTCTGTCTAACATTAATCCTGGCCTGTCCCTGCTCTCTTGGCAGCCTAGCAGGCTCATAATTGTATGGCTGTGGTCCGTAAACAATTTCCTCAGCGTCCGAAATGTCATTGCAATCCATATTTCCCTGTTGTTTGAATCGACCGCTCTCCCTCGTGCTACGTCACGACTCTCGCCCGTCACGCCCATTTTCAGATGCGGAAGTAAAATTTTCTCACAAAAACGACTCCAGAAGCCACTGTAGCATATTTATAAGTTTTTTTTAAAGAAAATCTAGTTCCTACATTATTTTTCTATACATTGACTTGTTGGGTCTTCTAACCTGCAAGTTGCTCTTTAAAGGTTCATTGCGCAAGTCTCTGAGTTTTTGCAGAACTATGCCCCCTCTGGCGACAAGCGAAACTGCAACACTGCAACTGAACGCGCATGACGTCACGCCCAGTCTCAAATTCTGTCCCGAATCCCTCTTATTTATTTTACTGTACAGGATTATAGAGGCAATCGCAGTGATCAGAGAAGGGCTCATTCAGCCCATCAGGCAATTGTTTAAGCATGTATGGGTTAGAAAAACCAGTATTTTTAACATGAAATGTTGCTTAATGCACCTTTAAGCTAAGAATCACTCTTACTCCTCCAGTTATTTAAGACAGCTCGAGAGGTCTTTCAAGTGGTTAGAAGGTGCCAGTAGGGGCTTTTGACGCACTGAAGAGACAGAGACGTGCGCAAATCTTTCAGGAGAGGAAGAATGTTTTAGATATTTTTGACAGATATCTTTTGGATAGAGCAGCATCATCTTTTTCAGCGCGGGTTAATGTTGGGTTGAATTTGCCTTTTATAACATGTTTCCGCTGTTCGCCTAATTCAGCAAGCGGTAGCGCCTCTTCCTCCCGCCATTTCAGTTTTCTTTTTGGAATCCATGGCGTCTGAATATATCATAAAATCTAGCTTTCAGTATATATAGGCTGATCAGTTAACAGCACACAGGTTTAAAATTAGTAATTAAGACATGGTGGAAAACGTGTTTGTCTTTCATTTCCAATGTGTATCATAATGTATTCTCTTGAAAATTATTTATTGAATGATTATTAGTGTTGAATGTAAACTCCTCTTAGGAATTTCACCATTCAATGGGAATTTATTGGATAATATTCTTAAAGGAACACACCGACTTTTTGGGACTTTAGCTTATTCACCGTATCCCCCAGAGTCAGATCCATAGTCCATAAATAACCTTCTCATCTCCGTGCGTGAATTGTTTTACTTTTCTTAAGTTACTCTTGTTCCATTTTTAGCAGTGTTCTTGTGAGTAATTCTCAGAGGCTTGATAAATAAGGGATCAGATTTGTTGAAAGCTTCACGGTGTCTGGTCAGAACAGTGATGTTTCACAGCAAGAGCACCGTTACAAGAGTACAGTGAGGTGGTTTATCTTTAAAGGTCAGCAAAACATTGGTTGAGCCTTCGTCCTCCATTGTGCCTTTGAGAAAAGAGTCATGTGATCGTGGTTGATGTTCACCTGAGTTGAATCATTCTATAATTCTATAGTTGATTTCAACTGGTTTGTTTTGAATTCCTAATTCTTAATATTACTGGTTTTCTCAGTCGCTTTGGTACAATTGTTGAATCATGCTTAACATTTGCAAACCAGTGAGTTAATTTATCAAAATAATTGTAATCAAAGTTTGAAACACAGTGCAAAACAGTTACAGACATTAAAGCAAAAGTACACAACATTTATGTGATCTTTTATAAGTCTGTATTCTTTATATTTTACTTAGTTTTGAAACCAGTTCAGTCCAGCAGAAGAGCTCAAACCCAGAGTCCAGCTGTGTGTCTATGAAGAGTAACCGCTCTATGATGGAGCCACAAACCTTTAAGAGTGGAGACAAACGGCCTGATCTCAGGTATATCATTTCTATAAAAGATGTGCTTATTGTATTTGATTTTTATGAAATTGTTATTAATATACAGCAGTTTAATGAGTTTAGTTTCAGTCACTATTAATGATTGTCATTGTGCTCTTGTGTAAAGCTCTATGTATTGTATTGTTAATACATTCACTCACTGTAAAAGCTGTTGGTCTGTTACTCAGTTAATGACACAATTACATCAATATCAGTGTGTCTGATTTTTAACCCTCTTCATTCTGATTTAAGGTCAAACCTTCTATCCAGACCAGTTAAAAACAAAACTGTGTACAAGCCTGTGATTCAACCACAAGACTTTAATGAAAGCATGTATCCTGGTTTCAGGTTTTGTTGTCGTTGTTTAATTTTAGGTGCTGCAATTCACATGACAAATCACTCAAACACATGATTAATGATTAACACATTTCAGAAACCTAATGATGTTCTGTGTCCCATAAATAGTTTTGTAAATTATGGCTATTTACTAACTTGTGTAATAATGTGGTATTTTAATCTTACAGCAATGACTCTAAACCTGCTGAAGTCCTCAACACATTGAGATCAAATCTGAGACAGAAGTTTGAGTGTTTGTATGAGGGAATATCAAAGCAGGGAAACCCAACACTCCTGAATGAGATCTACACAGAGCTCTACATCACAGAGAGTGGAAGTGGAGAGATCAATAATGAGCATGAGGTGACACAGATCGAGACACAGTCCAGGAGAGCAGAAACAGAGGACACACCGATCAAATGCAGTGACATCTTTAGACCTTTACCTGGACAAGACAAACCCATCAGAACTGTGCTGACAAAGGGAGTCGCTGGCATTGGAAAAACAGTCTCTGTGCAGAAGCTCATCCTGGACTGGGCTGAAGGGAAAGAGAATCAGGACGTCCAGCTCATATTTCCACTCGCTTTCAGAGAGCTCAACTTGATGAAGGACAAAACACTCAGTCTTTCAGATCTTCTTCATGTCTTTTTCCCTGAAACAAAAGAAATGGAAATATCCAGTGATGAATATAAAGTGTTGTTCATCTTTGATGGTCTGGATGAGTGTCGTCTGACTCTGAACTTTAAGAGCGAAGTGAAACTGTGTAATAAATCTGAATTAGCCTCAGTGGACGAGCTGCTGACGAACCTCATTGTGGGGAATCTGCTTCCCTCTGCTCTCATCTGGATCACCTCCAGACCAGCAGCAGCGGATCTCGTCCCCTCTGAGTGTGTCCATCGAGTGACAGAGGTACGAGGCTTTAGTGACACACAGAAGGAGGAATACTTCAGGAAGAGAATCAGTGATCAGAGTCTGTCCGACAGGATCATCTCACACCTGAAGTCCTCGAGGAGCCTCTTTATTATGTGCCACATCCCAGTGTTCTGCTGGATCTCAGCCACTGTTCTAGAGGAGATGTTGAGTGAAGCAGAGAGAGGAGAGATTCCCAAGACTCTCACTCAAATGTACACACACTTCCTGCTCATGCAGACCAACATCAAACATGAGAAGGACTATGAGAAGAAAGTGAAAGATGAAGACATGATTGTCAAACTGGGGAAACTGGCTTTCCAGCAGCTTGTGAAAGGCCACCTGATCTTCTATGAGGAAGACCTGAGAGAGTGTGGCATTGATGAGACAGAAGCATCAGTTTACTCAGGATTGTGCACTCAGATCTTCAGAGAGGAGTTGGGCTTGTGTCAGGGGAAAGTCTTCTGCTTTGTTCATCTGAGCATTCAGGAACATCTAGCAGCTCTATATGTGCATCTCTCCTTTATCAACAATAACATCAATGTGTTTGACCAGATTACCAAACCAACTAATGGAGACAAAGTTTCCCTATCTGATCTCCATCAGAGAGCTGTGGATGAGGCTTTAGACAGTAAAAATGGGCATCTGGACCTTTTCCTTCGTTTCCTTCTGGGTCTGTCAGTGAAGTCTAATCAGAGTCTCTTACAAGGACTAAAGACACAGACAGCAAACAGCTCTCACAACAATGAGAAAACAGTTGACTATATTAAAGAAAAGATCAGTGAGAATCCCTCTCCAGATAAATACATCAATCTGTTTCACTGTCTGAATGAACTGGGTGATCTTTCTCTAGTGAACGAAGCTCAACCTCATATGAGCTATGGAGGATTACGTTTTGTGATACTGTCCTCGTCTCAGTGGTCAGCTTTAGTGTTTGTGTTGTTGTCCTCAGAGAAGACACTGCAGAGGTTTGACCTGAGCAGCTTAATTGGAGGCAGAAATGATCAGTAAGTAACACTGAGTACAATCATTACAGTCTAAAACATTATGAAGAAAGAGAAACTAAGAGATCAGAGGTGTTTAAATCACGGGACACAGATTGATTTCTAGGATATTGTACATAATTTGCGGGTGTTTCTCAAACCGTGGCTGTGTCCTAGTAAGTCTGCATATCTCGACTGCCACGTCATCAAGCGCCTCTGAAGGCCGTCTCAGTTTGACGGATGTTTTGAAGAATGACGGCTGTCATTCACTGTATTGCATTAATAAAAAAGCCAGTTAATATAAAGATATTTAATAGCAAGTATTTTTCCTAAATTAAGTTTTAATAGTATTTTTGTGCCGTGACCATGGGGCAGAGTCCTGCACGGGTCCGCTTTTGTAAATCCGCACCCGCCCGTACCCGCAGTGCTTAGAACCGCATCCGACCCGTTTTCCGACAGCAGCTCTAATTAAAATCCGCACCCGACCCGCTCACAATAGAATCGACACCCGACCCGCAACCGAAATAAAATCAGTTTAGACTATCACATTATAGACACACTTACAAAAATGTTTATTTCCAGGTCATACAGAAGTTAATACACGACAACTTCAGCCGAAGCTGTCAAAAGGCCGGTAACATGAAGAACATGGCTAACGTTACCACAAAACTGAGTAGCCTAACATTTTACCAATCGAACAGACGCGGCTACAACACTATATCTGCCACCCAATTTCGGCTAGCCTACATCTGACAATTCTGGGTTCAAACCAAGCGGCAACATTCTAATCTGAAAAATGAAGCCTACCCGGAAGTGCGAAAAACTGCAATACATCGAAAATCCGCTAGGGGCAGGTCCCAAAAGGGAGCAAATGTCTATAGACCCCCATGTAAAAATGTCCGTTTTCACAGCATAAATTCATGTTTTTACAGGTTGGTCCCATGGACTTTTATTGTATTTTTCGATAGGTTCCGAGTGCCTGACAACTGTGAGGGGGGTGACTAACTCGTTAGTTTAGATCGTATTTAGATGTATGACAAATAAGGGCGTGTGACAAATGTATGACAAATAAGGGCGTGGTTAACTTTGATTGACAGCTTGATTGACAGCTGATAACGAGCATAGGCTGCGCCAAGGAGAATGACAACATAAGAAGCGCCGTTTTTTAATATACAGTTGAAATATAATACTACTGTTTCTGTATAGTCAGGTCCGAATCTTCAAGATTGTGTAACCCTGTAGGCATTTTTGAGGAAAAGTTGTTATACCACATTTTTAGAAAGTTCAATGTCTCCTGAATAAGGATCCACCGTATAACATTGAAATCAGGGTCCCATTTTCTTGTAATTGTCATTGAAACAATAGGTGCATTATTCACAGCCAAAACACTACAGGTGGATAGGGTAAAAATTTTAAGTTATAGATATCACCATAAAACCTTTCCAGTTTTTCACTTACATAGAGACAGACATTTTTTGTATTACAAGTTTTCTGAAATGTCATGTTTACATATGCAAATGAGGCATACCAATATATATATATATATATATATATATAATTCGAGGGGCAGGCATACCAGTGCGCGGTTCTCCCTTTCGGGCTAGCCCTGTCTCTTCGCGTCTTCACAAAGGTTGTCGAGGCAGCCCTTGTTCCTCTCGACGACTGGCTGATCCTAGCTCACTCTCGAGACAAGGTTTGCGAACACAGGGACCTAGTGCTGCGGCACCTAGCTTGTCTGGGCCTTCGGGTCAACTGGGAGAAGAGCAAACTCTGCTCCGTGCAGAGGATCTCTTTTCTCGGTATGGAAATCGACTCGGTCGCCATGTGCGTGCAGCTTATGAGCGTGCGCGCGCAGTCACTGCTAATTTGCCTTCGACAGTTCGAGGGCAAGAGTGCGGTTCCACTGAAACTATTTCAGAGGCTCCTGGGGCATATGGCATCCGCAGCCGCAGTAACGTCGCTCGGCTTGCTTCATATGAGACCGCTTCAGCTTTGGCTTCGCGATCAAGTCCCGAGGTGGGCATGGCAACACGGCACGCTCCGAGTCCCAGTGACTGCCGTCAGACCTTCACCCCGTGGACGAACCTCAGTTTTCTATGGGCTGGAGTGCCCATAGAACGAGTTTCCTGGCATGTTGTTGTATCAACAGATGCCTCCATAATGGGCTAGGGCGCCATGTGCAATGGACATGCTGCCGCAGGCTCCTGGACAAGACCCCAGCGCCTTTGGCATGTCAATTGCCTCGAGTTGCTGGCTGTACGTCTCACCGCTTCTGTGCGTTGCTCAGGGGTCAGCACGTATTAGTCCGATCAGACAATACTGCCACAGTAGCGTACATCAACCGACAAGGTGGTCTGCGCTCCCGCCGTATGTCGCAACTCGCCTGCCACCTCCTCATAGTCAGAAGCATCTGAGGTCGCTTCCAGCCATTTATATCCCGGGAGACCTGAACCGTGCAGCTGATATGTCTCGGTTTCGGCCTCTCGCTGGAGAATGGGGACTCCATCCCCAGTCGGTTCATCTGATTTGGGATCAGTTCGGGGACGCACAGGTAGATCTGTTTGCCTCCCACGACTCTTGCCACTGCGACCTGTTTTATTCTCTGACCGAGGGCACGCTCGGCACGGATGCACTGGCGCACAGCTGGCCGCGGGGCCTCTGCAAGTATGCGTTTTCCCCCAGTGAGCCTTCTTACGTAGACTTTGCGCAAGATCAGGGAGGACGAGGAGCAGGTAATTTTGGTTGCCCCGTATTGGCTCAACCGCACCTGGTTCCAAGAACTAGTACTCTTCGCGACAGCACCTCCCTGGCCAATTCCTCTGAGAAAGAACCTGCTTTCTCAGGGACGGGGCACCCTATGGCACCCTCGTCCCGATCTTTGAAACCTCCATGTGTGGTTCCTGGACGGGACGAGGCAGGTTTGAGTACCCTACCACCAGCGGTGGTGGCTACCATCACTTCCGCTAGACTAGAGCATCGTCCACGAGACATGCCTATGCGTTGAAGTGGAACCTCTTTGTCAACTGGTGTTCTTCTAAACTTAAAGAACCCACGAAAGGCCCGATCAGTGTCGTGCTTTCCTTCTTGCAAGAAGGGTTGGAGCGATGGTTGTCTCCCTCCACCCTGAAAGTGTATGGTGCCGCCATTGCCACACATCATGATGCAGTTGATGGTAAGTGCACTGGAAAGCACGACCTGATCATCAGTTTCCTGAGAGGAGCGAGGAGACTGAATCCTCCTCGCCCTCCTCTCGTTCCCTCTTGGGACCTCTCTGTGGTTTTAACTGCTCTGCAGAGTGCTCCCTTTGAGCCTTTGCAATCAGTGGAGCTTAAGTTCCTGTCAATGAAGACAGTGCTCCTGGATGCATTGGCCTCCATCAAGAGGGTAGGGGACCTGCAGGCATTTTCGGGTGACGAAGCGTGCCTGGAATTTGGACCGGCTAACTCTTACGTGATCCTGAGACCCCGGCCTGGATATGTGCCCAAGGCTCCCACCACACCCTTTCGAGACCAGGTGGTGAACCTGCAAGCGCTGCCCTTGGAGGAGGCAGACCCAGCCTTGGCACTGCTCTGTCCAGTACGCACCCTCCATACTTACGTAGACAGGATGCATTGTTTCAGGACTTCAGACCAGCTCTTTGTCTGTCATGGTGGGAAGCTGAAGGGAAAGGCTCTCTCCAAGCAAAGGTTGTCTCACTGGATAGTGGACGCCATTGCTTTGGCTTATCAGCAGCAAGGTCGACCATGCCCCCTTGATGTGACAGCCTGCTCCACCCGGAGTGTGGCATCCTCTTGGGCTCTAGCGCATGGCGCCTCGCTAACAGACATATGTCAAGTCAAGTCAAGTCAAGTTTATTTATATAGCGCTTTTCACAACACAGGTTGTATCAAAGCAGCTTCACAGTAATAAATTAGAACAATACATCAATGTTTGTTTCTAGTGGAACGTCTACGTTTGGTAATGCTGATCAATGGTATCGTTGATTGATTAATTCAATTAAATATCCCCAAATATCCCCAACTGAGCAAGCCAAAGGCAACAGTGGCAAGGAACCGAAAAACTCCATCAGGTGACCTAATGGAGAAAAAAAAACCTTGGGAGAACCCGGGCTCAGTCGGGGGCCAGTTCTCCTCTGGCGTTTATGAACTAGAGGTCGGATTTAACTGTAGGATTAAAAGTATTATATGAATGCCTGGCTGAAGAGATGCGTCTTTAATCTAGTTTTAAACTGGGAGAGCGAGTCTGAGCAACGAACAGTATCCGGAAGACTATTCCAGAGTTTTGGTGCTAAATGTGAAAATGCTCTCCCTCCTTTGGTGGACCTAGATATCCTAGGTATGACCAAAAGCCTCGAATTTAGTGACCTTAAAGAGCGCGATGGATTATAGGGCGATAGAAGATCCGTTAAATAGACTGGAGCTAAGCCGTTTAGGGCTTTATAAGTCAGTAGCAATACCTTGTAATTAATACGGGACTTTATAGGTAACCAATGTAGAGATGATAAAATCGGTGTTATATGATCATATTTTCTTGATCTAGTTAGAACTCTAGCGGCGGCATTTTGGACTAACTGTAGCTTGTTTATTGAGGATGGAGGACAACCGGCTAATAACGCATTACAGTAATCTAGTCTCGAGGTCATGAATGCATGAACTAACTTTTCTGCATCAGAAACAGATAGCATATTACGTAGCTTAGCAATGTTTCTAAGGTGGAAAAAGGCTGTTCTTGTAACATATGAAATATGATTTTCAAAAGACAGGTTGCAGTCTAATATAACACCCAGGTCTTTTACTGTAGAGGATGAAGTAACAGGACATCCTACTATGTTAAAGTTGTATTGTGAGAGGTTTTGTGGGTGGTATTTTGAACCGATAAGTAGTACCTCTGTCTTGTCTGGATTTAATAAAAGAAAATTATGCGTCATCCAATCTTTTATATCTTTAACACACTCTGTCAATTTGGATAATTTAGCGTTTTCATCTGGCCGTGATGAAATATAGATTTGAGTGTCATCAGCATAACAATGGAAACTAATTCCATGTTTCCTTATAATATTTCCAAGTGGCAGCATATATATTGAGAATAATAGAGGGCCTAACACAGATCCCTGCGGCACTCCATAGTTTACTGGAGTTATGATAGATTTTTCTCCATTTAAATAAACAAAATGGTAGCGGTCAGATAAATACGATCTAAACCAGCTTAATGCTTGTCCTTGAACACCAGTATAATTTTGTAGTCGATCTAAGAGTATTGTATGATCTATAGTATCGAACGCAGCACTAAGATCAAGTAAAACTAATATTGAGATACAGCCTTGGTCAGAAGCTAAAAGTAAATCATTTGTGATTTTAACGAGCGCAGTTTCAGTGCTATGATGCGGCCTGAACCCAGACTGAAACTTTTCATAGGTGTCATTTTCTTGTAAGAAAGAGCCCAGTTGAGCGGACACAACTTTTTCTAGTATTTTAGACATAAAAGGTAGATTTGAAATGGGTCTATAATTTACTAGATTATTCGGATCTAATTGTGGTTTCTTAATGAGAGGTTTTATAACTGCCAGTTTAAATGTTTTTGGAACATAACCTAAAGATAAAGACGAGTTAATAATATTGAGGAGAGGCTCTTCCACTACAGGTAACACTTCTTTCAATAGTTTAGTTGGTATAGGATCTAGTAAACATGTTGTTGTTTTAAATGAAGTAAAAAGTTTATTTAACTCTTTTTGTTCTATAGTTGTAAAGCACTGTAATTGTTCTTGCGGGGTGATAATTGAGGCTGAATTATAAGGCGCGATTGAGGATTGAACGTTTACAATTGTGGTTCTGATGTTTTCTATTTTCTCAGTGAAGAACTTCATGAAATCATTACTACTAAACTGTAATGGAATATTTTGTTCAGGAGACATCTGTTTATTTGTTAGTCTCGCCACTGTGTTAAATAAGAACTTAGGATTGTTATGGTTGTTTTCTATTAGTTTGCGTAGATGCTCAGCCCTGGCCGCTTTTAGGGCCTTTTTATAACGTGACATACTGTCTTTCCATGCGATTCTAAAGACCTCTAAGTTGGTTTGTTTCCATTTACGCTCTAAATTACGGGTTTCTCTCTTTAGAACACGCGTAGTATTGTTGTACCATGGTGCTTTACTTTTCTCTCTGACCTTTTTTAATCTAATGGGCGCAACAATATCCAATGATCCAGAGAGAATGGTGCTCATAGTGCTAGTTAATTCCTCAAGTTCATCTGTTTGTTTGGGTTCACTGAGCAGCTGAGACAGATCCGATAAGCTGTTTGAAAAATTATCTATGGTGGATGGAAGGATTGTTCTGCCTAATCGATAACGCGGCGCAGCATGATATATTACAGGAGTACGTAATATGCAAGTTACCATGTAATGGTCAGTGACATCGTCACTTTGTGGAATGATATCTATATCGGTTGGATCGGTTCCATGTGATATAATTAAATCGAGTGTATGATTAAATCGATGAGTCGGTCCGGTAATGTTTTGCTTGACCCCAAAGGAGTTTAATAAATCAGTAAACGCAGCCCCTAACGCATCATTTTGATTATCTACATGGATATTAAAGTCTCCAACAATTAATGCTTTATCGAAGTTAACTAATAGGTCTGAGAGAAAATCTGCAAACTCTTTTAGGAAATCAGCGTAAGGCCCAGGCGGTCTATATACGGTAGCCAAGGCTAGAGATAATAGGGATGTTTTTCGAACATCTAAGAGCGTAACATTTAGTACAAGTACTTCAAATGAAATAAACTTATAACCCGTTTTCTGAGTAACATTGAGAAAATCTCTATAGATTGTTGCAACACCGCCGCCACGACCATTCAGACGGGGCTCGTGCTTATAGGAGTATCCTGATGGAGTAGACTCATTTAAACCGAAATAATCATTTGGTTTAAGCCAGGTTTCAGTAAGGCAAAGTACATCGAAGCTATTATCTGTGACTATTTCATTTACAATAACTGCCTTAGGTGTGAGTGATCTAATGTTTAGAAGACCTAGCTTTAAAAATTGTTTTTGATTACCAATAGCAACATTTTCTGGTTTAATAACAATTAGATTTTTTCTAGATCCTGCAGTAGATTTATGATTTGATCTCACTAAACAAGGAATAGACACAGTTTCTATGCAATGTTCTAAACTATTTATATCAGTTAAATTGGTGCAGCAGAGACTATGATTTGGACTTTTGGTTACTAGTCAAAAGGTATTTAACATTTTGGAGATGTTATCTGACAGAAGATCCGATCCGAATCTGCTTGGGTGTAAGCCATCAGCACGGTAAAGCCTAGGACGCTCCCAAAACAGATTCCAATTATTTACAAAGAGAAGTTTCTGCTCATTGCACCATGACATTAACCATTCATTAAGCGCAAATAATCTACTAAACTTTTCATGACCTAGTCGGTACGTGGGAAGCGGTCCTGACACAATAATCGTTATATCAGGCGATGTGCTGCGTACCGTATCGATCAGATTCCTGAAGTCTTTCTTCAGAACCTCCGTCTGGCGCAGTCTGATGTCGGCCCCTCCCGCGTGCAGGACAACAGTTCCGACGCGCTCGTTCAAAATCTCGGGAACGTGAGCAGCGATTTCAGAAACACGAGCACCAGGAAAGCAGTGACTATGCACCTTACTTTTATTTAACGTAGCGTGTACGTGTCGAACGATGGAATCGCCGATGATCACAGCATCGCGTTCTGTTTCGCGAAGAGGGGAGAAGCGGTTTTGTGTGGATATCTCGAAAACCGGGAGGGTCGGAGAGAGTTTTCTTGGTCTAGACCCGGCTCGCGTCTTCCGCTGCGGAAAAATCCAGGCTTCGTGATGGCATGTTGGAGCCGGAGTGAACGAGACCATGGCTGATCGCGACCTCGACGTTCGGGACCGATGTTGAGGAACGCACGGAGTAGACGAGGTCGGAGTCATCGGGTTAGTAACGTTAGTCTCTGATTTGTGTGCCTCGGCACGTGATGTTTCAAGAGCTAACCGCCGGTCTATCAGCTCGGCTTTTCTTACTAAAAGGTCGTGGATCTGTTTCTCAACAGCTTCCAGCTCAGACTGCACCGCGTGCAGCTCAAATGTGTCCTCACCTGCACCAAAAGGTAGACTACTTACATTTGATATATTCGCCATTTTAACAGATGGACAGTAAGTTAAGTTAGCAACGACGCTACCAATGGTGCTATCAATATTAATACTAATTTATGGCTTAAGTCTTGGATATAATCCGTCTTTTCAGTGGTATGGGTGTAGAGTAGACGCACGATAGGCGAAAAAATGTTTGTTTGTAAATGAGTGCGGAGAAGACGCGTTCAGCCGTGATCCACGGACGTAACCTATAAGAGTATCCAGCGTTGGATCACTAGGCTTGAGACGCGTCTGCTCAACAATCCGCGTTATAACTATGAGGTGAGGAAAAGTAGAAAATGTTCGTTGTAAGTGAGTTTAAAGAGAAATCAAGAATTATAAATCAATCGATGGAGCTCCAAAGACAACAACGCGCTCAGACGCGACGCAGATATGTAGATCTGCAGGCTGGGCGACACCTAACATGGCCTCTGGGCGACCCCCACGTGTGTAGTCCACTGTAAGCCTCTCTGAGCATGTGTCTTTCCCTCGGCAAGCTACCTTGCCACCCCTGGGTTTGAAATATTCCACCTGCAGCTGGACACCCCAGTGATTCTCAATATACAGCCCCCTGGGGTCATGTGTATTCCAAGTCCCCCCCTTCGGGCTGGGCATAATTGCATATTTCCACTGATATATGCTTCCTAGTGTTCCTTGGCATAATTCCAGCAGCCATTAAAAACTATCCCTTTCATGTTAATGTTGTTTTTTCATTGTTTACATGTTTAAATATTCTGAGAATGCATAGTTTTAGTTCTAATGTTTAATGTTTAAACTGCAATAAATGCATTAAAACTTTTTTTTTTTGGCAGCCATTTTGTTTTTATTGTTTATGCCAAAACAGTGATGTTTACAACGTGTTATATGGCAGAAATGGATTCAGCACCTAAAAATCATATAGAAACAACACTTGAAGTACTTTTCCTCAAAAATGCCTACTGCATCCTATCCAGGGCTATTTATCTATTTTGGGACCTGACTAGTATTATGAAATGTAGTTTTAAGAGTTTTTCAGGCGAGAATGTAGTTGTTTAAAGCTCAAATCTGTGGTTTATTTATAAAGATTTATGAAAATTTTATCCAGGTTGTGAGATGCAGGCGATCACCGGGCGCTCGGTGCTCATGTACCCCGCCTGGAACAGCCTTTCTTCGGGCTAGTCGTTCTGACGTTTGCCGCTGACTCTGGCGTCTCTGTAGTATTTGTATGTTTGACTGAATTGTTTGCTTTATTTGTATAGCTTCTTGTACCTTTTACTTACACTTTTATAATGGCTAATATTGATAAAACTGAAATTTAACAAAAAGAGACCGGGTTGAGTTTTGTCATTTTAAATTTTAATACAACGAAGAAGATGATCTTTAATGTTGTTTACTGCAACATCTGTTGTTTAGTACAAATGCACATATTGCCTTGACCATATTAAAATGTTTAATATTTTTATATTATATTTAAACGAAAAGAGGCAGGGTTGTGTTTTATATTTCGTTTTGTTATAAATAGGCTAACGTTATATGCAGTGAATATGATCAATACGCGTTGCCTGAACCACATTTGTGTGGCTATAATGTTTAAGATTTCTTTAAATGAAAACGAAAAGAGGCAGTGTGGTGTTTTATAACATATTTCGTTTTATTGTTGCCTAAAATATACATACAGAGATAACCGGAGTAGCAGAGCGAGCTGAGTGACGCGCGCTGTTCAATTTGCACAATAACCGGACTCGCGTCCTTAACCCATATATGGATTGGCCAGAAGATGGGCGGGGTTGGGATTTCCCAAGATTTTCCAAGATGGCGCCGCCCATACCCCCCATAAACGGCCTCAAAACCGTTCTTCAGAAAGTCTATGGGTGACGTCACAGACGCTTTGTCCATATTTTTTACAGTCTATGGTTCAAACACGCCCTGTACTCCACACATACTAAGCCGTGTTAAATTTGAAGAATACTGTTCGACAGAACGGCTTGATTTGTTACCACAGTTATCTGCGTGCTTCCTCAGCGATGAAGTTCCACATTTGCTGCTATCCAACACGAAAATGCAGCAAAGCCTTTCACAATATTTTCTTCGGATAACTTCAAATTTCTCCCTCACACTGGACTTGATTTTTGATGACGTATTGTCGACAACTTTACAATCTCCACTTGCTATTCTTTTCTTCAGCCCCTCAGCATCCATCTCGACGACTGCAAGCAGATTGCGCGCGCGGTTATGATGAATTTTTAAAAGTGAAAGTAGCCTAGGTAACGTTATAGATCCTGGGAGGGCGTGGCGCGTGGGCACAAATAAACTGATGTGGATTTTAAATTATTTTATCAACTTGAAATACAGGCATATTTTTGTAGATGTGTTCCTAAAAATATATATTTTTACGTTTGCATGTGATTGTTTTAAACACGTGTTTAGACCTGTGTTTCCCCCGTGTCCGACCCGACCCGACCCGCACCCGTATCCGACACAGTTGGATATTTTTCACCCGTTTGAGCAAAATTTGCAGGTCACCTGTCAACCCGTGCAAGACTCTGCCGTGGGGCGGGAACATGTGTGACTTTGCCATGCACACTTACTAGAGCGTCTCATTCTAGTGTTAAATGCTGAGGACTCGAGTCTACATGCCTCAGAAGGACCCGTGTACAGGGCCACTTTTCAGCCCAGGAGTTTCAGGCCCACGACCGGCCCACTTTTTCCATGGTGGAAGTCAGAATTAGCACTTTTTCTAAATTGGATAAATGAAGCAAAAGTTCAGCTTGTAGTATTGTGTAGTTTGTATTAATACCATGGGTTAACAAATAATTTAGCCTAAAGGTTAAATAATAATTCACTCAGACTTTAAGCAATTGCGACTTTATATCACACAATTCTGACTCTATATCTTGCAGTTCTGACTATAAGCAATTGCGACTTTATTTCATGCAGTTCTGACTTTATATCTCGCAATTCTGACTTTATAACACACAATTGCGACTTTATAACACGCAATTCTGACTCTATATCTCGCAATTCTGATTTAATAACACGCAATTGCGACTTTATTTCACGCAATTCTGATGTAAACTCGCAATTGTGAGATAAAAAGTCGCAATTATCTTTTAAAATGTTTTATTCTGTGGCGGAAACAAAGCTTCCATACCTCCTGGCCTCTTCCTCCCATCCATCCTCCCTGACGTGTACCGTCACTGTAGGGCCGGCCCAGCTATCGGCAGGCGCCGGCGGTGCCGCGGTAGCCTACCTGAGAAAACGTTTTGGAGAAGACGGGCTATGGACCCAACCAACGCATATGCGACCATTTTTTGAGAATGTGCGAGTTAAAAATTTTTGTGGTCGCATTTGTGCGAGTGCATGGTCATGTACTACTCAGTTAAATTCAGGCATGAATTTTCCTGCATTGAACTTGTTTTAGCGCCCGCCAAAGTGAATTTTTGTCCCGCCGAAGTCTTATTTGATCGGTGAGTAGGCTAATGATGATGAACTGCTGCACTTGTGACAGGGCGCATGTTTAACTGAAAGAATGAGCAGAGAGAGAGAGACCCGGTCGCGCACGCGCACTCTCTCTCTTCAGAGCCAGGCGAAAGTGTAAACAAGACTTCACCGTCTCCAAACTAAGCGCTGTCTTGCTCTCTCTCCCCGCACACATTAATCAAAATAAATCGACACGGTGGTAAAAGGTCGGCAGACCAAAGTTTCATGTGGAGCATTCGGAGATTTTTTTTTTTTCTGAATTACCGCTGGGTATGAATTGTGCTAAATAAGTTGCCTTATCTTCTCTGAAAAGCGTTCCGGACATTCAGCTGACATAAAACAACACTTTTATTAAACGAAAAAAAAAACTATCCAGTGATGAAATGTTTTCTGTGTTGACACAAATCTTGGATGTCCATGTCCTAACTGCTGGGATAATCACACAACGCCCATGACACGTCCAATTCACGAACTAATGACTCATTTGAACCGATTCATTTTAATGAATTGTTAAAACAACTGATCTTTCCAACAGTGAACTCAGGAGACGTCTGAATCGGTGTATAACTAACCAGTAACACTTTACAATAAGGTTCTATTTATTACATAAATTACATAAAAAGTACAATTTGCTTACTCAAGCTTAAGCTTTAAAATAAATAAAACCACTTGTTTTTTTGAAAAGAATATGACTATATTTTTTCCACACAGTGCTATCAAGAATCGATAAGAGAATCGTTAAAGAATCGGATCGATAATCAGAATCGTCAGTGGCATTATTATTATTATTGATAAAATCGTATCATTTCCCATCCCTATGTGAAGACAGTAAAATTATAATCAAACATTAAAGAACATACATGTTTTTTTAATAGTTTTTTTTGAGAGTTAAAAGATTAAAACATTTTGCTAACATGAGGTCTTGTGTCACTGTCAGTCTTTTTACATCATTGCAAAACTAGGGTATGCAGATTAAGACCACAATTCATCAGCATGCATTGATTAATCCCATGGCATGTAGAAAAAAAAAAAAAGGTGCGACCAAATCATATGCTGGTGCGACCAACTGAGAAAGTTGGTAGCACCAGTGCAACCAGTGGAAAAGTTAGTCAGGAGCCCTGGTAGGGGAGGGTAGAATTCCCTCACATGGTACAGCCCATGAAGAGGCTGCGCGCTGCGGTGTCAGATTGCGGAACGTGTGTAGCCTAATGTAACTAACGTGACATTGAAATGTGAAAAAAAATAAAATAAATCCTCGACCGGCCCAAAAGTGAAGCGGCCCACCGGGAATTCTCCCGAATATCCCGATTACCCACTCCGGCCCTGCCCGTGTAACTTCATTTTCCAGTTGAGTGCACAAGCCTTTCAAAGTAAACTCATTTGACCGCTGTGTGCGCACCGTCTGCGCGGTCACAAAAATTGGGCTGCAAGCGGATCCTCCTGATGATGAAAATTACGTCACGCGGACGCCAAAGTAAACTTGATAAAACAGTTAATCGCCTTGATGCTGTTCCTGGTGGTGTTTAGCTCTTCACAGTGGCGTAGCGGACGGGCACGCAGGGCATATTACATTACTGTTATTATTATTATTATTAGGCTACTTTTATCATTAATATTACAGTTCATTTGCCCCGCAATAATTTCATAGCGCATCACCGCATAACTGACGCACTGTGAGGATAAAAGATTAGATTAGCTTACTTCTCATTTCAAAGACAACTTTTTGAACACAAAACACTTCTTGATTCATGAAAATATGCATTTTTTTCGCTAGGGGCCACAAGATAAGTATTAAAGGGGTGATGAACTGAGAAATCAAAATTTCCTTGAGCTTTTGACATATAAGAGATCATCATACTATAATAATATACTGTAAGTTTCAGAACTGAAAACTACCTTGTTAGTCCAATAAAAGCTTTTATAGACATCAGGCTCAGCAAACGACTCGTTTTTCAAAGTGGGGAACTATGACGTCAAAGAGGATAAAACACCTCCTCCACAAAAGAAGATCAACGCCTACTTCAACACGGCCTGTTTAGCCCCGCCCACCGATTCGCCTAAACATGCTAACATAGGACGACATGATAATTGCTAAACCGGATAGAGCTACTTCCAAGCAATAAACATGCTGTTTACTAAATATTGTGCAGTGCCTGTTTGTGGAAGAAGACAGTCTGCATAAGCTTCCTTCGGATTCCAGCATGGTTAAACTTTTTTAAATCAGTCAATCACAATTTCCCGACACGGATCTGCCAGCAACATGTAAGTAACCATGTGTACTCTAATGCCTGATCTGCGATCAGTTCAGTTCAGATATTTCTCTTAAAATCGTTCAATACTGTTTATGCTTCAGTGACTAAACGATCAACTTCACAATTTCTCGTAGTATTATGAAAATAATCTTTTTTAAACTGTTATTAAATTAAATACAGAAAGCGATCAAAGAACGATCCATTTCCAATCGCCCAAGCTGTCAATCAAACAGCACAGTTACCAAACTCGTGATGAAATAATGACACTGTTACACTACACAACGAAGCTCTTACTGTGTATTCACATCGTGTTTGCATTGTGATTTGGTGTAAGCATTTGTGAGAGTGCAAAAAATGCGTTGCAATGATAAGATCTTTATTCACGCGATCAACAGACTGTCTGTCATCTGCTCAGTGCTCATCATGCTGCAACCTTTCATGTGATGGAATAGATTTAAATATAATGCTTTAAACGATACTTTTCACGATTTATTAATCTCGATAGCTGTAGTAGTAAAAACGTAGTAAAAGTTTTCGAGAGAGTTCATATAATACTAGCTATTTCATATGCAAGCATGTCAGCCAATCACAGCAGTGGGCGTTTGCACTGCAGTCTCACAGCAGACACGCCCCTTAAAACAGAGCGTTCAAATCTGAAGCTGAAATTAGGCTTGGAAAAATGGCTTTTATTTATAAATTATGACAATTTTTGATGTAAAAATCATACTAACATTATAAGGGCACCCCAGGAAACATTATAAAATAATAAAACAATCCAGTTCATGACCCCTTTAAGAAAATAAATTAGATTAATGTCTCAAAATCATTTTTCTTTATCACCAGTTGCTTGCAAAATGATGGACAATGATTCACATTTTGTGCGCATCATTTCCTGTGACAATAAAACTAAGTAAATTATTAAATAAACAAGTAGGTAAATAAACAAGTAACAAGCAAACAAACTCGTGCTTAATTTTTTATGAATAATTTGCTGATGCAGGTACAAAAATACTTTTTCTTTAAAAAAAGTTAAATGTCACCATGGTGATAACCACAGCAACGGACAGGACAAAATAATTTGATATGTCAAAATAGTGTTGTAGTGTAAATGCAGACTAATAGACCTGCCACAGCAACATTGACAAGAAAATGGCTGAATACGAGGCTTCTACAGTTATAGATACTAAAACAACTTTTTCACATGTCCTTTATAAAGCAGTGTTTAATTAAAAAACATATTTGAGGGTATTTAGGAATGTATAATGTATTATTTACTTATGATATTAATTATTATGATTATAATTATATATATGAATAATTAACTTGTTTATTTTTTATTTTCGATTAGTGTCACACAGAACACTGGAGATGAAGTTCTTCAGAAGCTGATGCCTGTGGTTACAGCAACTAGATCAGCTTGGTAAGTCACACTGAGAACAAGCATCACTGTTAAAACATAACAGTTCTTACTTAACCCCCTGAGGTCGGCTATCGCGCCGGCGCGATAGGCTCGTTTTTTTTCGTATGAGTGCAAAAAAATAAATAAAAAAAATATATTAATTTTTATCTTATATGCTTGTGTTATACATCAATCGATCCTGTTTAGTGTGTATTTTTTTTGTGTATGCTCATAATAAAAACAAAGTGTTGTGCTTTTCGCCAAATAAAGAAAAATAAACATGATGCGAGCTCTGCCTACTCTCCGTCAGTGAAGTCAATTCTGAAACGCGTCCGAAAATGAACTGTAACTCAGCGAATACTCAGTCAAACAGGCATACAGTCACACAGGCATGAAGCTTGAATTATCTTCTTTCAAATGAAGTAATTTTTATAAAAAACAAATATTCACAGTTTATATAATATGTATGTAAAGAGAGAGATGTCAGTCGTTCTCATCTCAGCTAATTAAGTTTTAATGTGACTCCGCCTACGGAGACCGCGCTATTCAAACGCAAATGTGAGGCGATCCATACAAACCTGTGAAACGCCCACATCCGCTGGATAAGGCCAGTGAAACACTGGATGCGTGGCGTAAACGTCTCAGCTGCGTGGCGTAAACGTCTCAGCTGCGTGGCGTGTCCGTTTTTATTTCGGCTCCCATCCATGTTAACAGTTTAGAGTTTGCATACTGCCTGTGTGAGACGCGCGTCTCAGGCGCGGCACGAGCCACGTGGAAAACGCGTGCATTCTAGAAATAGAACCGACGCCTATTTTTCACGCGACACGCAAGCGTCTTGGAAGCGTTTCCATGCAAAATTGAATAGGAAAATCTGTTTATTTGTCATTTTGACACGAATACATATTAATAAATGTCCTTTTGATGTTTAAAAGTGTCTAGGTTTTGACATAAATGCAAATATAAATGTAATTTTACAAAATATGATCGATTTTCAAATACTGCTGTATTGAATGAACAGCTTTTAGCAAACTCTATTGCTATACTGAGATGAGGAATATATACTGTATGTGTTTTGTCAAAAATAAAGTCATCAACTAACTAATGAATCCTTTACTTTGAAATACGCATGATAAAATGTATACTTTGTTTAACATGTCTTTATTGAGTTTTCACATTTTTAGGACAAAAAAAAAAAAAAAAAAAAAAATTCACTCCCCAACCAAACCCCAGGCAGGCATATAGAAATACAAAATAGCAAGTTACAAAATTAGCTAGATTCTTCCTACATATAAAACTTCACACATCTAATGCATCTTCAATATTTCCACTTTTAAGAAAATTCAGAAACACCTCCCAGATGTTCGCAAATTCAGATGATTTCTTCTTTGTTATATATGTAAGCTTTTCAAGAGCCAAACAAGATGACAGGTTTCTTAGCCATAGTCCAAGAGAGGGGCAATCAGCCTTTTTCCAATATAAAGCAATAGATCGTCTGGCTTGCAGTAAACACAAATCCACCATTTTTCTCTCTTTTACAGACAAGGAACAATTTTCTGCATATAAATTCAATACACATAACATAGGACATGTCGTGACTTGAGAAGAAGTAAACTGAGAAATGCATTGGGTCACCTCATCCCAAAATTTCTGAATCTCCTCACATTCCCAAACACAGTGAAAAAATGTACCTGGGAATTTATTGCATTTAAAACAAAGATCTGGGATATTTGGGTTAAATTTGTTTAATCTTACAGGGGTTATATAGGTCCTCATTATCCAATTATATTGTAAAAGTCTAAGACGAGTATTTATGGTTTGTGTTTGCGACTTTAAGCAAATTGTATTCCACTCTTCTAATGAGATATCGTTTTTTACATCCTGAATCCAAGCTTGTCTTTTATTTTCACAGCTTTCTTTATTATTTTCTCTTAATATTTCATATAACTGAGTAATCCATCCTTTATTGTTGCAGTTTTGTAATGTCAGCTGTTCTAATGTTGACATTGGGGGTATTTTACCCAAATTCTTTGAATAGGAGAAAATAAAACTTCTAAGTTGCAAATATTTAAAAAAATGTTTCTGGGGTATGTGAAATTTTGCTACAAGTTTATCAAATGACATCAAGATATCATCTTCATATAAATCTGACAATCTAGAGACACCCTTATTCATCCATAATTTAAACCCCAAATCTTTTTTACCAGGGCAAAACTGGTCATTACCCCACAGAGGAGAGAAGCGGGAGAGACCTGGAAGATCCCCCAAAAATTTATGGGCTTCATACCAGATAGCAATAGTATTTTTAACAAATGGATTGTCTGTTCCTTTTATAAGTACTTTGAGTGGTGCTGAATATAAAAAACTATCGAGTGACAAGCCTTTTGTAGCTAACTTTTCCACCTGTAACCATGAAAAGTTTGATTGTTTAGAAAACCAAAACATCGCAGCTCTCAACTGAGCTGCCCAGTAATACCATAGAAAATTAGGCAACTGTAGCCCTCCTCTTTCATATGGCAAGTAAAGTAAAGAGAGTCTCAGTCTTGGCTTCCTATTACTCCAAATAAACCTAGAGAGAAGTCTTCTTAAATTTAGAAAAAACAAAGGAGGCGGAGGGAGGGGTATTGATTGGAAAACGTATAAGAATTTTGGCAAAATATTCATCTTGATCACATTTATTCTACCCATTAATGAAATAGGTAATGTCATCCAACGATTTGTCTCTTCAGATACTTTAGCCAGCAAAGGATTATAATTAGCCGGGCTAAGAAGTTTCAGTTTAGGAGTTATTTTGATTCCAAGATACCTAAATCCATTTACTGCATTTACAAATGGATGAGACAGCTTTGGATTCAATCTATCTTGTTCATTAAGAAACATAATTGACGATTTATCTTTATTTATTTTAAATCCAGCAAAACTTCCAAATTGACCTATAGTTTCTAAGAGAGCTGGAATGGATTTTTCAAGTTCTGATAAAAATATAATAGCATCATCCGCATATAAGGAGATATGATGTTCTATACTTTCAGTATATATACCCCGAATTGTTGGGTGTGACCTTATTGCTACTGCTAGGGGCTCCATAGCCATTACAAAAAGAAGAGGAGAAAGCGGCGAGCCCTGTCTGGATCCACGAGTAATTTTAAATGGGGGTGAGATTAGATTATTAGTAAGTACCATTGCAGATGAATCAATTAAAAGGATTTCCACCCAACGGCGGAAAGAGTCACCGAATCCAAATCGAGCTAATACCTCCATTAAATATGGCCATTCCAGTCTATCAAATGCCTTTTCGGCATCGAGAGACAGAATAGCCAAATCTGGATCATCATTGCCCGCATGTACTAGGTTAAGTACTCTCCTAACATTATGGAACCCCTGACGGTTTTTAATAAACCCATTTTGATCTGGATGTATCAGTTGGGGTAAAACCTCTTCAAGTCTCATTGCCAGTATCTTAGCAATGATTTTAGCATCTGAATTCAATAATGAAATTGGCCTATATGAGCCACAATTTATGGGTGGCTTTTCTGGTTTTAGAATAAGAGTGATCAGAGCACTTCTTAATGAAAGTGGCAGACAACCTTGTTGAAAGGCTTCCATAAACATATCTAATAATGGTGAAATTAATTTCTCTTTAAATTCCTTATAAATGTCAATTGGAATTCCATCTGGGCCCGCCGCTTTATTACTATTCATACTGTTTATAGCATTAACAATTTCTTCAAATTCTAACTCCCTATCAAGGTCCAATCTAGTCTCTTCCGAAATAGTGGGAATGTTCAATCCATCTAAAAAGATATTTTGATTAAAGGGGCTTGCGGGAAATTCTGATTGATATAGAGTTTCATAAAATGACACAAAGATGTTGTTAATTTCTCCTGGATCTGAAGTTATTTTCCCTTCACTATTCTTGATTTCATTAATGGTTCTTTCTGAAGCTAATTTCTTAAGCTGCCAGGCTAATAATTTACTAGGTTTCTCCCCCTGATCATAAAAAGTTTGTCTCAATTTTAATATACTATTTTCGGCTTTTAATGAAGAGAGTTCCTCATATTCCGCTTTAAGGGCTAATAGTTTTTGTTTAAGTTTTTTAGAATTATCTATTTTTATCACTTTCTCTAATTCTCTTATTTCAGCATCCATATTAATCATTTTTTGTTTAAATTTATTAAATTTAGAGCTGGTATAGCTAATCATTTGGCCCCTGATAAATGCCTTAAAGGCTTCCCACCTAATAATTGCAGAAGTCTGATCAGTATTTGTCGCGAAGTATAAAATGTATACTTTAGTTTTGAAAGACATTGACTAGTTTTGAAAAGATTATAAAGTATGTATGTGCATGCATATATATATATATGTGTGTGTGTATATATGAAGAGTTCAGATGCAAAAGCCTCTAAATGCCATCTGAAATTTTCTCCTAGAATGATCATTTTTATGAAGCTTGTATATTTAAGTTAGCTATAGGTGACACGTCACCTGAATGAATGGCTCATTAAGTATGCAGGGACGTAGTCTCACCAGGTGTGAACTACTACATATGCATGATGCTGTTGGAGCGTTTACGCCCCATCCGCATATTGGCTTTCCAAACTAAAAGTGTTTCACAAAACTAAAATCAATGTATCGTTTTTTGTGAATGATTAGGCAGGATGATTTTCATATCATTTTGAAGAAAAAACACTAGGCGATGAAATCCATTAGTCAAAAGTCTTATTGCCACATATTTAGTATGTGTTTTGTGGCCTTATTTCAGAAACTTTCATTTTTAGTTTTTTCAATAACCACGCATAAACATTATTCTCTCAAAAATGCAGACATGTACATTCTTGTTGCTCACATATTATGGTAGCCCTGTTTGTGCTAAATAGTGTGTAATTTTTTTTGCCATTAATATGTTTATAAGCAACTGAAAAAAGCACAAATGTCAGGGCATGTCTGAACATCTCAAGGACCCCAAAAACACCCCAGACCCCAGAGGGTTAAACATTATAAATTAATGGTTTAACAAAAAATATGAGTCACACTTCAGCTTTTAAACACTCCAGCTATCTGACCTGATTTGTAATCTACTTAACCGTTTTTTATGATATATGTGTGAGAAATTTATTTTAAAATATATGCATTTATAATGTATGTATATAAACATTTATATGTAGACTTTTTATATTAATTTAAATGTAATTTAAATGTTAATACATTTATATTTAGTGAAAAAACTGATGTTTTCAATGTATTTCTTTTTATCAGTTTTATATAATCTTTCTCCCTCACATAGAGACATAATCTCTTAGAATAACAGTTAAATATAACTTACTGATATATTTAATTCATTGTTTGAAAAAATAGATATTGCACAAATTATAAACACAATTAAGAAAAACAAAGATTTCTGTTTTGATCTGAGAGTGAAGAGTGTGTCATTGTTCTCTACAGGTTGGGTGATTGTGGTGTCACAGATGAAGGTTGTGCTGCTCTGGCTTCAGCTCTGAGATCAAACCCCTCACACCTGAGAGAACTGAGGCTGTATAAGAATAAACTAAGAGACTCAGGAGTGAAGCTGTTCTCTGCTGTACTGGCGAATCCTCACTGTAAACTGGAGGAACTGTGGTAAGATCATACGTGACTCTCACACATGAAACTGTCTCTGTGAATTCATAAAGTATAATCAAAATGGAATAAAATGCAGGGAAATAACTATTATTTCATAATAATAATTAGAAGCAAAGCTATTAAAACAACATGATCAAATTCATCAAATTATTTTTACATCTGTTCATAGGATGTAAGAGAATTAATATTTTTAAAGCGTTTGCACTATTTCTCCTGCTGTGAGTTCATGTGTTTGATCTGTAAATGACTGAACACATGAGCTGCTCCTCATTAAGGTGATTCTGCAGTGCTGATAGTCACACTGAAAAACACACTTTGCAGAGATGGCAAAAGTACTCACTTCCCGTACTCAAGTAGAAGTACAGATACTTGTGTTAAAAAATACTCTGGTAAAAGTACTGAATTAACTTCTTTACTCAAGTAAAAGTAACAAAGTGCAGGCTTGTAAATTTACTTAAATGTATAAAAGTAAAAGTAGCCTTGTGAATGACAACCATTTTTCATGCAAAGCTACCTGGACCACACAAATGTTACTAGAGTGCAATCTGAGAAACTTAAGTGGATATGGAAAAAAGGTTCTTTATATGCCATTCCCTTCATTTTAAACAGATGTCTGCCAATAGGCCTAAAACATTACATATATGATTATTGTGACAGAGACTGGGACTCCAGCTTAATAAGATTCTGACTGAGTAGCAAGATATGAATCCAGTTTCTCTTTTTTAATCTTCCCCTTAACATTTAAAGGAATGTATGTGTGTGTGCTCAAATATGACTTCTGGAACGGATAAAATATGATTTATTAAACAGACATTAATTAAGAAGTTTCCCATACTTTTAGAGTTACATCTAACAACCACTAGATGGCAGCAGCGTATAAGAAATTAACTGACAGCTCGTAAATCTCTGAACATGGAGTGCTAATAAAAATAAATGTAATATGTCAGGCTCACAATTTTTACAATTGAAGTGCTATAAAAGTTCAATGTGCATTGTATTAAAAAAAATCTTTATTGATATGCAAATAGACAATATCCAGCAAAAGAAAAATGGCAAGTGATGTATGCCCTCAAATCTGTAGATGTGCATGGATTTGTCCTGAATCCCTTCAAGAACTTGGGAGCAACTAGGGTATACAGACCTTCTATAATGCGTAACGTGTCATAACCTAATTGTGTGTTGGACAGTGAGTGAGTGAGTGAAAAAACGTGTTTGTGTGTGTCTGGGATGGACAGGGAGAGAGAAGAGACCACAAGTGATCAAATGTAAACCTCAAAGGATGATTGGGAATGTCTTGCTGCTTGTCTGCCGAATCTCTGGGATCTCCGTTTTCTTCATTTTCAATAATGTCGCCGTCCATACTACTATGTGCTAACGTTACCGCCATCAAGCCGCAATGATTTGCCGCGAATGAATGCCGCCGAATCTGTCGAGTCGACTTGTAGTGGAAAGTACCGATATTCGTGTTAAAAATGTAAGGAGTAAAAGTAAAATGTCGGCACAAAAATAAATAGTAAAGTAAAAATATCTGAAAAATGTACTTGAGTACAGTAACAAAGTATTTGTACTTCGTTACTTCCCATCTCTGACACTTTGACATTGTGATATACATTTAACACCCTTTACTTTAAACACACTCAGTCTCAGCACAGTCAGGATTAACACAGTCCATTCATTTTAATTTTAGGGGGAATCTGGAAACTGTAGAGATTTATCTCCAGGTTTAAAGTCTACCTCACGTCAATGTCACAGATTATGACCTGGAGAAACACTATAGTACATCGATGACACGTCAGTGAGTGTATTATTAATGAGGCTGGAGGCTCTTATCCTATGAGAAGACATTTCTCTTTTTCATGACAGCACATGGTGTTTTTCTATGACAGACGCTTCAAACTGCAAAATCACGCAGTAGTTTAGAGAGGCGTTCATGGGTCGCAAGTGTGTGTGTCCATGGTGCAAGAGTTGAGGGTGTTGCAGGCTTCCCCCGTGATGCTGTCAGGCTGAGACTCGCTGCGGGCGTTTGGTTGGCCAGAAACTACAGACACAATCAAACTGTGTGTGTGTGTGTGTAACAAGCGTTTTTCTGAGGAGAGCTACGAGAATATCTATCTTCTCTGTCACTATCTGTCCTGAAGGGACGTAGATTTGGGATCTACTCAACCGGTTTTTATGATATTTGTATGAGAAAATGATTATCATATAGATGCATTTATAGTGAATGTATATAAACATCTATACTGTTAAAGGGAAAATATAGATTGTGTTCAATGATTTGGTAGGAATTTAACTCTCCGCTGTAAAATCCTCCAGTTTCCCCCTGATATGTAGTGAGAGCCGGCATGGGCCGCTGACAGATGACTGTTGCTCGTCCCTCTCTCTCTTCTGTCTTGCTCTGCCACACACATATGCAAGATTGTAAGCACTTACCATTGTCATGTGACTCGATTACATAATTTTGAAACTGTTGTGTAAAGTCATTCAAAAAATGAGCGCGCGCACAAGAAGCAAATTACACACGTAATTTTGTGTGTATTTGACCATTAAAATGCCACGAAGCGGAACACTGTCAGGCGACACAAGCCATTGTGTGAGTGCCGATTTGAGTTCTAATGTGTTTTTAAATCATCAGGCACGTCCCTTCCTTATTGTTCATTTATCCGTGCTTCTTAAAGGTAGGGTAGGTAGGATTTTTCTAAAAAACTTTTTTTCACATTTGTTTAAACTGTCTTTATATACCAATACATAATTAAAATGTAAGTGCTCTGAAAAAGAGAGTATAAAAATCGAGTGACTGTAGACCTTTTAATCTGCAATAAACACAGCTCATTATTTCCATCTGGGACAAAACAATTGATTGGTTTGGGCGACTGTCACTCACTCTCGCAACCATGGTTACCACCCTGTTGCTACAAGATCTGCCCATATGCGCGCGCACCCGTTTGATTTGAGGAGTGCAAGAGAGACGCAGAACCTGCGAAGAGTAAAATTATGGCAGAGAAAGAGCATTCAAAATTCAAAGCACCTGCATATGCAGTCAGCGAAGGCAAACAAGGCAAAAACTACTTCCTCGGACCCTGGTTGCCCGCACTCTTGAACGACCTCCTCTGCTTCGCCCTCGACCCCGGACCTGTCCTCGAACCGACGATGCGGTACTTGTCTCCGGAGTGTAACGTTAGTCCTCATCAGAGTCAACAATGTTTTCATCATGGAAACTCTGCAAAATACCGTAGGCTATATGTTATGAATCTTACACGAAATTCACCTTCATCACAGTGTAACTGATGGTAATGGAAAAACGCGTATCAATGCAAACTGTTTTTAGCTTTGCCTTATATAGCTCGTTACCTATAAATATAGCTCGTAACCGAATCAAACAAAATACATTTTAAACTTTACCAGTATCGATATGCTAGCTTGATAGTGAGTAGCTGTCATGATCCTGCCTTCCTGTCTCTTATTTTCCCTGGTCTTGAGGCAGGATCATGACAGGCCCATGTTTTATGTGCAAGCACATGGCCATTTGTTTGGGCCATGTGCTTGTGTTGTCTCGTCACCTAGTCCCGCCCCCTTGTTATCCTCGTTTTGTCATTATTGCTTCACCTGTGTCACCCGTTTCCCTCATTAGTTTCTCCCTATTTAATCCCCTCATGTTTTCTGTCCTGTGTCGGTACATTGTCTAACTTAGTGTGAAACATTGCTTGTTATACCCTGTGAGTACTTTGTCAAAAGACCTGTTAATCAGTATTGTGAGTTTGTTTTCTGTCATCGTCAAGTCAGAGTCTAGTCTTTGTTTATTACTTTGTCTTAGTCTAAGTGACCTCTCCTCGTTCCTGTTTTGCCCCCTCGTGGGTTTTGTTTTCTGTTTCGTGTCCAAATAAACCTTGAGTGTCTGCACCTCGTCTGCGTTTGGGTTCTCTCCTTCAATCCCATGACAGAATGTACCGACCAACTTCGAACCCAGCAGACAGAAGGTCCTCGCCCGTCGAGTCCCAAGCAGACCTTCTAATAGAATGGTGGCACAAGACGAGCTCTGACGTCAGAATCGGCAAGCTGCCGATTCCTCCTCAGGGAGAAAGGACCATTAAGGAGTACGCTCGGGTCGCTCATGAGAAGAGACTCTTCCTTCCTGACATCCTTCTCAACCGCTACTTCATTGCGGGTCTCAACGCTCCTCTGCCTCTGGCTGAACGGGAGAGGTTGGTAGACCGCTACTGCAAGCGCTGTTCCAGAGCCCGCTACTGCAAGCGCTGTTCCAGAGCCCGCTACTGCAAGCGCTGTTCCAGAGCCCGCTACTGCAAGCGCTGTTCCAGAGCCCGCTACTGCAAGCGCTGTTCCAGAATCTGCTGCGAGAGTTGTGGCTGATCTAGCCGCTAAAGAGGTTCTGCAAGCAGTTTCTGCCCGAAAGGAGATGCCTGTTATTGTTGCTGCCAAAACTTTGTCTGATTACCTGTCTAGTCTGGCCAAGATCCTTGAAATTCCTGTCATGTCCTCAAGTCCTGTGCCCACAGCTGAGGAGAGTGCTGTTTCCAGGGCAGCCGCCGAGAGCACTGGGTCCGAGTCTGCTTCAGAGAGCGAAGGTTCCGAGTCTGTCTCTGAGAACGGGGATCCTGTCCCAGCTAATGTGTCCAGCCCTGTCCCTGCTAAGGAGTCCAGCCCTATCCCAGCTGACGGGAGGATGCCCGTGTCCAGCCCTGTCCCAGTTAATGTGTCCAGCCCTGTCCCAGCTAATGTGTCCAGCCCTGTCCCAGCTAATGTGTCCAGCCCTGTCCCAGCTAATGTGTCCAGCCCTGTCCCAGCTTCACAGTCTGCATCTTTCTCCGCTCCCTTACCACCTGCCACACCCATTGTCTTCACTCCGCTGCCGGCTGTAGCGGTCCCCTCTGTCACCCGACCCCTGTTTGTCTCCCCGGACGCCCCTGTCTCCACTTCACCCCGGACTGTTTCCCCCAAGACTGTTCCTCGTGTGTCCCCATCCAAACCTGCCCGGATTCCTTGTCCACAGCCCTCGTCCAGAAGACCCAAGACCACAGTCCCACCCACCTACCCTGGACATTCCCCCATGAACTTTGTTGTTCCTCCGCCCCCCATCCCGTGTTTGTTATTTTTATTGTTTCATCCCAACCCTGTTGTCGTGTTTTCGTGTCTGCCGTTGTTGGTTTTTGTCATGTTTTGTTGGTTTGTGTCCATGTCTCAGTCCGTCATGTCACGTGTTTAGTGTTCCCTTAGGGAGCGTCTGGAAGCCGCTCCTTAAGGGAGGGGTTCTGTCATGATCCTGCCTTCCTGTCTCTGATTTTCCCTGGTCTTGAGGCAGGATCATGACAGGCCCATGTTTTATGTGCAAGCACATGGCCATTTGTTTGGGCCATGTGCTTGTGTTGTCTCGTCACCTAGTCCCGCCCCCTTGTTATCCTCGTTTTGTCATTATTGCTTCACCTGTGTCACCCGTTTCCCTCATTAGTTTCTCCCTATTTAATCCCCTCATGTTTTCTGTCCTGTGTCGGTACATTGTCTAACTTAGTGTGAAACATTGCTTGTTATACCCTGTGAGTACTTTGTCAAAAGACCTGTTAATCCGTATTGTGAGTTTGTTTTCTGTCATCGTCAAGTCAGAGTCTAGTCTTTGTTTATTACTTTGTCTTAGTCTAAGTGACCTCTCCTCGTTCCTGTTTTGCCCCCTCGTGGGTTTTGTTTTCTGTTTCGTGTCCAAATAAACCTTGAGTGTCTGCACCTCGTCTGCGTTTGGGTTCTCTCCTTCAATCCCATGACAGTAGCCTACTAAAAGCCATCTTATTTGTTTATATTTATAGTGATAAAGTTAGGTATTTTATTACATGTGATTCTGACATGATGTCACTGCATGCACTGCGCTCCTCTCCACTCGTCTCAGGTAAATAAATGCGTCTTCCAGCTGAGCCTGAGCGTTTGGCGTCGCGTTCATGTGTTTTGGGGGCGTGGCTTTGGAAGGAGCCCAGAAGGGAGGGGGTGGAGTGAATGGAAATAATGAGCTGTGTTTATTGCAGATTAAAAGGTCTACAGAGACTCGATTTTTATACTCTCTTTTTCAGAGTACTTACATTTTAATTATGTATTGGTATATAAAGACAGTTTAAACAAATTTGGAATTTTAAAATTTTTTTTTTAGAAAAATCCTACCTACCCTGCCTTTAATCACTCTAAAGTTTCAATAACTTTAAGCAATTCGCTCAAAATCTTTACAAATACATTAAGCTCACACATGTACAGACACACACACACACACACACACACACACACACACTAGGGCTGGAACGATGCACCTATCTCCCGATTCAATATTATCACGATACTTGGTTGCCGATACAACATGTATTGCGATTTTTAAGAATTGCGATTTGCGATTGTTTCTATCAAAAGCTGATTTGCTCTATTTTGATCACTACCGTAGACATCAGTGTTTATATTTGAACTTTAAACTTTTATCTAGGTTTGGGAACTGAAAATCGGTCCTTTTCCAGAACCGTTAGTGTTTTTGAAAAATACCGGAACCGTGCGAAATTCGGTGCGAAGTTTCGGTTCCGAAAACGGTTGTGGTGCGATGTGCGGGCGAAGTGCTGAGAGCTTATCCTTTAATAGCGACGTACACCTCATGAATATCAAATGAGTAGGTAATGAATGCACTGGCCCTCGCGCTACTCATATACGTTTTTCATCAGATATCAACAGAGAGAGAGAGAGAGAGAGAGTATAAAGACAGTGGAGCTTCAAGATTAAGATTTAGATTAGATTTTCCTTTGTCATTGAGAGGAAATATGTTTCCACCATAGGTGCGTACATAATACAAACACACATAACATATTAGGAACATGAACATATAAAAAAAAAAAAAAAAAAAAAAAAGAGCATACCTGACGTATCAGTGGCCGATTTCCTATGTATTTTTAGAGCTCGTAACGATACAGGAACAAAACTCTTACTAAACTTGGCCTTTCTACACATCGGTAACCTATACCTACGGCCAGAAGGCAGAAGGATAAAATATGTATGAAGTGGGTGTTTTTTTGAGTCATTTAAGATTTTTTGTGCCTTTCGCAACGTGAATGTCGAGACAACATCTGATAAATAGGGAGTAGGGATACCAATAATTTTACTTGCTAAATGAGTTATCTTTAAGAATTTGTTCTTGTTGGTAACTGTAAGCATATGGAAAAAACAAATGGCACTATAAGTAAGAACTGACTCAATAATACTGCGATACAGATGCAGAAGAAGACGTGGCTGAACAGACAAGTGCCTAAGTTTATGAATAGCTGTCAGTCTTTGTTGACAGTGTTTGTAAACCCCTAGAGTGTGCTGGTTGAAACTGAGATTTTGATCCAAAATAATGCCAAGATATTTAAAATGCTCTACTCTCTCAACTATCTCTCCGTTAATGATAGTGCTAGAAGCATGGATCTGTGTTTTTGAGGTGCTAAAGACCAGTTCCTTAGTCTTTAAAATATTGAGGTGCAGAAAGTTATCATCACACCACGTACTAAAATGTGCTGTAGAACGTTGATAGTCCAAAAAAGAGTCCTCATTGTCCTCATTAAGCAGAGCAAGAATGGGTGTATCATCTGCATATTTAAAGTAATGAGTAGTTGTAAATGGACTCTGACAGTCATTTGTGTAGAGAATAAAAAGGAATGGGCTAAGTACGCATCCCTGAGGGGCGCCGGTATTAAGGACAATGGTTGGTGATAATGCACTGTCCACTTTAACCACTTGGGGTCTATTAGAAAGAAAATTGTGGATCCAATATATATTAGAGATGATGGGACTTGCATACTCTGTAGTTTCTTTATCACCTGATGACGCTGAATCGAGTTAAAAGCGGAACTAAAGTCATTAAAGAGAAGTCTGGCATAATTCCCAGAGATGTCCAGGTGTTGAAGTAGACAATGTAAGAGACAGGCCACTGCATCATCAGTACCTCTTTTCTGCTTATATGCAAATTGTAGACAATCTAGAGATGGTTTTCTCATGATTAATCTTTAAACGATATTGATCTCGATTCAAACACCCACGCGATCTTATTCCTAAATGACAAAAACTTCACACCGGAACATTCGAATCTGTTTGCGCTGTCGTTGAGAGAGTAGTTGTCGATATGAAACAGCTTTACTTTCACAGTCTTTTCAATCCTACAGTATCGATATTTCTGTGTTACAAATATTCAAATGATCACAGAAGTACTGAGATAAAAGTTTATAGTTTAAGTATAAACACTGATTTCTGCGGTAGCAACCAAAACAGAGTAAATCATCTTTTGAAAGTCTCTTCAAATAACGAGTGTATCGATTACATCTAATGCTTCAAAACATTCCGACTGTTAAAGCTGCAGTCTGTAACCTTTTTATGTTCAGAATTTTTGTTTTTGTCTTATCCTGAATCACTACAGTAAGGCCGTAATAAGCGTTTAGACTCGGACTGCTTTACACCGGTCAGTTCAGCACCGCTGCGGAGTAACGTTAGCCCAGTGCCTGCGTGACTCACCCGCAGCATAGACATAAACAGAGAAATAGCTCCGGCTACAATGTTCTCCCGCAAGACGCATGCAGTTCTGTTTATTAACTGATAGAGCGCTGATTCATCCAGTACTGAAACAAGTAAAGTCTTTATGAATCAATCATTCAAACCTATTTTAAAAATATTATGTTTCACCTGTCTGGATCTTACATGTTCAAGCATATTCTGCCCTTTCTGAGAGGGTATTCTCCACTGCTGGAGATACTATAAGCTATAGGAGAGGTCCCAAATTCTCCTAGAGAATGCAGAAATGTTTATTTTCCTTCAGAAAAATTATTTTTACAAAAATTGCTAAATAATGTTGAATTTGTTGACATTACCAGTATGTTAAACTCATTTGACAAGTATAAGAAAGAAATACACAAAGGATTATGCATTTCCTCCTTACTACTATGTTTTATTAGTTGTTTTAATCATTTTATTGAATGGGAACCGAAACTAGAATCGTTTGGCGAAACCGGAATTGGAACTGGAACCGAAAAATTTCTTACGATTCCCGAACCCTTCTTTTATCCCAGTACTTCTATTTAAGCTGTTTCATAACAACTCTCTCTGGGTCAGCGGCAGCGGCAACACAGATTTAAAATTAAACGATAGGATTTTGTCAGGTTTAATAGACAGACATAATGGATGTAGATCGTGTGATCTACATCCATTATGGATTTAATAGATTCCATTAAAATAGCTAGATCCGGTGGTGTTGTAGTTTTACTAACATTACTAGTTGTTGCAAAAGCATGTGAAAAAAAACTACAAAGTTTGCTAGGCGTTAATCGCGCGATGAAAAAAATTACGCCGTTAAAATAGGTTTGCGTTAACGCCGTTAATAACGCGTTAAACTGACAGCCCTAATATATATATATATTTCTTGTGGAAATTGTAAAAAACAATTTTACACACACAAGTACTATCCCCGTTTACTTAACATACACATAAATTGTAAGAATATGACTAATAGTAAAGACTACTAATAAACATTAGGCCTATGCTAAAGCTATTAAATAGCAGTCCCAAACTTTGTGTTAATACAATGTTGGTATGAGCCACCACAGTCATTTAAAACTATAAAAAATAACACAAAATGAAAATAAAGTGGCATTTTGGGGTTAATATGGAAACGGCATGGTGAACACACGATACTAACAAGAACTGTTAATGTAACATGGAAACTTCTCCTGGTGATTAGAGTGAAAATCATCCTGCATGCAAATCCTTCTCAGCTAACACACGACGTACCAGTAACGTGATTTATTGGTATTTTACTTTTATTTAGTGACTTACTAATTTACCACGGAACGACGTTGCATGCTCGTAGTTTCTTTTGCACTTTATATACAGTGCTGATATGACAGGAAAGTCCGTTTTTCTGAGGTGAAAGACTTTTTATTTCAGCGTACACTTACGTCACTGCCTGGTAGTTCCTATTGTGCTGGGTTTTCTGAAGTAGTCGTGATTCGCCTCTCATAACATAACATGCTCTAAACACACGATTCGATTAATTGTGCAGCCCTAATTAATATGTACAGTAGATAGTGTATACAATATATCTTTGGTGTAAGCCCCATCCGGTGGTTCAGCGACAGATTCCAGCTTGAGCCGTCAGATCCTGCCGACGGTAGAAGGCAGCGGTGAGGAGTCTCCCTGAAGAGGAACATTTACATCTTACTATATTATTAAAACTAACAGTTAAATAAACCTGACAAACTACAAACTAGACAGCAGATGCAGGATACAGTGAAGAGGGTTTTTTAAATTACAAATGTTTGCTGTAAATCAACTTGTCTTGTAATGCTTGTGCAAACAGACCCTTGTAAAAGCTTGAGCATCGCCTCAAAATGTGTGTGTGCAGCTGAAAAGAGGGAAGTGGTTTGTGTTTCACCTGAACCAGGGCTGTCACCATATCAGATTTATCACTACATGATTATCATGGCCAAAATAACACACAATAACAATATATCACCATATCTATGGAAATCTTGAAAATAATAATAATAATGCTATCAGTCAAATTCATCTTTACTTTGTTTTGTGTTATTTTTGAAAAAAAAGAATCACTCCATCACACACAAAAGGAACAATTACACTTAATGCGACCGGTTTGAAATAATGGCAACACTTTATCACAAGTATACAGTGCTAAACACAGCGCTTATAAATCATTTTCAAACTATTAGCTTATAGTTAATGAATAGTATATAATAGTATATAAGCTGTAGTTAATATATTAAGAGACTATATACAAATAGCAAATTCTTGATTCACTGTTTAATTAGCTCTTATGTAAAGAGTTAGATAATGCTTTGTTAACAACATATTAACCATAAATAGTTCTCACTCTGGATTAGGTCACGGAGAATCAGAAAATGTCATTAAGTGCTTTAATACAGCCTTTATTGGACATTAATTACATTAATATTAAGAGTTCCTTAAAATGTTTACATTAAGCACACTCACACACACACACACACTCTCTCTCTCTTTCTCTCTCTCACACACACACACACACACACACACACACACACACACACACACACACACACACACACACACTAGGGCTGGATACGATATGTACTGCAATTTTTAAGAATTGCGTTTCTACAATATTGTGATTCGATATTGCAATGTATTTCTTCTTTTTTACACTAGACTATGGGTAAAAGTTAAATCATACTCTTATACAGACTGTACATGATGTATAAGATGAGTCATATTTACAAATTCAGATCATCACATCTTTCTGAGTTTTATTTCAGAAGCATCATACAGTGCTACATTCTCTTGATTAAATAATTCAATTACAAATACATGTTTTAAGTCACTTGTCGCCACCTAGTGTCGGAATAATGTAATCGATAAATGCGTTATTTTAAGCGCCAAGTTTCTATCAAAGGCTGATTTACTCTACTTTGATCGCTATCGTAGACATCAGTGTTTATATTTGAACTTTAAACTTTTATCCCAGTACTTCTATGATAATTTGAACTATTGTATCACAGAAATAATGATACTATTATGAGGTTTTAAAGACCTTTTGTGAAGCTGTTTCATGACGACTCTCTCTGGGTCAGCGTCAGCGCCAACACAGATTTGAATGTTGCGATATGATTTTGTCAAAGGTTTAATAGACAAATTGAAAGATTGTGTGGGTGTTTGAATGGAGATCACAGTATTTTAAAGATGAATCGTGCAGCTCTACTGTCTTATCTCTCTCTCAGCATATGAGTAGCGCGAGGGCTTTTCAGTGCTTTCAGTCTCACGTCTCTTCCACACGTCCACTTGAAAGGGATATTACGTCATTCAACACTCATATGGTGTGTTCATGTCATCTTGTAAAGATTGTATTTATGAGTTGAACGCACATGAACGCCTCCACAATAGTCACTTTTCCTCCGTCGGGCCGAACGGTTCTCATAATGGTAATGAATCCTCAGCTGAACCGTGCTGGTAGAACCCGTGAAGTAAAGTCTCCAGGATTGGTCACTTGTCTGTTGCCTGGCTGCCAGTTTCTCTGTAGCTGGTTAAGCGCTCTTTGAGTGAAGTAAACAAAGCAATAATAAAATTAAAAGCAATAGCTGATCGTTCTCCATAACGCGATCGCTATTCACATCTCATATCGTCAGTAAACCGCCGCGTTACCAAGGCAACGACTGACGCGTTTGCATTACATTCCAAAGAGCGGCTGCTGTCAAACCCACAGTGGAGAATGAAGCCGTAACCGCACCAGCTGACCGGGATCGGCACGGAGTGGAACGGTTACGCAATGAGAACCGTTCGGCCCGACAGTGCAAAAGCGGCTAATGTCGTAAATACGAGTGGGAAGCTCTGGATTTTCTATAAACCCTTATATAATCTTTTTGCCACATATAACAACAATCATTATCTATAAGCATAGCAATTATTATTCAATAAGAGACAATAAAGAACTAAATGAAAGTTTGAAAGTTTATTAAATTAACTAAAATTATACATTTATAATTATACAAATAATTACATACTGCATTCAGTACAACACCATTCTTTGATCAGATCTTTGAAAATAAGCCGTCGTGCTAAATCGTGTTTAATAGACAGCATGACCAGACCATTTAGTCTTTACTAAGACAGTGTTCACTAAAACATTGACGGGATCATTGAATCAGTGATTTGAGCTCGGTAAACCAAATCAGTTCTGTTCATGAATGAATCATCTAGACTGGTTTTATTAACGGGTTTCTCCTATTCACTGCAATGAACCGACTCAAATTATTCATTCACGAATCGGACATCATTACAAATGTATACCTATGACTAGAACGAAATCCTACATTTTGATTGATTCCTCACAGAAATTGGCTCAGAGGCTTCAGAAAGCCTAAATATATACATCACTGGACTAGTTTTATTATCGCTTGGTGATTTTCCGTTTCCGCACTGTGTCGTTTCTGAATAACCCGCGAACGAGCACACACACTTGGCACACACTATAATGAATACCCGTTCTTTATAGCGTGCTTCCTAAAAGATTATTTACGAAGTAAATACCAAAATCATCCAGGAAATTATGGAGTTCTGCTGGACCCTTAGAATCGTCCCAATCCTCCCCTGCTAACACACACACACACACACACACACACACACATGCTCCTTAAAATGTTTACAAATACATTAATCACACACACACTCACACACACATTCACACGTTCCTTAAAATGTTTACAAATACATTAAGCATTAAAGCACACTCACACACACGTTGGGTTTCCATGTTTTATGGGGATTTTCCGTAGAAATAATGATTTTTATACTGTACAAACTGTATATTGAATCCCCTAATCTTAACTGTTTTAATTTAACAACTTGTTTCTAATGGATATTTGTATATATTTCATATTGACAGCATTATGTTATTTATTTTTTAAGTGTCATGTTTATCTCTGGATATAGGCTTAATGTGTGTCATTGTTCTCTACAGGTTGATAAGGTGTGGTGTCACAGATGAAGGTTGTGTTGCTCTGGCTTCAGCTCTGAGATCAAACCCCTCACACCTGAGAGATCTGAATCTGTCTGAGAATAAACTAGGAGACTCAGGAGTGAAGCTGTTTTCTGCTGGACTGGCGAATCCTCACTGTAAACTGGAGATACTGTGGTAAGATCATCTCTACCATAAAGACTCGGAGTAAATAAGGATTAATAAGTACAGTAGATAGTGTATACAATATATCTTTGGTGTAAGCCCCATCCGGTGGTTCAGCGACAGATTCCAGCTTGAGCCGTCAGATCCTGCCGGCGGTAGAAGGCAGCGGTGAGGAGTCTCCCTGAAGAGGAACATTTACATCTCACTATATTATTAAAACTAACAGTTAAATAAACCGAACGAACTACAAACCAGACAACAGATGCAGGATACAGTGAAGAGGGTTTTTTAAATTACAAATGTTTGCTGTAAATCAACTTGTCTTGTAATGCTTGTGCAAACAGACCCTTGTAAAAGCTTGAGCATCGCCTCAAAATGTGTGTGTGCAGCTGAAAAGAGGGAAGTGGTGTGTGTTTCACCTGAACCAGGGCTGTCACCATATCAGATTTATCACTACATGATTATCATGGCCAAAATAACACACAATAACAAAATATCACCATATCTATGGAAATCTTGAAAAAAATAATAATAATGCTATCAGTCAAATTCATCTTTACTTTGTTTATTTTGTGTTATTTTTGAACAAGAAGAATCACTCCATCACACACAAAAGGAACAATTACACTTAATGCGACCGGTTTGAAATAATGGCAACACTTTATCACAAGTATACAGTTACACAGCGCTTATAAATCATTTTCAAACTATTAGTTTATAGTTAATGAATAGTATATAATAGTATATAAACTGTAGTTAATATATTAAGAGACTATATACAAATTGAAAATTCTTGGTTCACTTTCACTGTAATTAACCAAGTATTATTGTTTAATTAGCTCTTATGTAAAGAGTTAGATAATGCTTTGTTAACAACGTATTAACCATAAATAGTTCTCACTCTAGATTAGGTCACGGAGAATCAGAAAACGTCATTAAGTGCTTTAATACAGCCTTTATTGGACATTAACTACATTAATATTAAGAGTTCCGTAAAATGTTTACATTAAGCACACTCACTCACACACACACACACACACTCTCTCTCTCTCTCTCTCTCTCTCTCACACACACACACACACACACACACACACATTAGGGCTGGATATGATATGTACTGCAATTTTTAAGAATTGCGTTTCTACAATAATGCGATTCGATATTGCAATGTATTTCTTCTTTTTTTTACACTAGACTATGGGTAAAAGTTAAATCATACACTTATACAGACTGTACATGATGTATAAGATGAGTCATATTTACAAATTCAGTTCATCACATCTTTCTGAGTTTTATTTCAGAAGCATCATACAGTGCTACATTCTCTTGATTAAATAATTCAATTACAAATACATGTTTTAACAGTCACTTGTCGCCACCTAGTGTCTGAATAATGTAATCGATAAATGCGTTATTTTAAGCGCCAAGTTTCTATCAAAGGCTGATTTACTCTACTTTGATCGCTATCGTAGACATCAGTGTTTATATTTGAACTTTAAACTTTTATCCCAGTACTTCTATGATAATTTGAACTACTGTATCACAGAAATAATGATACTATTATGAGGTTTTAAAGACCTTTTGTGAAGCTGTTTCATGACAACTCTCTCTGGGTCAGCGGCAGCGCCAACACAGATTTGAATGTTGCGATATGATTTTGTCAAAGGTTTAATAGACAAATTGAAAGATTGTGTGGGTGTTTGAATGGAGATCACAGTATTTTAAAGATGAATCGTGCAGCTCTACTGTCTTATCTCTCTCTCAGCATATGAGTAGCGCGAGGGCTTTTCAGTGCTTTCAGTCTCACGTCTCTTCCACGCGTCCACTTGAAAGGGATATTACGTCACTCAACACTCATATGGTGCGTTCATGTCATCTTGTGAAGATTGTATTTACGAGTTGAACGCACATGAACGCCTCCACAATAGTCGCTTTTCCTCCGTCGGGCCGAACAGTTCTTATAATGGTAATGAATCCTCAGCCGAACCGTGCTGGTAGAATCCGTGAAGTAAAGTCTACAGGATTGGTCACTTGTCTGTTGCCTGGCTGCCAGTTTCTCTGTAGCTGGTTAAGCGCTCTCTTTGAGTGAAGTAAAGAAAGCAATAATAAAATTAAAAGCAATAGCTGATCATTCTCCATAACGCGATCGCTATTCACATCTCATATCGTCAGTAAACCGCCGTGTTACCAAGGCAACGACTGACGCGTTTGCATTACATCCCAAAGAGCGGCTGCTGTCAAACCCACAGTGGAGAATGAAGCCGTAACCGCACCAGCTGACCCGGATCTGCGTTCGACCCGACAGTGCAAAAGCGGCTAATGTCGTAAATACGAGTGGGATGCTCTGGAGGTTCTATACGGTTATCCGGACCACACCTGACCACAACCGCTCTTGGTTGGTCGTAACCCCAGTGACGGGTAGGTTTAGGGGCGGGGTTGGGGTAGGTCATCACATATGGTCCGGATAACCTTATAGTACCGCTCTGGAGGTTCTATAAACCCTTATCTAATCTTTTTGCCACATATAACAATCGTTATCTATAAGCATAGCAATTATTATTCAATAAGAGACAATAAAGTACTAAATGAAAGTTTGAAAGTTTATTAAATTAACTAAAATTATACATTTATAACTATAGAAATAATTACATACTGCATTCAGTACAACACCATTCTTTGATCAGAACTTTGAAAATAAGCCGTCGTGCTAAATCGTGTTTAATAGACAGCATGACCAGACCATTTAGTCTTTCCTGAGACAGTGTTCACTAAAACATTGACAGGTTCATTGAATCAGTGATTTGAACCATAGATATCATATATAAATGCTAGATGTCTCTGCTGGCCAATGGAGGTCGACGTTCGCACGTGGCGGCCATCATGCCACAGGCAGCTCGCTCACTTGTTTAATGGTGCATGTACTTTTAAATAACCATAACTTGCTCAATTTTCTGCCGATTTTCAAACGGTTTGGTTTATTATAAACGTCAGAGATGTAGCTATGACACTGCATACATACACTGCATACATATGAATAACTCTAACTTACATGTTCAAGCATTCGGAATTATAGCCACGTTAATAACGTTTGTAAGAAACCAAACCGTTTGTAAATCCGTCAAGATTTCAGCGAGATAAGAGTATTTGTGTGCGTGCTGATCACTCACCTTACATTAAGCCTGCCTGTGACAAGATGGCCGAACGGTGATGCCGGAAGTGACCGCGCCATAAGACATCTAGCGTTTATATATGATATCTATGATTTGAACTCGGTAAACCAAATCAGTTCTGTTCATGAATGAATCATCTAGACTGGTTTATTAACGGGGTTCTCCTATTCACTGCAATGAACCAACTCAAATGATTCAAACACGAATCGCACATCATTACACATGTATACCTATGACTAGAACGAAATCAAGAATTTTGATCGATTCCTCATAGAAATTGGCTCAGAGGCTTCAGAAAGCCTAAATATATACATCACTGGACTAGTTTTATTGTCGATTGGTGATTTTCCGTTTCCGCACTGTGTCGTTTCTGAATAACCCGTGAACGAACACACACTTGGCAAACACTATAATGAATACCCGTTCTTTAAAGCGTGCTTCCTAAAAGATTATTTTACGAAGTAAATACAAAAATCATCCAGGAAATTATGGAGTTCTGCTGGACCCTTACAATCGTCCCAGTCCTCCCCTGCTAACACACACACACACACACACACACACACACACACACACACACACACACATAATTTTCCTTAAAATGCTTACAAATACATTAAGCACACACACACACACACACCCACTCACACACACATTCACACTTTCCTTAAAATGTTTACAAATACATTAAGCATTAAAGCACATTCACACTCACACACACGTTGGGTTTCCATGTTTTATGGGGATTTTCCATAGAAATAATGATTTTTATACTGTACAAACTGTATATTGAATCCCCTAATCTTAACTGTTTTAATTTAACATCTTGTTTCTAATGAATATTTGTATATATTTCATATTGACAGCATTATGTTATTTATTTTTTAAGTGTCATGTTTATCTCTGGATATAGGCTTAATGTGTGTCATTGTTCTCTACAGGTTGATAAGGTGTGGTGTCACAGATGAAGGTTGTGCTGCTCTGGCTTCAGCTCTGAGATCAAACCCCTCACACCTGAGAGATCTGAATCTGTCTGAGAATAAACTAGGAGACTCAGGAGTGAAGCTGTTCTCTGCTGCACTGACGAATCCTCACTGTAAACTGGAGGAACTGTGGTAAGATCATCTCTACCATAAAGACTCTGAGTGAATAAGGATTAATATGTACAGTAGATAGTGTATACAATATATCTTTGGTGTAAGCCCCATCCGATGGTTCAGCGACAGATTCCAGCTTGAGCCGTCAGATCCTGCCGGCGGTAGAAGGCAGCGGTGAGGAGTCTCCCTGAAGAGGAACATTTACATCTTACTATATTATTAAAACTAACAGTTAAATAAACCTGACAAACTACAAACCAGACAGCAGATGCAGGATACAGTGAAGAGGGTATTTTAAATGACAAATGTTTGCTGTAAATCAACTTGTCTTGTAATGCTTGTGCAAACAGACCCTTGTAAAAACTTGAGCATCGCCTCAAAATGTGTGTGTGCAGCTGAAAAGAGGGAAGTGGTGTGTGTTTCACCTGAACCAGGGCTGTCACCATATCAGATTTATCACTACATGATTATCATGGCCAAAATAACACACAATAACAATATATCACCATATCTATGGAAATCTTGAAAAAAATAATAATAATGCTATCAGTCAAATTCATCTTTACTTTGTTTATTTTGTTATTTTTGAACAAGAAGAATCACTCCATCACGCACAAAAGGAACAATTACACTTAATGCGACCGGTTTGAAATAATGGCAACACTTTATCACAAGTATACAGTAACACAGCGCTTATAAATCATTTTCAAACTATTAGTTTATAGTTAATGAATAGTATATAATATTATATAAGCTGTAGTTAATATATTAAGAGACTATATACAAATAGCAAATTCTTGGTTCACTGTCACTGTAATTAACCAAGTATTATTGTTTAATTAGCTCTTATGTAAAGAGTTAGATAATGCTTTGTTAACAACGTATTAACCATAAATAGTTCTCACTCTAGATTAGGTCACGCAGAATCAGAAAACGTCATTAAGTGCTTTAATACAGCCTTTATTGGACATTAATTACATTAATATTAAGAGTTCCTTAAAATGTTTACAAATACATTAAGCACACACACACACACACACACACACACACACACACACACACACACACACACACACACACACACACACACACACACACTCTCTCTCTCACTCTCTCTCTCTCTCTCTCTCTCTCTCTCTCTCTCACTCACACACTCTCACAAACACACACACACACACACACACACACACACACACACACACACGAGGGCTGGATACGATATGTACTGCAATTTTTAAGAATTGCATTTTTACAATATTGCGATTCGATATTGCAATGTATTTCTTCTTTTTTTTACACTAGACTATGGGTAAAAGTTAAATCATACACCTATACAGACTGTACATGATGTAGAAGATGAGTCATAATTACAAATTTAACTCATCACATCTTTCTGAGTTTTATTTCAGAAGCATCATACAGTGCTACATTCTCTTGATTAAATAATTCAATTACAAATACATGTTTTAAGAGTCAGTTGTCGCCACCTAGTGTTGGAATAATGTAATTGATAAATGCGTTATTTTAAGCGCCAAGTTTCTATCAAAGGCTGATTTACTCTATTTTGATCGCTATCGTAGACATCAGTGTTTATATTTGAACTTTAAACTTTTATCCCAGTACTTCTATGATAATCTGAACTATTGTATTACAGAAATAATGATACTATTATGAGGTTTTAAAGACCTTTTGTGAAGCTGTTTCATGACGACTCTCTCTGGGTCAGCGGCAGCGCCAACACAGATTTGAATGTTGCGATATGATTTTGTCAAAGTTTTAATAGACAAATTGAAAGATCGTGTGGGTGTTTGAATGGAGATCACAGTATTTTAAAGATGAATCGTGCAGCTCTACTGTCTTATCTCTCTCTCAGCATATGAGTAGCGCGAGGGCTTTTCAGTGCTTTCAGTCTCACGTCTCTTCCACGCGTCCACTTGAAAGGGATATTACGTCACTCAACACTCATATGGTGCGTTCATGTCATCTCGTAAAGATTGTATTTACAAGTTGAACGCACATGAACGCCTCCACAATAGTCGCTTTTCCTCCGTCGGGCCGAACGGTTCTTATAATGGTAATGAATCCTCAGCCGAACCGTGCTGGTAGAATCCGTGAAGTAAAGTCGACCAAGTCTATTCTTTGATCAGATCTTTGAAAATAAGCCGTCGTGCTAAATCGTGTTTAATAGACAACATGACCAGACCATTTAGTCTTTCCTGAGACAGTGTTCACTAAAACATTGACGGGATCATTGAATCAGTGATTTGAACTCGGTAAACCAAATCAGTTCTGTTCATGAATGAATTATCTAGACTGGTTTTATTAACGGGTTTCTCCTATTCACTTCAATGAACCGACTCAAATGATTCATTCACGAATCGCACATCAATACACATGTATACCTATGACTAGAACGAAATCGTAAATTTTGATCGATTCCTCACAGAAATTGGCTCAGAGGCTTCAGAGAGCCTAAATATATACATCACTGGACTAGTTTTATTGTCGCTTGGTGATTTTCCGTTTCTGCACTGTGTCGTTTCTGAATAACCCGCGAATGAACACACACACTTGGCACAAGCTATAATGAATACCCGTTCTTTAAAGCGTGCTTCCTAAAATATTATTTTACGAAGTAAATACAAAAATCATCCAGGAAATTATGGAGTTCTGCTGGACCCTTACAATCACCCCAGTCCTCCCCTGCTAACACACACACACACACACACACACACACACACACACACACACACACACACACACACACACACACACACACACACACACACACACACACACAAATGTTCCTCAAAATGCTTACAAATACATTAATCACACACACACACACACACACACACACACACACACACAGACGTTCCTTAAAATGTTTACAAATACATTAAGCACACGCACACACACGTTCCTTAAAATGTTTACAAATACATTAAGCATTAAAGCACATTCACAAACACACACACACACGTTGGGTTTCCATGTTTTATGGGGATTTTCCATAGAAATAATGATTTTTATACTGTACAAACTGTATATTGAATCCCCTAATCCTAACTGATGTAATTTAACCCTCTGAGGTCTGAGCTGTTTTCTGGGCCCTGGAGGTGTTCTGACATGCTCTGACATTTCTGGTTATTTCTGTTACTTGACATTTTCATGGCTAAAGTCTAATTACACTGTATTCAGCACAAACTCTGCTACAATAATATATCAGCAGCATGTATGTAAAAGTTTGTAGTTTTGAGATAATGACATTTATGCGTGGTTTGTGAAAATACAAAAAAAAATTCTCACTGAAATAAGGCCATGAAACCCATACTGATTATTTCTTCACAAGACTTTTGAAAATTGTATGACGTAGCCTAGAATATTTGCTGCAAAACTATGTGAAAATCACCCTGACTGCTCATTCAGATAAGACAATATATAGATTTAAAAAGTTTACGACGTGTTTTGTGTTAGAAAGCTTTATGCGGGAGCTCATTAATATGTAAGCTTTTGACACCTGAGAAAGACAAAGAACCTCCCCTAACGGCCCTATTAGGAGCTATCAGGCCCTGTCATTCTGAGCAACCTTGCACAATACTGTAAATGAGGAGATTTAAAAAAGAATGGCTTTTAAATTGTTTGGATTTATTTACAATACAACATAATCCAAAGATACACAACAAATGCCAAAAAAGCACTTCAAAGACAGAGACCTTTGTGCCATTCCTAAAAACATTGTACATACCTTTCATTTCCAAGATTTTCACTTTACCGTGTTCACGTACAGAGACTCATGTGAATGTTGAAGTCCTCAGTGGCATGTGGGCCCTGAAAAAAAAAAAAGTGAACATACTGATATCAAGAGAAAGGCCTGCACGATTTTGGAAATAAATATTAGATTTTTCTGGTTAAAATTGCTTTTTAAAATTCCTTTTTTAAAATTCACAGAATACACACACACACACACACACACACACACACACACACATGTTTCCAACAATATATAATATAATGAACACCAGGTTTGTTGTGCCTTGTTGGCATAAGGTATATGCGCAGTGCCGGATAAAATAATAATAACAATAAATAACCTATAGCAGTATAAATCTTCCAAAAGATTTCAGTAACAACTAAGCTAGAGAAAAATATATTGATTATCATGTTACTTCAAATGTTTCCATCCATTATGATGATATGAAATGAGATAATAAAAACATGAAGCCGTTTGGTGCGTTTTGCTTTCATCCAAAATATGATTAGTACATTCAAACGCGATCGCGCAGCAAAATATGATACATTCAAACGCGATCGCTATCAAAAATATGATACATTCAAATTCGATCGCTATCAAAAATACATTCAAACGCGATCGCTATCAAAAATATGATACATTCAAACGCGATCGCGCTCAAATATAAAACATTATGGTTACCACGTTTGAGCAGATATCCACAAACACAGTAACAGTAAACACGGGTCTAAATATTATAATATTCCCCATATATCTAGCAACAGTTCAACTGCAACGTGACATTTATGCAACAATAACAAACTAATATGTAAGAATTTCTTACCTTACATCTTTCTTGTCTTCAAATCGCGTTCTTCTTCTGAGGTAGCCTAAATCCAATGTAAGCTCGACGAAAAGTGAAGTGTTTTGTTGTTGAGGTAATGAGCGAGTCCGCGTTCCATGTGGAGATTTGCATGTGAATATCTTTTGCGCGAGTGGGCGTGGCCAAATTAACTGTAATGAGCAAGCGTTTGAGAAGCTGGACATCTTGTTGGTTTTATACAAATTACTTAAACAGAGAATATTTGTTTTCATTTTGAATCCGATCATTTAAAAGTACACACTTAAATGTTTATAAAGGTATATGGCTCATAAATGTGTGACAAGTATTCGCTGAGTTTTGTTTCAGTTTATAGACGTGCTCAAGAAAAAAAAGTTCACCGCGACAGAGAGGCAGAACGCACACCCTGTTTATTTTCTTTATTTTACAAAAGCACAATGTTTTGGTTTGATTGTAAGTGGACACATACAAAAGGAGAAATATATCACAGATTCTTTTTTTTATATTTCTTTTTTCTGTATGACTATAAATGACTGAGTAATTTAAGTTTATAGTTCTACAATGTGGAGAAAATCCAGCAAAACGCGCCCGCGCGTTTGTCGACCTCAGAGGGTTAACATCTTGTTTCTAATGAATATTTGTATATATTTCATATTGACAGCATTATGTTATTTATTTTTTAAATGTCATGTTTATCTCTGGATATAGGCTTAATGTGTGTCATTGTTCTCTACAGGTTGAGTGAGTGTGGTGTCACAGATGAAGGTTGTGCTGCTCTGGCTTCAGCTCTGAGATCAAACCCCTCACACCTGAGAGAACTGGATCTGTCTGAGAATAAACTAGGAGATTCAGGAGTGAAGCTGTTAAAGGATCTGGAGGATGATCCACATTATAAACTGGAGACACTATGGTAAGAATAGTTTTTAACGATTTTCATCGTCATATTTTCATTTAAAGTTCAAATGGCTGATTTACTCACTAGAAATATAAGTAAATTGGACCAGGTTCAGTAACACCACGTGTGTGTGTGAATATGTTGTCTGAGATCATCAGAGTCTTAAATTCAGCTTCAGTTTCTGTAGGTCTCTGAACTCTAAACTGTTTAATATGAGTTTAATTCTGCTCATACTGTTGTGACTGATATTATGCGACTAATATTAATGTTATTTTCAGCTTTTCCCCTTTAACTGTCTCTATAGGCATCTTTACACAGCCGAGTTAAGGCTGCTCTAAAGCGGCTCTGTGTCTGCTCAAAGTTCTGTGTAAAGACACAATGCCGCATAAAAGCAAACTTAAAATATGACGGCGCGAGAGATTTAAGAAGCGGAAGACTAAACATATCGGCCTAGCTCCATATTGTTTTAGCCAAATAAAAAAATGTCAGCCAACAAGGGACAATAAAGTAAAAGTGTCCTGTACTCACATTGTGAAGCAAACCACCAAAATAACAGAGTCGTCGACGTTTGTAATCAATTGGCTTTCGCCGTTTGTAATCTTCCTTTGAAGAGACTGGCAGATCAACGCGCCGCTACATTTCTCTCAGATACGGTAAATGCTTATTCGCCGTCACTGTGTTATATTATATTCCAAAAATCATCTTCTTGAGGACGATATTTCACTCACACACGCCCTGCCTGAAACGCTAACGATAGCAGCATTTTTTCTGGCTCTTTGAAAAAAAAGAGAAAAAAATCCTGTGGTGATCGACCCGGTGTAATAATTCATAATTTCTTTGTAGCATTTGTTCCATCTGGAACAATTTTATTAAGAAATAGAAAATAGCTATCAGTACCACAGAATTATGACAAACATCAGAGCGTGAGATCGCTATATCACGCAGAGGAAATCTAAAATTCTGTATTTTTATTTATCTTGAGTTTTATCTCTTTGTCTATTTGATTAATTTTAAATTCATTTTATAACACTCTGTTAAAACTGTAGTTTTAAAATAGTAATGTTCAAAGTATTATTTTCCGCGATTTTAATTCCTGTGTAAATGCTTTTATGTTCTCCGCGTCAGAGAAGCAATAAACATTCTGTGTAAATGCACATTTTGTGATTTTATGCCGCTTCAGATTTGGTTTCTGTGCCGCTTCTTTACTTTTTCCGTGTAAAGACGCCTTATGTGTGTGATAATCTGAGATTTGGGTTGTTATTAACTGATATTAAATGTGTAGTGTAATGATCATTTCTGCTGGTTCTGTATCAGCTGTCCATTGTGTGAAAGTGACCTTTCATGTGCTTTTGATTTTGTAAAGTGACTTTGAGCATCAGATAGAAGCTATATGATCATGTTTGAGAATTAATTGAGAATTAATTAATATAGATTATCTTGTTAGTTTTCTTATGAAAAGGTGTAACAGACGTAATATCTCATACTGCATATGTGACTGTTTGTGTGTTTTATTTTAGGTATTAGATGACAGTCTGATCTTCTGATGATCATCTGATGGTGAATAAGGATCCACTACAGAGACTTTGTTTTTTGTTGTTGTTTTTTTGAGTGATGAGATTACCTTCCCCTCTTTTGTAAATAGTTTCTGTGTTAAATCTGAAGAAAACTGTAAAGGGATACGTTGAGGTGTTTTATTTTTTGTCACTGTCACTGCCTGGAGAGTTTTGCTAGTCCTGTTTAACAAATATTTATGTAAACCGGTAAAGCTATAAAAGTGACAAATGTGATCAGACGTGAATTGTATCCCTTCCCAATAAAAAAAAAAAAAAAACTAAAGTAGCCTATTTTTACGAATCTGTCAGTCTGAGGTGTCATTGCCATAACGCGTTGCTATGGGTTGCGTCACTTGCGTGTGTCTTGCTTCGGGCTTGACTGACGTGACCATAGACATAATAAATACTTATGTTACTTATATCTATGGAGGTGACGGGGTCAGTCTGCGTGATCAGTCCAGCGATGACTCGCGTCTATGGCTCATCATTGGTCAACTCAATCAAAGCGCTGATTGGCCTCACATCATCGCTGAAACCCAAAATTCAAAAGGGATGCACATGTGTATATACAAAATTTAAAGTTACACAGAATATACAACTTCTATAAAAAAGGGTCCATAAGATGAATTAAAAAACATGTCATAAAACTATGTAAATAAAAAAAGATGCTTTTTTTTCCTTGTGCAGTTGCTAGTGTTAATAGTGTACAAAATAAATATGATTTTAAACGCATGCGTGCTCACACACACACACACACACACACACACAAACCAAAAAGGAGCTTAACAATGAGAAAACTACACGCGTTACTGTATGAAACAAATCTACAAATACAAGAAAAAGGTTAGTCAAAAACAAAAATTTTTGGGGATTCTTAATTGTTTAATATAGTTTTGCAAACAATATGAATTCATAACCTGCAGTCCTCCTACCTAGCATAACATTTAAAAGTATTTGTTTGCATAAAGTTAATGATTACCAATGATCACAGAGCTGATTGGCCACACAAGGCTGAAAGTGGAAATTACATTTTAGACATGCTCATATTTTAGAGAATGTAGTTAATATTTTAATTAATAATGATTTATCATATCACCCGTGACCCACCCGAAATTAATCCGAATATTATTACTTGACCCGCCCGATCCGCGTGTAACCCACCTAAAAAGGGTAACCAGTTAATTGTGTGTAATTATTATCATTATTTATCCATACTTTACGTTTATGAGTAATGGGGGTTTTATTTTGAAAAATATTTTTTATTTTGTGGGAAACCGGAAGTAGCGCGCTAAGATACTTCCGTTAGACTAACGCCGCTAAAAGCAGATGGAGCACTGCTTCGGTTTTCCCCGCGAGTTCAAATAAACTGAGAAGAAAAGAAGTTGGAGAGCCGTCCAAAAATTGCTTTTATCTGTCCTGGCTTCTCATACTGAAAATCCTCTCTTGGTCAGGTCTTTTTTTGACGAGGTGAGCAGAAATTCCAGAAGCTCCAGTCCTTGAATTATACCAGGTGAACCATTGATCCATAGATGGCGAGCCGTGAATCTCCACCACAGCATTCCGGAAGTCTGTGGTAGGATTGTGTCAGTTCAACCGGCACCAACGATTTTTTCCTACAAATTTTCCCTTGACTTTGACTATTTCCCTTGACTAACTGACTTGAATTCTGGATTTAACTTTGGAATTCCTAAGGAAAATTTCCAAGGAACATTTTCAACAAAGAAAGGACATTTTATTTTATTTTATTCTAAATTTATTTTGGGCCCATAGGTATTGTGAACAAAAATTGTTGTGAAGTGTTGAAACATTTAGTTGAACTAAAAGTTTACACATGTCAAACGTTACACCTGTGTTGCTTGGTTATTACTGTACTTCTCAGCTCCTCCGAACCTAGGGTGTACATACTCTGAAGTGGGTTACACGCGGATATAACCGCGATCCGCGCATCACTAATACACACATAAAATAACGAAATCAGAAACAAATGCACACAAAATATTTTTGAAATATTACATTACATTCTCTTTTAGAGATCGCCGGAAAGATCAGTCAGTTTTGATCCATTGCAAGGCTTTTCAACGAAACGAGTCGTCGAAGGATTGTCTCAGAGTCCAGCGAAGATTATCTTCGTCACTGAAGGAGAATTAATCTGAGATCCTACGGTGATGTGCGCTGTTATATAGACGGGTGGCTCCCCCATTTCGGCAGGCTTTATCTCCATAGGTTTGTGCAGTTTCAGGTTAGGTTAGGCAGACTTTATTAATCCCACACTGGGGAAATCCACTTATTACAGCAGCTCAAAAACAAAAATCAAGTATGGAAAATATTTTGAACACATTGAACATTGAATACACATTGAATAAAAGGTTACACTTTATTTCAATAATCCACTTTAGACATTCTACTAACGATAAGTAACTTTTCAACTACATGTCAACTAACTCTCATTAGAGTATTAGTAGACTGTAGTAGACTGTAGGTTATGGTTAGAAGAATAAGTTGACTTGTAGTTGCCAAGTTACTTATAGTCAGTGTAATGTCTGTTGGGGGACCATCAAAATAAAGTGTTAGCAAATATTAAGCAGACAGTCTACTAATCCTCTAATGACAGTTAGTTGACATGTAGTTGCAAAGTTACTTATAGTTAGTAGAATGTCTAAAGTGGACTATCAAAATAAAGTGTTACCGAATAAAAATATTAGATAGAATATAATAAGTGCTACATAGTGTTGTTACTAAAGAGTCATTGATCATGATTGTCGTCCCCTTAATGAAACGGTTCGAGCTCTTGTGAGTACTCACAGCTGAAGATTAATTCATCCCCGCTGTTATAAAGAGCGTTTTAGGAAGTATTTTTTTCCAACCGCAATTAGATTGTACAATCAGCATTATACAAGATGATAGACTATATTCTAGGATTACTTGGTTGTATATAATCATAATGGTTTGTGAAATTGATACTGGAGAATAAGTCTTGTTGCTGTTGTGAATGTTGTTTAAGTTTTCTATTTAGTCATTTTATTGTTGTGCTGCTGTGACATGTACATTTCCCCCTGGAGATTAATAAAGTTTATCAAAGGAACTGGTCAGGGACCCAGAGTCTCATGCAGGGGGTGAGAGATGTTGTCTATGATGAAGTCAGCTTAGCTAACATCTCCTCGATGGTGTCCAGAGGACAACCCAGGATAGAGCTGGCCCTCTTTACCAGTTTATTAAGTCTCTTTCTCTCCCTCTCAGTGCTTCCGGCTCCCCAACACACTGCCGCATAAAAGAGCGCAGAAGCCACCACAGTGTTCAGCAATGACCTCCACACACCAAAGGACCTCAGTCTGCTCAACAAGTGAAGGCGATTTTGGCCTTTCTTGTACAGAACCTCTGTATTGTTAGACCAGTGCAGTTTATTGTTGAGGTGAACACCCAGGAATTTGTATGTTGTCACCATCTCAATGTCCAGACCCTTGTGTCTGGAAAAGATAGAATGATACTGAGAGATAAGCTGCACCAGTTTTGCTTTGCAATCTGCAGACACATCACAAGACTCCACATCCAAGTCAGCTAAGCCCAAGTGGTGTAAGACTGCCGTGTCATCAGCAGAACAAGAGTTGTTGGGTCCAGATTTGACTGGTAAACTCAAAACATCTGTTACACCCATCTCATCCTGTCTGTCAGTGAAAACACCAGCTGTTCTCTGAACTTTTTGCTCTAAATCAAATGAGGAACCATCAGAAAAAGGCCATGCAAGGAAAAGCCTCAGCAAGTGTAGAATTCCTTTTCTAAGTCACTGCTTTCTCTGAAGGGTTTATCACTTTAAGCGGAACCATCCATCGTCACGTGTCAAAGCTGTTTTTCCCACCAGCACTGTCCTTGGCCTTGATTTTACTCTACTGGGCTCCAAAATGACAGCGCTGCCAGCTGAGATGTATTGAGTGCTTTGCAGTTTGCCCCAAACTAAGTTTTCAGTCACTAAAGTTGGGTAAATATCAAAGTTGGGACAGTGACATGACAGCCGTACACATTCATATCTAGCTTGCACACTCCTAATGGGTTCGTTCTTGTGCCTCCACATCCATCCGCTGTCCTTAGCAAACGCCACCGATTAAAGTGATTATTTCATGAGACATTTTTCTGTACCAAAGACTGATTATCAGATTGATTATCATTTCTCAAAAAATAATGAATGTGGAAAAAATGTTGTGCGGCGTACGTGTTGGTGAGTCAGTTGATCTCCAGACCATTTGAGAGAAAGCTCTGGAGGAAGGATAGTTGTATTTTTCCCCGATTGAGGTGTTCTGCAAAATGTAACAGAAAAAAAGGAAGACATGTTGAATACATCATGTCAAACAAATGCCTGCATAAGCAATAAAAAGTGAGACATTAGACATACCTAAATTATCTCTTTCACAACTAGCAGTCTTGGGGAAACTCTTCCATTCCAGATACAAAGTACTGAACACAAATGTTCCAGTGCCAAATGAGGACCATCATCAGGAAAACTAAGACATCCCTGAATAACTTCTTGACTTCAAGCTGTACATTAGACACCTAAAATGATAGATAATAAAACAAAGTATCCATAGAACAGTAAGGGTGTACAAAATACAACCAAAAATGTCTTGTTGCTTGCTGGTTTATCGTGTTATGACAGAGGCGGAAAAATGTGGGAAAATACTACAAAAATTAAATTCATCTTATTTTTACTTTTTTTTAAAAATGTTATTATTAAATACATATTTTGTGTAGTCATTCTATATCAGAACCCCTGACATACAATCCAAATAGTCTACAAGGAACTTTAGAGTGTTACCTTTCATTTGAGACCAGGATTATGCTTCTACACCAGGAGGTTGCCACACAGTAAGCCTTTTATTGTCAGTATGCATTTTGGGTAACCAAAAGTCCTATGGGGAGTTTCCACAGGGTATTTTACAAAACGCATGAGCATACCGTGGCAAATAATGGTCTAAAGTACTCATATTTCATTCTATATTGATCTGCTTTTGCCCACAGCTTCACAAGACCTGGTGCTAGGGCTCAGTTGTGTTTGTAAAGTCATATCAAGTGACCTAGAGGGCTGAAATGTGGTCAGTTCAGAAATGCTTGTTATCCGGCAGAAAGAAAAAACAATATTCTAGCCTCTATAACTCTGTGCCAGTACTTCACACAATTATTCTGATTATTTCCTAAGAAACTACAGGGTCTCAGCTTTCTAAAGAGGTCAGGCATTTGATGGTAGGCCAAAATAGGTGGGACAGTGATCTCTGGAGTAGGCACAGTGCAATGTCGGGGGAAAAGCTTAGAAATGGCCCGACCAATTTTTAACTGAAGAAGTTAAAATAAACGTCATAATTCAAATTATTTTATTATAATATATTATAAAATGTGCCAGGTACCACAGCCACATGTGCCCTCCTTGGCCAGCGTAAGATTACTCATGCACGTGCCCTTTATGGCCAGTGTCAGCGTGCTGCAGCTGGCGGACTGTGACCGCATACATTTACTTATTTTGGACTGATTCTGATTCTCTAGATGGGATTGAAATGTGCCAAAAAAATAAAATTGTATGTATCCTGTTACTTGTTGCAAAAAAACACGTAGCTTTTTATTACAACAATTTAACTGCTGCAAAATCAGATAAAAATGTTTATAATTGTTTTTTTTTACCTGACTGGTGATAATGAAAGGGCACTGAGCATGTTATTTCAAAAATAGGACCAACATGTTTTGTGGACTGACATTTTTACAATAATCAAATTATTTACTTCCACATCAAATGACACAACTTCTTTTTTATATACTACATAATTTGGACATAACTAACACAAGTTCCATAATATGTTGGTGTAATATTAATGTTACATCCAGGCTTTCAGTGCCTGACTGCTGCTCTGATACAGTAGATATAATGGATACATTTTGTACCAACTAGTCCACAAAGTGTCAAATCAGAATTGTCCATGAGTTTCTGTGGGCTAGCCGAGTAAGTGATTTAACAATTGGAATAAAACACTGCTAAGCATCTATCCCGCTGCCATGTGGCAGAAAAAGAGCAGCAGCACGTGGCTAGCAAATTTAAAGTTTATCTGTGCGTATGTGCTTTATCATTATAAAAGCTTATGGATTCATGCAAAACTACTCACTAGATACTCCTTAATGAGTTGGTCCAGGACTTCTCGGAAGTAGAGAATTAGACACTTCAGCAGACACTCTCTTTTTATATTGACTTCAAGGCTCTAGATGAGTACACACACATACAAATATATATTTTTACATTTTAAAACGGAAACATGGACAATATTGTAAACATTTTTTAACATTTAAAAAAATGGAAACAACACAACACTAAGATGGGGACAGAGTTACAGTAATTGTGATCACATTTAGGTCTTAAAGTATAAAGGTAGAATGAAAAGACATAACTGTGATGTTTTGCAGGAAAAATATAAAAGGAGCTTTATCCTGCTTTTTTAAGTCTTTCACAGTCAACTATAGGTACATATACAAATGATAAAATGTTACCTTTGGCACAACATAGTTCGCATTTGCACTGAAATATTACTTAATTTCTGGCGCTATGGCTTCATGGAAGTGCTGCCCATTTCAGGAAGTTTGTATCAAGCAAACTTGACATTAAACATTTTATTAATAGCCTTGCATTTTGACCCAGCGTCAAATCATAAATTTAACCTCTTAAGCCCCACCTAAACCGAGCACATTTTCTCCAGTTTGGCATAACCTAAATCTAAAAGCATCAAAATGGCGACAAAAACGAGGATGAAAACGAGGATGAAAACACAAAAATGTGACAAAAAAAGTGAGTAAAACGCGACAAAAAAGTGATAAAAACATACCGGAAAAGCAACAAAAGAGGGATAAAAACGTGACAAAAAAATACGACGATAAAGCAATGAAAAAAGAGCGATGAAAAAGCCACAAAAACGAGACAAAAATGCCACGAAAAAAGTGACAAAAAAGCAACAAAAACGGGTCGGAAAAGCGACCAAAACGCAACAAAAATACGACAAAAAAGTGACAAAAAATATGATGAAAACGTGAAAAAAAAAAAACGCGGTGACAACGTGACAAAAAAGTTATGAACACTTTTGTAGATCTTAGCTTTCAAATGAGGCATTTTAGCTTTTCGATTTGGGTAAAGCTGAACTGAAGAAAATGCCCTTGGTTCAGGTGGGGGGTAAGAGGTTAGAGTATAATAAAGCTTATTTTTTAGAAAGGATGAACTGTGTCACTGGAGAAATCAAATTTTTGCGACAGACATTATCTGGCTCAAAAATAACATTTGTTGTCACTGTGCATATTAGATGCTAGAAGAGCCACTCTTGTATCATCTTTGAGCAAAATAATCGCACTCTAACTGACATCATGGAGAAATAGGTCTTTATGTTTTGCTCCACACCAACAGCTCTACGTCAACTTGTCATGGCTACTCATTTTCTCAGAAAGGGAGGGGCTCAAAGATCTTTAATAAAACTATAGATAAGACATCCCCACAGTAATCCACTGGAGAAAATGGCAAGCTCTGGCGGCCATGTTGTGATTGGCTGTTCTCCTGTTTGAAATCTTAGTGGGACTGTCTCTCCCAACTCATATAGACTAATAGGAAACTTCTTATTTCTTTTCTTGGAATTAATGAGTATTTGACTGTGTACGTGCCTGATCTAACTAACCTGGCAAGAGCCAGATTGATATTACAGTGCCAAGAACATTTGCCCTGACATCAATCTGGGACCACGCCGACTTGAATCGTTCTGGGAGAGGTTTCATGTTTGGAGCAGCATTTGCTGCTGATTGGATCAAGAACACTGCAAATCCATTCAGTGTTTAGTTTTGAAAAAAGTTATGCGTGTTTGTGTTACGTGTTGTTCAATAGTGTCTTTTTCGCCAGAACCAATTTGGGTTCTGTCCGAACGGTGAAGGTGGGAGCGGTTCAAGATGGATTCTCGTGTGTTTGTAAACTCACAAATACAGCGAGAATTCAGCTTGCTGGAAAGGTAACGATCTAACAATATTAATAGGAAAATATCTTAAAAAAATATTTTGAAGTTTGACATGGAAAGATACTGTTTAATGCAGAGCCCAGTGCAGTGTTTTTGGAGGTTAATATTCCTATTCAGTGTAATTATGTAGAATTATGTTCAGTAGAATATGTCCTGATAAAGACAGATGCCCTTTCCTGTGTTGTTAGGACTCCAGCATTACCACTGGATCTCTTCTTTGACCTTCATTCATTGACATTTCTGTCCCTCTTTTTAAATTACTTAAAATAAGAATCCAGCTAATCAGCCACTCACAAAATGTCCGCCACATTTGCCACGTTAACGGTTACCATGTCCTATCTAGAGTTTTCTTAAAGATATTTGGAGGGGCTGCTGCTCAGCAAGCAGGATCCACGAAGATTACTCAAACAGGCATGAATCAAGTTTAAAAAAAGTTTGCATGATATAGCTCCTTTAAGTGACAAAATTGGACACATAACCAACATAACTTTTACGATGGAAATAAAACCATGAGAGCGTCACTCAATTGGAGTGCATTTACCATATCTAGTAAAATGGCACTTAATTTTAATTTTTAAAACTAATTTCAACCCACAATTGTAACTTTCTAATTCAGAATACAAGTTACAAGGCAAACAAAGGATCAAAGGATAGGCATACAAATGTATCTAGATCTATCTATATATACACAACATACCCGAGTACATACCAGATCAAGAACTTTAAGTATCTTCTGGGTCTTCTCTCTGATAACTCCTCCCTTCCTTCTGAAGAGCTCGATCGGCTTGCTGTGGTGCTTGTCCAAAGAAGCCAGGAATCTTGTCTGAAGTGGAACAGTTGTAATCCGAGAAATTCAGCGTTGATCTTAAAAATATGAAATAAAACAAAACACAGAAGAATGATTACATGACAGCTACATGTGAGATACATTCTGAAATACAAAATTAATTTTTTTTTTAAAAATGCATGTCATTTTGAACAAAATTGTAATATTTCATAGCAGATTTCTTATAATAGGCAATTAGTATCCTCTACTTTACAGGCCATTACTCATAGTTCAAAATACTACATGCCTCATCCTCTGTGAACAATGCAGGCCATCTTTCTATCAACTCTTCAACTCCCAATTCCTTTTCCACAATTTCTTGTCTTCGTAGTGAAAAGGTTTTGGCCATTTTGTCCTTTACCACGGCACGATTGTCTCGTTTCTTTACTTCTGTTAAAAGTGAGTGTCTCTCATTTTCCAGTTTTTCTCGAGTCTCTCCAGTTGGAATGTCGGGTATGTGGTTAGCTTCTCCTCTCTTTGGTCTCTTTACTTTTTTTGCTGGCAAGGCATCCTCTGGGGCTTTGGACTTCAATGAATTTACAAGTAACTCAGAACACCCAGTGCCCTTTAGCTGAGTTCGGTAGTTACCCATTTTTGTCTTAAACCGCTGCTTCCAACCATAGCAGCCATTGTACGAACCAGGTTCGGAAAGGCATGGATGCTTCTTGATTAGAGCTTCTGCAACTTCACTGAAGTCAGCATCTGATGGGTAAGCTTTGAACCTGAATATTTCTTCAGCTACCTTTTCCAGAATATCGGACTTTGTTTTTGTACTGTGCTTAAACCTCGTCTTGTTTGACCTATACTCTGCATTTCCTTTTTCTAACTGCAGTTCAGTGTCATACGAAAACTTGGGTATTGGAAACTCTCTAGGCCACATTTCATGTCTTGTAGACACTGAGCCTGATGGTGAGGAAAGGATCTCCGTGTCGTCTGAATGGAAGCTTGAAGATTGAGCATCCTCCAAGACAGTGACATTGAATTTTTGGCTGCAATCATCAGTTACCGGGATGACCTTGATAGTTGTCAAATCCTCTAGTTCAGCTGTAGATGTCAAATTTACAAGTGCATCTCCAAAGTCTTTGTCTTGGTACTGTAGTCTGAATTCCCCATTCAAGCCACACACTTTCCTGAATTCATCCGTGAGTTGCTCCATTGTTTTTGGTATTCCATCTGGCAGAATTAACTTCCGGGTGTCATCGGACTTCAGAATAATTTGCAACTTGACTGGCATCTTCACTGCTGTGTCTCCTAATACAGAACAATCTAAAAACAACAAGAACAAAAGGCGAATATTATTACAAATAATGGATTACACTCATGTTAAGTTTTACAAGCCTGTGTGTCAGGTTTAAGTGCTACACTGACATAATTTTTCTTTCACATGGTAAGCTACTATTCTGGCCACATCTGCCCTGGGGTAGACTAACAGATGCAAGGCTGCCAATCTGCACCATAAACCCCTCCGACCAACATTTCACCCACACACACTATATTCACACAGGCTGTAAGTGTCTTATACTGCTAAGGACATCTTATACTGCCCAGCATTAAACTAATATTTATATATTTTTAAAAGATAATCAGTAAAAATATATATTCCATTCACATACTCTATACAACCTTATGCATGGATGTATCTCTTCAGTGAGATGAGGCGCCGTCCACCAACCATGTAGTAATTTAGAGGGTAGTGATCTGTCAGTTCATGCAGGCCAACAAGCTTTAGCACTCTAGTAGTAGACGTGACCAAGTCATAAGCTCGATAATGTTCCAGGTACCAGGCATCCAAGTTTTTTACAATGAAAAGCAGGGTCTCTTGTTCAACAATCATATGAACAATTTCACAAAACTCTGGAAGTCCAGACAGCGATCCATTCCAATCCTGTAGTTTAAACCATTGTAGAAAACGTTTTTTGCAAGGTTCACAGTCTCCATTTGTGGGTACTTCTGTTTCACAGCCCATGTTATATCTTCGTTAACAACATCAAGTGTTGATACCTCACTGACCTCTAAGGATGGTTTAGGAAACCTACAGATGTGCAGATTATGTGCAGACTGAAATTGGTGTCTTTGTGCTAATGAATACAAAACGTTTTGTAACAATTTGTATGACGTATTACTCTTTTGAAGAAATTATGTTTAGCTTCAAATCTCATAGTCCATAGTGCAACGAGCGGGCCAAACTGACGGATCAGTCGTGCATAATGCTCCAAGAAATGATGTTTAGGTAGAATTCTTTCATGAGGGAATACTTCTTGAAATACTGTCCTGTGTTCTGATATCTTAAAATCTAGATAACAAATGGAGTCCTCAGTGTGAAAAGGTGCAACAGCAAGTTCTACAATGTCCTTCAATTCACAGAGTACTTGCCACGCTGGTTCATTGGCAGGAACTTTGTGTCCGATTAAGAGAGGGAGAAATCTTAAAAGGTTCCAATTCTCGTGCGCGTTTCCTCCTATTGTTCTCTTTGTTGTGTTGGTTTGGGGCACAAGATGGGGACGGTTTGTCTTGTCAGTCCATTTAAATTGAAACGATATTATTGCTTCATTCAAATTGGATAATGCAAAATATTTTTTGGAAATTAATACATTAAGACAAAGAGCAATCTCAACCGGTATAATCCCTTCAAACAAATCATGAACAATATCAGGGGGAAAGCTTTGTGTCAAATTGAAATATGACAGATTTTCTGACAGCACACACTTCCTTTTTACAATATTTTTTCTCCAATTTCTTTAAGATGAGAAGCATGAATTTCCTTGCTTCTCATGCAAAATGCTCCCGAGTTCACTTCTTTTGTTTGAATATCCAATCTTTCTGCAGTACAAAATCTGCAAGAGTATCTGCCAGAAAAGTTTTCCACAAATCCTGCTATACTGTGTGCTCCAAGATTGTCTGCTAAAGCACAATGAACAAAGCCTTTCACGTCATTTTTCCCCAATTTGGCAATAAACAGTCCTTCTTGTTCTAATATAATAAGATCCTGTACTAAGGGCTTCAAAACATTTTCATAACCATAACATTTTAACATCATCACTATGAATAAGTGCAGCTAAATATATATTAGACAGTGAGGAGTGACAGCTAGCAGGTAAGTTACCCAATGTCCAATATACCCCACAGACCTTATACTTTTTTCTGGAGGTACCGAGGGGATTACAGATTTCAAAGTCATCTATGTACAAAAAAAGTGAAATAGCACACTCTTTTGACAATTGAAAATTTTCTTCGTAATTACTCCCATCATAAAATGACTTGTACTGTCTTTGACCAGACTGAATTTGATTTGGTGATTTCAAATTAATGGCAATATCCAAAAATGTTTCACAACTTAAAATCTGCAGTAAGGATTTTAGTAAAGGGATGTATTGAAATGATTTTTTGTTTTGGGGGTCAAGCACAATTTCCAAATGTTTATTATAGTATGCCTTTCTCTTCCAAGCAGTGGAAAGAGGGCCTGGACTTCCAAGAGAGGCTGTAATTGGATGTGATTTACAAAGAGCAAATACTAGATCTTTTACAACCGTTTCATGACTGTTACCACTCCGCAAGTGCTGAACTATACTTTGATGGATAAGAGGGACAGAAGCAGTGCTTATCAAATGGACAAACTCTTGCAAAAGTTCATCAACAGCAACACTAGAAACAAGATAAATATGTTCGAGCTTCAACAAGAGAGAGGCTAGTTTGAGCTCAACTGTTATGAATGCTCCGAGACAAGAAGATCGATCCAAATGCAGCTTTATTAAATAGGGGTAATCCAAACTCGTAATCCAGTAAACATGCAGTGGTCGAGGCAGGCAGCAATAAACAGAATCCAATAAACAATCCAGATAGGGGCAGGCAGAACAGAGTCAGAAACGGTAAACAGTCCAGGGTCAAAAACAGAAAGCGTACTCGGTTACTAACGTAACCTCGGTTCCCTCCCACATTAGTCAGGGTTTGCCTTGTCTAAGTGACGTCATAATATTGCGTCTGCGGACGCTGCTATATATGGGGACGGAGAGTTCCTCCTCCTGTTCTAGGACTCTCTGTGAGTCCCTTTGGTGATTGTGCACTGTAAATCCTGGGCTTCGCCTCCAGGTTTATGGTTGTTAATCCCTGCACGCACGGCGTCTTACATTGGGTTCCCGCAGCGTCTTAGCTAAGACGCAGTACGAGAGAACTCTCGTAAGAGAACGTACTCGGTTACTAACGTAACCTCGGTTCTCTCTAGTAGAGGGAACGAGTACTGCGTTCCTTGCCGTGCGTACGATTCACTCTGGTTCGCTTCTTCGATGAAATAAATCAAGTGAGTCAGCCTTTTCGAGCTACCTTTATAGGGCTAGGCCACGCCCGTTTCGGCGGGAAGTGGCAAGGAGGGCGCGAAGCGCCCTCATTGGTCTGATATTGCATCAGCCTGCGCTCGATAGGCTTATGCATTTGCCGTAGAGCAGCCAATGAGCAAGCGAGCCGTCTCGCCTGTGGCTGTATACTGCTGCAAATGCGTTTTACAATATTACAAAATTAAGGATAATTTTTGGCTTCAATATTCGTGAAAAGAGACTTTTCCCGCAGCGTCTTAGCTAAGACGCAGTACGAGAGAACTCTCGTAAGAGAACAAACACAGGAAACCACTCAAAAATGCAGACTAACAGTACAACAAGACTTCGCGGTGAGTGAATGAATGAACATGGTATAAATAGACTGAGACTAACAGGATGATGAGACACAGGTGAATGCAATCAGTGAATGAGGTACAGGTGAATGTGATCAGTGATAAGTGATGAGTCCGGGCAGTGAGTTATGGGAAATGTAGTTTGTGAGTGATAATAGTCTGTGGAGTGCCCTCTGGTGGCTCTCAAGGGCACTCCAGCTGGTGACCGTTACATCAACGTTATGTTTCAAGTCAATTAAATGTTCCCCATCCAAAGACGTATCATTGAAATCTTCGGTACTGAAATCATCTGTGGGCTCAGGAAGAATGCTATCAATGTGGATATGATCAGAATCATTTGTTTCAGCAGAACATGTAGTTTTTTCAAGAATTTCAGCCAGGTTTTAAGTCATTCACAAAACATGTGACTGATCGCCCCCACAAAGACCAGACTGGTACGCATCAACTTGTCTAAGCTCAGGTAAGAACATATCTCAGTATGGAAAAACGGTGGCCTATTCCTTTAATGCTATTTTCATAATGCAAGAGATCATGCTTTTGCATATTATTTAAATATTTATGCCTATTGGTGGTTACTTCTTCAGCGAGAAGACGACATTTATTAAACTGTCTAGATATTAATTAGGGCCCAAGCCCTGAAAGGGCGAAGGCCCTATTGTTTTCAGTAGGATTATTTTTTTCTATTATTATTATTTATTTTTTTGCCTTTTTGCCACTTTTGGGACCCTTAACATGCTCAAAAACTCTTGAAATTTTTCACACACATCAGAACCTGCAGCCATCAGGGCCGGACTGAAGCTGGTACCCGGGCGTGGCAGGGGGGCTCGACAGCGCCCCCTGGAATGGTGTCCGAAAACTTGATCCATAAATCAAACACGCTTGCATATAATAATATGAAACTCAGTACACATATAGATCTCATCGGGCCGAACAACTTTCATGCTCTAAGTTTTACAAAAGCCCAATTACGACCCCGCTACCGATTAAACAAGCGAGCTGACTGTGGCAAGATGGCCGCCAGGTGTGGACGTCGACCTCCATTGGCCAGCAGTGCAGATGAGACATCTAGTCTTTATTATTTATATCTATGGTCACGACACCATTGTAACAGTGTTGTCTCTGCGCTGTGTTGTGTTTAACTCATGATGGACACCAATTCATGCTTTATGATGGATTTTCATTCTGTTGATCACATAGAACAGCGGTGATCAGATTCAGGAATCACCCTTGTGCATATTCTATAATGGAAGTGAGCATTAAACTTGATATTACAATCTAACCCAAATCATATAACATACTTCTAAACACTAAGTATTAACCCATAAAATGGTTATACAATTCCTACAATATATTTCACTCATGGAGCACTGCACTCACCGCAGTCATTCACTCTCTCGGCTGGCACGAATCTAAATGACCCTACCGGAACCAGTTCATCACACTAGCAGATCTGGGTAGAGAGTGCAATTAAAGGGGCCATACATGAAAATAAATGTAGCAAGTGGAAGCAGATATTTGACCCGTTACACGAGCACTGAGTCCTGTGGGACCCCCGTGCTGCAAACCAACACATCACACACACAGGTCTATAGCCTCACACACTGTGGTCTGTCAGTGAGAGAGTTGATGGTCATGCAGCAGATGGCGGTCGACTCCGGCTCCTAATAGCTGAGCCCTGAGCAGTGACGGCTGTATTGAAAAAGAAATCTGTATTATGAATTTTAAAGGCCAGACGGGTAGTTTGTTGAGGTCAATTTATAGAGAAAGACTACACGCCTGTGAACATATATATTCAAATGCGCATACCTAGACTAAACACATACACAAGCGTAGCTACCTTTCCTGGGGATCCGCCATTGGTTAGCAAGCTGTTACCTGCTGTTAGCATTCCATTGACTCCCATTCATTTTGGCATCACTTTGATAACGAATAACTTAAAGACTCTATTTATCCATTGTTTATTTCTAAAGAAACACAACAATGTATAAAAGGCTCCATTACCTTGTATCTTGTGTTATGGCCCCGTAGAAGCAGTTTTTGAAAAAATAGGCTAACGATTGCGTCATAACCACGCGACTCTCTGTCGCACAGTAGAGAAATTACCGTATAGACAGGAGGAGAAGCTCACAGGCAATCGGGGGGACGTGGAGGCATAAAGTCCGATAAAGTCAAGGGAGAAGCCCATAGAGAGTCATAAAGTTGCTCCTGCTCCTCATGGACAGCTCCTACTCACACTCTCCATCTCTGCAAGATTCGGAAGGGAATGATTCAGATTTCTCTCGGCACAGCTACTAGAAGACAGACGGGTTGCTCACGTCACATCTACGTCATCAAGCTCAGTTTGAGTCTGCGCAGTCGCTCAGCCATCAGGAAGTGAGTGCTTCTAATTGACTTCACTTTTCTCCGTTGAAGTCTATGGGGTCGCTGTGTCCATTTGTTATACTGTCTATGGTTACAGCGGTGTCGTGTAAGCGGCCCCTAAGTTAATAACTAATGATCTTTGCAACGGAAGTGAATCAATCAAAACTAACTGGACAATAACTTTATTCTAGAGTTGCTGTAAAGCCAAAACAATCTCTGTTATTGTAATTTCCTATAATCTCAGTAAAGCTGCTTTGAAACAATCTATGTTGTTAAAAGCGCAGTATAAATGAAGGTGTTGAAAGTGCTGGAGAAATCACTGCTTCACTGCGTGATTCTATAAGGCTTCAGTAATCAGAGGAAACAGGAGTTTTCCCATTGCTTCTAGTGACGCAGTACGAGTGAACCGTATCGATAACAGAAGAGATCACTTTACAACATCAGGAGTTATTCATTATTTAATATTTCTAAGTAATTTCTGTCCTTTCCTCTTAATGACTTTTGACCATTTAAGTTATTAAATTAAAAGTGGTCCAAAGTGCAATAAAGTTATCAGTGCAGGAACAATAAATTAAACCAACCATTAAACTGTTAAAAAGTTTACAATACAGTATTTTTTACAGTATGGTTTTAATTGATCTGATTCTTTCAGGTTTATGTCATATTACATTGTTCCACATTTGTAGATCGCTTTGAAAAAATAATCTGCTAAATTACTAAATGTAATTATAAACATGATTGGATGATGACAAACGTATTTCAGATGTGATCAAACAAAGTCCTCTTTATGATTTATTATCAGGAACTGCAGAAAGATAAATGAAAGACAAAACTGAACATATGAAGGCAAGGATGAACAAATAAAAAGAATGACAGACAAGAGTGAAAGACAACAAAATAATAAACAAAACAAATAATGAAGCAAAACTGATGAACACACAAAAACTAGTTAAAGAAAGTATAAATTAACAAACTAAATAGAAGAGAGAGAAAAAAAATCAATTGAATATTAAAAAAAATAAAGTAACACAGATAAAACAAACTGAAAAGACGCGGGTGCTTTGTTTGCGAAAAAACAACAACATAATTTACAACTTAAATATTAATCTCCAACGCGCGTTCAACAACGTCTGCTCTCACGCGCGTGCGTCGTGGTGCTCTCGTGAACGCGCGTCTCTCTCTCTCGTCACACACACATAGAAAGTACAAGTAAGTTTTCCTGTCACCAAAAAAAAAAAAAAAAAAAAAAAAAAAAAGTTTTCCTGTCGCCATTTTAAGCAGGAAAAATGCGAAATACGACAAGGAATAAACAGAGCATCAAAGTGTTTATCAACCATTATAAAGGAATTTACGTGTAGTTTTATGATTTTAAAGCTGGAGGATTTTATGTATCTTGTAAAAGTTTGATCAAGGTGAGTGTTCATGTGTGACTTTCTCATATTAATATGAATCTCTGGAGGACATTTTACGTGATTGTTTTATATGAAACCTTTAATAAAGGGTTTCTTTCACTTCAATGTTCCTTTGTGTTTTGTGATGTTTGTGATTCTTCAGAAGTTTAGCTTATGTGTAAACATACATAAGCCAATTCACACAAACGCCAACAAACTGTTTTTTTAATCGCATCAGTGTCTGTCGATGTGGGGGTTTGTTTTCTTTTTCACCTGAACTTGTTCAATCAGTGTTTCTCGGTGTCAGTTATTTTTCATAAAATTCTAAATCCAACGGTCGACTTGTTTGTGTGTGTAAAGACCCAATGAGCTTGAGTTAACGCAGTCACATGTCATGATCCTTTTTCTCCCACACTCCAGATATGTTCAGCTAAATTATGAAGGTTGTTTAATATAATAATTTAATTTAGTGTCTGAATGTTTTTCATTCAGAGTCAATGGAGGAGATCAAACTCATCAGATTCTCCTGCAGCTTCATTATGGCTGATTCACAAGGATCCAGAGATGGAGATTTTTCTCCAGGATGCAGGTACTTTCAACAAACATTACATTCGTCCTCCATTGTGCCTTTGAGAAAAGAGTCATGTGATCGTGGTTGATGTTCACCTGAGTTGAATCATTCTATAATTCTATAGTTGATTTCAATTGGTTTGTTTTGAATTCCTAATTCCTAATATTACTGGTTTTCTCAGTCGCTTTGGTACAATTGTTGAATCATGCTTAACATTTGCAAACCAATTGTAATCAAAGTTTGAAACACAGTGCAAAACAGTTACAGACATTAAAGCAAAAGTACACAACATTTATGTGGTCTTTTATATTCTTTATATTTTACTTAGTTTTGAAACCAGTTCAGTCCAGCAGAAGAGCTCAAACCCAGAGTCCAGCTGTGTGTCTATGAAGAGTAACAACTCTATGAAAGAGCCACTAAAGTTTAAAGGGATACTCCACCGTCTTTTCATATTAAACTATGTTATTCCCTTAACTAAGACGAGTTGATACATACCTCTCTCGTCTCAGTGCGTGCACTCAATCGCTCTGGCGCGTGGCGAAACTTTGTTCACTCAGTTCATTCAATACGGGCCAAGCAGAGAAGCTACCAAACACCTCCACGTTTTCCCTATTTAAACACAGTTACTCGCGTAGTGTAACTCGACCTAGGACGGTGACACAAAACAAAACGTTGCGCTTTTCGAAGCGTGTAAAATGGATAACTATATTGTATGGCGGAATACCATAGCAAGTGCTTGTAAGCACTTCGTCTTGGCGGAGTAATATCTTCACTCGTGAAAAATCCTCTCACCGGCCCCCGCTCCCTCTGGTGAAGATATTACTCCGCCAAGACGAAGTGCTTACAAGCACTTGCTATGGTATTCCGAAATGTAAGGAAATGTAATTTTGCCAAAAGAAGAACTTTTATTTTAAATAATTGTTCTTTTTAAATCAGCCTTTTTCAGTGTGATATGTTACCATATTATCATGCTTAACACTGAGAATTTGAATAATTGTAATGTGATGATCAGATGCAGATAACTAGATCAAAGAATATCATATTTTGGGCAGTTGACAGGTGGATTATTTATTTGTAACAGTGGATTTGGGTGACTCAAAGTGCACCGGATTAATGAATTTATCTTTAAAATGTACAAAATTTTCTTCCGGGGGAGCAGGCCCCCGGACCCCCCTAGAGGTACCAAGCTCCACCCACAAAAATCAATGTGGGAATATGATAATCTACAAAAAAATACACATTTTCATTATTAGGATTTTACCACCTCCGCCTCATTTTTAACCAGGAAAAACCCTGTTATGAACATCACCTTTGGGTCACATCCTATGGTCACATACAGCTTTTGTCCACCCCACTTTTAGAATGGCTGCTAAGCCCCTGCTGTTACTCAGTTAATGACACAATAACATCAATATCAGTGTGTCTGATTTTTTTTACCCTCTTCATTCTGATTTAAGGTCAAACCTTCTATCCAGACCAGTTAAAAACAAAACTGTGTACAAGCCTGTGATTCAACCACAAGACTTTAATGAAAGCATGTATCCTGGTTTCAGGTAAAGGACTTTTTTGTTGTCGTTGTTTAATTTTAGGTGCTGCAATTCACATGACAAATCACTCAAACATGATTAATGATTAACACATTTCAGAAACCTAATGATGTTCTGTGTCCCATAAATAGTTTTGTTAATTATGTCTATTTACTTCTCTAACTTGTGTAATAATGTGGTATTTTAATCTTACAGCAATGACTCTAAACCTGCTGAAGTCCTCAACACATTGAGATCAAATCTGAGAAAGAAGTTTGAGTGTTTGTATGAGGGAATATCAAAGCAGGGAAACCCAACACTCCTGAATGAGATCTACACAGAGCTCTACATCACAGAGAGTGAAAGTGGAGAGATCAATAATGAGCATGAGGTGAGACAGATTGAGACACAGTCCAGGAGAGCAGAAACAGAGGACACACCGATCAAATGCAGTGACATCTTTAGACCTTTACCTGGACAAGACAAACCCATCAGAACTGTGCTGACAAAGGGAGTCGCTGGCATTGGAAAAACAGTCTCTGTGCAGAAGCTCATCCTGGACTGGGCTGAAGGGAAAGAGAATCAGGACGTCCAGCTCATATTTCCACTCGCTTTCAGAGAGCTCAACTTGATGAAGGACAAAAGACACAGTCTTTCAGATCTTCTTCATGTCTTTTTCCCTGAAACAAAAGAAATGGAAATATCCAGTGATAAATATAAAGTGTTGTTCATCTTTGATGGTCTGGATGAGTGTCGTCTGACTCTGAACTTTAAGAGCGAAGTGAAACTGTGTGATATATCTGAATCAGCCTCAGTGGACGAGCTGCTGACGAACCTCATTGTGGGGAATCTGCTTCCCTCTGCTCTCATCTGGATCACCTCCAGACCAGCAGCAGCGGATCTCGTCCCCTCTGAGTGTGTCCATCGAGTGACAGAGGTACGAGGCTTCAGTGGCACACAGAAGGAGGAATACTTCAGGAAGAGAATCAGTGATCAGAGTCTGGCCGACAGGATCATCTCACACCTGAAGTCCTCAAGGAGCCTCTTTATTATGTGCCACATCCCAGTGTTCTGCTGGATCTCAGCCACTGTTCTAGAGGAGATGTTGAGTCAAGCAGAGAGAGGAGAGATTCCCAAGACTCTCACTCAAATGTACACACACTTCCTGCTCATTCAGACCAACATCAAACATGAGAAGGACTATGAGAAGAAAGTGAAAGATGAAGACATGATTGTCAAACTGGGGAAACTGGCTTTCCAGCAGCTTGTGAAAGGCCACCTGATCTTCTATGAGGAAGACCTGAGCGAGTGTGGCATTGATGAGACCGAAGCATCAGTTTACTCAGGATTGTGCACTCAGATCTTCAGAGAGGAGTTGGGCTTGTATCAGGGGAAAGTCTTCTTCTTTGTTCATCTGAGCATTCAGGAACATCTAGCAGCTCTATTATGTGCATCTCTCCTTTATAAACAATAACATCAATGTGTTTGACCAGATTACCACACCAACTAATGGAGACTTTTCACTATCTGATCTCCATCAGAGAGCTTTGGATGAGGCTTTAGACAGTAAAAATGGGCATCTGGACCTTTTCCTTCGTTTCCTTCTGGGTCTGTCAGTGAAGTCTAATCAGAGTCTCTTACAAGGACTAAAGACACAGACAGCAAACAGCTCTCACAACAATGAGAGAACAGTTGACTATATTAAAGAAAAGATCAGCGAGAATCCCTCTCCAGATAAATACATCAATCTGTTTCACTGTCTGAATGAACTGGGTGATCTTTCTCTAGTGAACGAAGCTAAACCTCATATGAGCCGTGGAGGATTACGTGATGTGAAACTCTCCTCGTCTCAGTGGTCAGCTTTAGTGTTTGTGTTGTTGTCCTCAGAGAAGACACTGCAGAGGTTTGACCTGAGCAGCTTAATTGGAGACAGAAATGATCGGTAAGTAACACTGAGTACAATCATTACAGTCTAAAACATTATGAACAAAAAGAAACTAAGAGATCAGAGGTGTTTAAATCACGGGACACAGACTGATTTCTAGGATATTGTACATAATTTGCTGGTGTTTCTCAAACCGTGGCTGTGTCCTAGTAAGTCTGCATATCTCGACTGCCACGTCATCAAGCGCATGAGTTTATCTGCGTTCATTATGAAATGTAAGACACAGATAATGTATTTGGAGATGAAGGCATACATGTTATCTTTTGTTTCTGTGTAAATTAATCACTGAACACTAAACTGTTAATAATGTAAGACACTGGGAGACACAGACGCTGCCCAGCAAGCAATTTTGCGTCTAATAGCCGTCTAATAGCCGTCTAATAGCCGTCTAAACACAGCCCAGACGTCTAGGCTAAAACGAGGCTAATTTTGGGCTGTCAGTGAAAATCTAATAGACGTCTAAACATAGCCCAAGAATAGACAGCTATTGAATGACTACATGTATACGTCTAATAGACGTCTAACCATAGCCCAAGAATAGACAATCAGACAGCTATTGAATGACTATATTTATACGTCTAATAGACGTCTAACCATAACCCAAGAAAAGACTAGTCATCAATTAGACAGCTATTAAACGACTACATATATACGTCTAATAGACAGGCAATATGGGTCTAGGCTAAAACAAGGCTGATTTTGGGCTGTCAGTGAAAATCTAATAGACGTCTAACCATAGCCCAAGAATAGACTAGTCATCAATTACACTACATATACATGTAATAGACAACAAAATGAGGCATAAGGATTCTTTTCACTCAAATATAACAGGTTCTCATAAATGAAAATCCATCCAAACTAATTGAATATAAAGGATTTATTTAGAACAATTATATTAACAACTTAGACAACATTCAAACATAAAAATTAACAAATAAAATATTGGAAAATATGTAAAACAACTTAAGATACTAAATTTTTAAGAATGAATTATTAGCTTTATATCCAAAACCACCACCCCCATCTCTTCCTGGTGCTTGTTTAAAATGACCAGAAATTGCATTTTTTATTTCCCATTCAGTCGCCGAAGGAAAGTTGGTCATCACTGCGTCTGCCAAATGAGAAAAAGAAAAAAATTATTGCTCAAGAAAAGCATTGTTGACAATCATTTTTAACTAATTACAGTCATTCACTTTTGCTAGGATGCACACTAGAGCTGGCCAATATAGAGTTAACGGAATATAGATTGAGACTATATAATTTATATCAATATTATTAATAAATTAATATCAATAATTAAACATTTTTGCCTGCATAATGGTGATGCACTAATTATATATATATATATATATATATATATATATATATATATATATATATATACACACACACATATATTTTAGGGGTGTAACGATACACGTATTGAACCATTCTGTACGAGGCTTTCGGTTCGATTTCAGTACGTATTTTTAAACAGAACTGTTCGTTAGACAATTTTTCCTGCTGACCAAAATTTTTTAATTACAAATGTAGGCACGTCAAAAAGCGCGCTCAATGTAAGAGAAATCATAACAAATCGTGCTCTTTCAGGTAGTGACCATATAGACCTGCATTATATGACTGACAGACAAGAACAGTTTGACCTAAAAATATCAAAATTGAAACTACTTCAGAAACAAAGACACCTACATCTTGGATGCCCTTAAGGTAAGCTAAAACATGCCAAAATTTAATTTCAAAGTGAACTATCCCTATAAATCATTCTTTATCACTTACTCATATAGGCCTAACTCTAATGAACATAAAAAGATACTTATAGGGGTAGTTCACTAAAAAAAAAATCATGTAAGCATTTACTCACTTTCACTTGGTTCCAAACATGTATGGCTTTCTTCTGTTGAACACACACAAAAAAATATATATTTTGAAGAATGTTGGTAACAAGACATTTAATGGTAGTCATTGACAAGTGTTCTGTATATTCAATTGCTGTACTTTGTTGACCGATTGCTGGATAATTTGCAATAAACAGTGTCTTGAAATCGAATAAAGTGGATTACATCATTCCAGTTCTGAGGTTTTTACACTGGCTATATGTCTGTCAAAGAACTCATATCAAAATACTACAGCTGGTTATTAAATTAATTAACATTTTAAGGCCAAAGTAAATTTCTAATCTTCTGATGCATTATGAACCATCCAGAGCAGACCTCTCAGGTCATCTGGGACAGTAGCCAGCTACTTTTATATCAAATTTATAAGTCAAAATTAAAAAAAAAAAGTCAAAACAAAACATGGAGAAGCAGCATTGCGGTTTTTATGCACCATATATCTGAAACAAATTCACTGAAAACTGAATGTATGCTGCATATTTTAATTCTTTTAAATAAAGTTTAAAGACTTTACTGTTTGCCACTACCTTTTATTAATTGGAAAGGAAAATTTTTTTTTTTATAATTTCTTTTCATGTTGCACTATGTTGCTGTTAAGTTTTATGTAAAGTATACTTTGAAAATTTGCATTAAATCAAAAACTATTATTTCTTACTCCAATCTAAAAACAAAAATATATTGGTATCTTTAATAGTAATAAAAAATAGTAATGATAAGTTTCATAGTTTCATGCTTACCACCTTGAATTTAGATACATTTTAGATTAAGGGCACACAGTTGCAATAACACGTGCCAGTAACGTTAACTTGTTGGAGAAAAATAGTACTCTGCAATGGTAATGTTAAAATGTCACGGTTTCTACACATTATAACAACTAACTAATTTAAACAATGAACATAACAAAAATAACACGCATACTTACAAGACCGAAGTAGAAATTTGAAGGTTTTCAGAGTGTCGCTCGCCCGTTGCTCTCTGACAGCAGCCTCATGTAAAATAAAATTGAAAATGGAGGAAATGTTTATCGCGAGATCTGGCTAAAGTGATCTAGTCGCGCAATGCCAGTAGTCCCAGTCCCAGTAGTCATGTCTCAGTAGTGTTTCGATTGTGCCATCTAGCGGTTGAGAAATGCAATTGCATTTGATTTAATTTGAAATGACAGTCATATCGTAGATTGTGTATGAATGTTATGTTTATGTGTGACAGCAAACATTAAGCTGTGTGAGCGAAAACATTTTTAAGACTAATATTCTTATACTAGCTCGCTGGTCTGAATCAGGGCTATAGCCAAGCCGTACGTAGACCAGATTGCTTTGATTTCGCCAGGTGGGCTAAAGCAGACCGCATATAGCCCGTCCAATTTGGAGTTAAATCGTGACAACAGATCGACCATGTCGTAAAATGTCACATTGAACCTTGTAGATATCATTACCAATGCGAACATGATGGAATATCAACCATTTCATGCACTGCCTGGCAAAAAAACTAGGCTACAATTAATCAGTTTTGACTAAAAGTGGGCTACAATAGCCGGGTCTGAATACGAGCTAAATCGTGGCTACGCACAGCCTACACATAGAACATATAAAATAAAGCAAACCAAACAACTTGTAATCACATCTGACTTTGCTTACATGATGGAATATCATACATCTCACAAGTTATTTTGGAAAAAAAATACATTTATCCAGATTAAATGTTATTTGGGCTAAAAGTGGGTTACGCATAGCCGGGTCTGAATACGAGCTAAATCGTGGCTACGCACAGCCTACACATATAACATGTAAAATAAAGTAAACCAAACAACTTGTAATCACGGTAGACTTTGCATACATGATGGAATATCATACATCTCACAAGTTATTTTGGAAAAAAATACATTTATCCAGATTAAATGTTATTTGGGCTAAAAGTGGGTTACGCATAGCCGGGTCTGAATACGAGCTAAATCGTGGCTACGCACAGCCTATAACATGTAGCCTAAAATAAAGTAAGCCAAACAACTTGTAATCACGGTAGACTTTCCTTACATGATGGAATATCATACATCTCACAAGTTATTTTGGAAAAAAAATACATTTATCCAGATTAAATGTTATTTGGGCTAAAAGTGGGTTACACATAGCCGGACTATATCGGGTCTATATTTAACCCAGACGTTGAAAAGACGGCTATTGCTTGCTGGGTGTCATTCACTGTATTGCATTAATAAAAAAGCCAGTTAATATAAAGATATTTAATAGCAAGTATTTTTCCTAAATTAAGTTTTTGTAGTATTTTTGTGCCGTGACCGTCGGGCAGAGTCCTGCACCCGACCCGCTTAAAATAGAACCGACCACCCGACCCGCAACCGAAATAAAATCAGTTTAGACTGTCACATTATAGACACACTTACAAAAATGTTTATTGCCAGGTCATACAGAAGTTAATACACGACAACTTGAGCCGAAGCTGTCAAAAGGCCGGTACATGAAGAACATGGCTAACGTTACCACAAAACTGAGTAGCCTTATAACATTTTACCAATCGAACAGACGCGGCTACAACACTATATCTGCCACCCAATTTCGGCTAGCCTACATCTGACAATTTTGGGTTCAAACACGCTCTGTACAACACACATACTTAACAGTGTTAAATTTGAAGAATACTGTTCGACAGAACTGCTTGGTTTGTTGCCACAGTTATCTGCGTGTTTCCTCAGCGATGAAGTTCCACATTTGCTGCTATCCAACACGAATATGCAGCAAAGCCTTTCACAATATTTTCTTCAGATAACTCCAAATTTCTCCCACACACTGGACTTGATTTTTGATGACGTACTGTCGACAACTTTACAATCTCCACTAGCTATTCTTTTCTTCAACTCCTCAGCATCCATCTCGACGACTGCATGCAGATCGCGCGCGCCGTTATGAGGAATTTTTAAAAGTGAAAGTAGCCTAGCGCGTGGGCACAAATAAACTGATGTGGATTTTAAATTATTTTATCAACTTAAAATTAGGGCTGTCAACTTTAGTCGTTTAGTCCACTAATCGGTCGATGCCGTCTTGGTCGACTGACATTCTCATTGGTCGACCAGTCGCATATAGGCTATATTATTTTTTTTTTCACCAATAAAGAAATTTTCATTGATTTACTCCTTGATATTTATTCCTTTATAAGCAGTTGTATATTACTGTATTCTAAATATAATTAGCCTATGTTTTTATCCCCAACTTTAAATGCTTTAATTTAGGCTATTTTGTAACAGCGCCACAGTTTAGCGCACCACGTAGAACACTCGGGAACCGCACCGGTGGCTGGCTGCACTGCTGCTTCGCGCTCAGTAAGGAATATAGGTAGTAATCTATGTGTCTGTCTGTCCATTTGCATTTTGATTATTTCGAGAACCGTTCATCCAATCGACTTCACAAGGGAGTGTAGTGTCGCATTTGGTGCAATATAGACAGACACGCGAGACGCGACACGTTCAGAATTAATAGTAAACTACAGAACAGCGCAAGCGGGAAGCGGCGCACCTCACGCAAGCAGGGCTTATATTCTCCGAGAACGGACACTGCACTAGTGATACCTGTATAAAACGCACACAGTCTGTTAACTTAAGCAATACTTTTAAGGTAGTCTAATATTTTTCTGACTAACAAATTACTGACACAGTAAAGGGTAGATTTAAATAAAGAAAAACGAAATTTAAATAAAGAAAAACGAAATTTAAATAGGCCTAAAGAAAAACGAAATTTAAATAAAGAAAAAACGAAATTTAAATAAAGAAAAACGAAATTTAAATAAAGAAAAAAACGAAATTTAAATACAGAAAAAATGAAATTTAAATAAATAAAAACGAAATTCAAATAAAGAAAAACGAAATTTAAATAGGCCTAAAGAAAAACTAAATTTAAATAAAGAAAAAACGAAATTTAAATAAAGAAAAACGAAATTAAGTTAGCCTAAATTAAAAACGAAATTTAAATAAAGAAAAACGAAATTAAGTTAGCCTAAATTAAAAACGAGATTAATTTAGATTGATAATAACGGGTAAAAAGTCTAATACATTTTGTTTCTATTATTCTATTTTCCACAATGTCAAAGCAACAGCAGCAATACAAGCTCATCCATACAAACTCCGCTGTTCTGCTAGCCAGAGAACACTCCTGTTGCTGGAACACTCAGGCGTCGGTTCTATTTCTAGCATGCGCCGCGTTTTCCGCGTGGCTCGAGCAGCGCCTGAGACGCTTGTCTCACGCAGGCAGTGTGCAAACTCCAACCTATTAACATGGGAGCCGAAATAAAAACAGACACCCAACGCAGCTGAGACTCTCACGCCAGCAGCCAGTGTGTCGCCGGCCTTATTCAAGCGCGAATGAGAACCGTTTTGCGGGGGATCCCAGGTGTCAATAAAAAAAAAAAAAAACAAAAAAAAAAAACACGTTTTTTCGTTGATGTTTTATAAATGCTCTATGACAATTGTTTAATAAATGTTCTATCAAAATGCGTCTTTTTTATATTTTTACGTTTGCATGTGATTGTTTTAAACCCGTGTGTCCCCCGTGTCCGCCCCGACCCGCACCCGTATCCGACACAGTTGGATATTTTTCACCCGTTTGAGCAAAATTTGCAGGTCACCTGTCAACCCGTGCAGGACTCTGCCGTGGGGCGGGAACATGTGTGACATTGCCATGCACACTTACTAGAGCTTCTCATTCTAGTGTTTAATGCTGAGGACTCGAGTCAAGCCTCAGAAGGACCCGTGTAACTTCATGTTCCAGTTGAGTGCGCAAGCCTTTCAAACTCATTTGACCGTTGTGTGCGCACCGTCTGCGCGATCACAAAAATTGGGCTGCAAGCGGATCCTCCTGATGATGAAAATTACGTCACGCGGACGCCAAAGTAGCCTAAACTTGATAAAACAGTTAATCGCCTTGATGCCGTTCCTGGTGGTGTTTAGCTCCCTTCATCACCGCATAACTGACGCGCTGTGAGGATAAAGATTAGATTAGCTTACTTCTCATTTCAAAGACAACTTGTTGAACACAAACACTTCTTGATTCATGAAAATATGCATTTTTCAATAGGGGCCACAAGAGAAGTATTAAGAAAATAAATTAGATTAATGTCTGCAAATCATTTTTCTTTATAACCAGTTGCTTGCAAAATGATGGACAATGATTCACATTTTGTGCGCATCATTTCCTGTGACAATAAAACTAAGTAAATTATTAAATAAACAAGTAGGTAAATAAACAAGTAACAAGCAAACAAACTCGTGTGTTTAATTTTTTACGAATAATTTGCTGATGCAGGTACAAAAAGACTTTTTCTTTTAATAAAGTTAAATGTAGCCATGGTGATAACCACAGCAACGGACAGGACAAAAAAAATCTGATATGTCCAAATAGTGTAGTGGTGTAAATGCAGACTAATAGACCTGCCACAGCAACACTGACAAGAAAAAGAAAAAACAAATCTGTGACGGCTGAATACGAGGCTTCTACAGTTATAGATACTAATACAACTTTTTTACATGTCCTTTATAAAGCAGTGTTTAATTAAAAAACATATTTGAGGGTATTAAGGAAGGTATAATGTATTATTTACTTATGATATGAATTATTATTATTATTATTATTATTATTATTATTATTTTTATTGTTGGCATGAATAATTAACTTGTTTATTTTATTATTTTCGATTAGTGTCACACAGAACACTGGAGATGAAGTTCTCCAGAAGCTGATGCCTGTGGTTACATCAACTAGATCAGCTCTGTAAGTGACACTGAGAACAAGCATCACTGTTAAAACATAACAGTTCTTACTTAAACATTATAAATTAATGGTTTAACAAAAAATATGAGTCACACTTCAGCTTTTAAACCCTCCAGCTATCTGACCTGATTTGTAATCTACTTAACCATTTTTTATGATGTATGTGTGAGAAATTTATTTTAAAATATATGCATTTATAATGTATGTATATAAACATTTATATGTAGACTTTTTATATTAATTTAAATGTAATTTAAATGTTAATACATTTATATTTAGTGAAAAAACTGATGTTTTCAATGTATTTCATTTGATCAGTTTTATATAATCTTTCTCCCTCACATAGAGACGTAATCTCTTAGAATAACAGTTAAACTTACTGATATATTTAATTCATTGTTTAAAAAAATTGATATTGCACAAATTATAAACACAATTAAGAAAAACAAAGATTTCTGTTTTGGTCTGAGAATGAAGAGTGTGTAATTGTTCTCTACAGGTTGTGGGATTGTGGTGTCACAGATGAATGTTGTGCTGCTCTGGCTTCAGCTCTGAGATCAAACCCCTCACACCTGAGAGAACTGAGGCTGTATAAGAATAAACTAGGAGACTCAGGAGTGAAGCTGTTATCTGATGGACTGGCGAATCCTCACTGTAAACTGGAGAAACTGTGGTAAGATCATATGTGACTCTTGCATGAAACTATCACTGTGAATTCATATAATCAAAATGGAATAAAATGCAGGGAAATAACTATTATTTCATTAATTACAAGCAAAGCTATTAAAACAACATGATCAAATTCATCAAATTATTTTTACATCTGTTCATATGATGTAAGAGAATTAATATGTTTAAAGCGTTTGCACTATTTCTCCTGCTGTGAGTTCATGTGTTTGACCTGTAAATGACTGAACACATGAGCTGCTCCTCATTAAGGTGATTCTGCAGTGCTGATAGTCACACTGAAAAACACACTTTGAAGAGATGGCAAAAGTACTCACTTCCCGTACTCAAGTAGAAGTACAGATTCTTGTGTTAAAAAAATACTCTGGTAAAAGTAGAAGTACTGAATTAACTTCTTTACTCAAGTAAAAGTAACAAAGTACAGGCTTGTAAATTTACTTAAAAGTATAAAAGTAAAATTAGCCTTGTGAAGGACAACCATTTTTATGCAAAGCTGGACCACACAAATGTTACTAGAGTGCAATCTGAGAAACTTAAGTGGATATGGAAAAAAGGCTCTTTATATGCCATTGCCTACATTTTAAACTGATGTCTGCCAATTGTGATTCTGTGAGAATTCAAAGATCCAGTTTCTCTTTTTTATCTTCCCCTTAACATTTAAAGGAATCTACATGTATGTGTGTGTGCTTAAATATGGCTTCTGGAACAGATAAAATATGATTTATTTAAGTTTATTTATTATTTTATTATATATTATTTATTAAGTTCACCGTATTTTTAGGGTTACCACTAACAACCACTAGATGGCAGCAGCGTATAAGAAATGAACTGACAGTTAGTAAATCTTTGAACATAGAGTGCTAATAAAAATAAATGTAATATGTCAGGCTCACAATTTTTACAATTGAAGTGCTATAAAAGTTCAATGTGCATTGTATTAAATCTTTATTGATATGCAAATAGACAATAGACATCCAGCAAAAGAAAAATGGCAAGTGATGTATGCCCTCAAATCTGTAGATGTGCATCTAGGGCAGAGCCATAGAGAGAAATTGGTTGAAACAACTAACATAAAATATAAATAATTACGCTGTGCATGTACAAATGAAGACCAGTATAAGCATCGCAAAGGGCCTCTGATACAAAATAGACAGTTGACAATTCAAAAGAGGTCGATATTTCAACAACTTAACTCTGGAACAACTTGACGCGCAGCAATGTAAGTGAATGGGGTCCAACGCCAAAATGACAGTGTTTAGAACTATTCGGCTCTTCAAATCCCGGAAGTGGGCGGTTAAAAGCGCCGCAATTGTTTACAACGGAGGTCTATGGGAGTGTCGCAACTCTTTCTCTCTATGGCTCTGATCTAGGGTATAGACAAATCCGGCGAAACTACCGGATTACTTCCGGCGGGCGCCATTACTGAGCTGTTGCTGGGTAGCGTTGCGCCATTGCCTCCTATTGGTTTGGTTGCGTCCACTGGAATAAACAGCCCGCGATTTACGACTATCACTAACGTTACATCTACAACTTTACTATTCTTCCTCTGCAGAGTTATTTGAACAGTATAAGTGTTGTTAATGGTCTCTGTGAAAATCGGACAGGTCCTTTAAGAACTATGTATTTATCATCTGGTAGAGTGTGCATTATTTGACCAACCCATACGGAGCTCAGATAAATTTTTTGACCCTCTATCAGTGACCTGTAGTTGGCATTTTGTTGATCATCGGATGCCAGGCGAAGGAGAAAATACTCTTGAATACATTTAAAACAACCGAAGGGGCGCGTTGGGGCAGTAACGTTAGTAACATTACTGTATTTGCTTGACTGTGACTCTCACTCTGAGAACCAACAACGCTAGCAGTTAGCTGTACCTTACCCTTTCCTTTTGAAATGTGAAAATGAGATAAATAATGGTCACAAATGAAAAACATGAATTCGTTTAGTTGATATCATTAATTTATTTATTGTTGCCAAATGGACAGATCTTTTAATAGTTTCCTCGTTAGCTTGCCTAGCTAGCATAGTTATTGCCAAGCTATTTTCATAAATAATCTGTAAGATCGTTTGTACCTTCATCTGTGACTGGAGGCCACTGTCTAACATCATCAACCCAACAAGTCATACTGCCTGGCTGTAGCTGTCATCGAGGGTGCGTTTGCGTTATCACGGAGGTTTGTTTACATACTAGTAACAGCTCAGTAATGGCGTCGCCACAAGATGGCAGCCTACACAGAACGCTCGTCGGATTCGTCTATAGGCTTGTTTGAGATGCGCCTTGCCTCGCCTGAAATGTAGTCGAGAGTAGGCGGCTGCAGTGAGAGGAGGAGTGAAAAAAGCGCAGGCAAGCCGGACAGTTCTCTCTTCTCGCAGTGGATCTGACACCTGCAAGATCAAAGATGGATATCGCGGGATTCACGGGATTCACGCTCGTGCACAGTGTTGCTAATAAACTGGATGGAATTTAAGTTCTGTTGCTTTTATATGAAAATAAATATAATGAACAAGACACCCAACCTATTTATTAAATTCCATTCCAACATGTTTATTAGTCTTTTTTTCTTTAATAGAGACATGTGTTTTTTCTTTTCTTTTTTTAATAAAAATTACATTGCATAAGCCATAGAGATCGCACTGTTAGATAGTTTGGGAATATTCACACATAACGTATACACATAAAACATGATATCAGAGTTTTAAAATCAAACATTTTAAAAGAGAACAATACATCACGGTTGTTAAAACCAATAAACATTAAGCTGTGTCGTCAGCAAGTCGTTTCCCATCATGCTTTTGATCAGCGCAGTCGGTGGAGAGCAACTGCGCTCGACTGCAGAATCCGACAGGTGTGCCTTGCGCTCGCGAGAGATTTTTGACATACGTCAGCATGACATCAGAGCAAGGCGGACCGCACTCGGACACATTTCTAACCGGCATGCATCTCGCGCCGATCACCGGTGATCGATTCTGCGCAGATTTTGCTCATCTCAAACAAGCCTAATGTCAAGGAAGGATCCTCGGAAGCCAGAATTTCGAGGATGCTACGTCATCGACATCCGTCGAAGGACTGTTCCAATGTCGAGGATACTCGGAATTTCAAACAAGGACTGAGTCCTCCGTTCGAAAAATATCCCATATACAGGAAAGGATGCATATGTGTAGCCTTCGCGCTCTTCACGCTCTCAAATCACCCACAATCCTATGCGCGCAGCTTTGCTATCTTGTTAAAAAAATTCAAAATTTCGGACGTTAACGGAGTCGGATCGTTAACGGCGCAATATGCTTTCAAATATAAGTATATTTACGTTACCAAACATTTGTTTAAAAAATAATTACATCCATTATGTTATGAGTCAAATTGACCCGCACTGTTTATAAACACACTTGACAGTCAAAGAATCAATATGATTAAAAAGGAGTTTATTGATTTAAAAACGATTATATTGCCTGAGTGAACAGAACTGCGTCCATAGCAACGCTCTGTTTTTCATTTTCACTGACGTAATGACGCACTGACGTGCACTTGCTAGCCGCGTGATTTTTTTTCCCAAACCACTTCAGCGGAAATCCCGCCCTGCAGCCTATTTAATTGGTTCAGGTTACAGTGACGGGTAGGTTTAGGGATCAGTGTTTGGTGTAGGGCAATCTGTGACGGGTAGGTTTAGGGATCAGTGATTGGTGTAGGGCAATCAGGGCGGGATTTCCGCTGAAGTGGTTTGGGAAAAAAAAATCACGCTTGCTAGCCTGTTCCAGAACCGTTGAAAAACCATAGACAGTACAATGCTAAAGAGGAGCCTCGTCTAGCCTTTGAAGGAAGTGACTTGGAAGGACCAGTCCTGCCAAGGAAGTATCCTTGACATTGAGAAACACCGAGTGTTTCGAAACATCTGCGCTTCGGGATCTCGCAAAGCTTCGGAACGACTGTTTCGCGTCAGCCATCCTTATTGAAAAGGCATTGTCTGTAAGTGTTTTCTAAAATCAATGTTATGAAAGTTCTTTGGTGTTTTGTCATATAACGTAGTGTTGTATTTGAATATGTTAGATGTGTGTACAAATTTAACTATGAATGTTGTCTATGCTATTATGTATGCTATGCTATCTATGCTTCGAAGGGATGTTTTAGAAGATGTTTGTACTCAAAGTGTCTAGTAAAGTTAATGTATTTCTATTGTTGTTTTTTGCAGTTTTACACCGCTTCCATTAAATGAAATTCAAGTCAACTCTGTCTTGGGTACTTTCTGGAGGAGTGTTAAGCTTGCTGCATAGCTATGTATCAGTACACATAGTGAGGACAGTAAACCTGTTCTGTTGTGTAGGTGAAGCCCAACCACTGACAGATATAAGCTACCATGCACAGAATTGTGTCATTGTATAAACTGTGACAATCAACCATAATTGGCTTAAATAACTCCATGACTACCACTATAAAGTTGATTTGAAATCATTCTTTATTTTGGTTTGCACTCTTTTTAGCTGATAATTAGTCTAGCTTACTTGTAGCCTAGGTAGCTTGCTGTAACCAACCTGGACATACCCTCCCGTTTACCCCGTGATTCTCCCTTAGTCAGACTTATTTCCTGCTGTCTTCCCGTTTAAAATTTTTCCCGTAATAATCCCGTATTTGAATACTCTTTGCTTAGTTCATTGTGTATGTACCGAATGATTATTTTGGATTAGCCTAAGCAGCATACCGTTAGACCTAACGTTAGCTTTACTGCTCCACTAACGTTACCAACATTCTTTCGTGGCTAACGTTACTGTTCTCATCAACGACAACGCATATATTCACGGCGAACTATAGCTTGCAGTCTTAAATACAACTTATATGAAAAGCATTAAGATATAGGGGTGTATAATCATTGTAAAACAAATCTTACCTTGATGTTGTCTTGCCGAGACACACCGGTCTCTTCAGGTTGGGTTGTAGACTGTACTAGACTCATGGATTTGGCTTCAAACTGACGCGACGCCGGTTCAACGAATAACGTGATTGGCCAAATCTATTCAACAAGGTAACAACACAAGCGTTGATTGGATCTCACTCCGGCCAACGTTTGTGATCAGCTAGCGAGATGAAATCTATTTTTATACTTTAATGTGCAACAATTGGTGTTGGAAACAATCGTTAATCTTTTTGTGAATTATTCATACAGACAAAAATGAGCCACACAGCTGCTGAGTGGAAAAACTAAACTAAAACTAAACTAAACGAGATAGACGGACTTGGCCCACCGCCTAAGAAGCCATTTTGAGGTCTCAACCAACTGGCAGAACTCCACCCACCTCGCTCTAGCGCTCGCGCCCGCGCCCGCACTTCATGTGATTGGCTTACAAGTAAACAATCCCCCACGTGGGGTGCGTTCTTGTGATTGGCTAAAACAAGGGAGGTATCTGATTGGTCACAGATCATTCCCTGTTTAAAAAAAGGCATTTGTGTGTCAAGCCAAGTCAGGGGAGTCTCAAAATTCACACACAAATGCAGTGAAGTTCACAGACCGCAAGCAGTTTGTAAATCAAGATATATTTGTGTGTGCATCAGAAATAGCCTACATTTCTGAATCTTGTCCTGAGCATTTGTGAATCTTGTGTGCATTTGTAAATTTTGTTTTCATTTCTGAATTGTGTGTGTATTTATGAATTTTGTGTGCATTTCTGAATTTTGTATGCATGTGTGAATCTTCTGTGCTTTTTAAATTCTGTGTGTGCATTTGTGAATTTTGTGCGCATTTGTGTATCCTGTGTGTGTATTTATGAATCATGTGTGTGCATATGTGAATGCAGTTTGTGCATTTATCTTTATTGAGACTCTTTTAGCTCCATATGGTAGTACCTGCCAGGGGTATAACCCCCGCCGGTATAGTCTTCAGGGTCACGGAGGCACACAAGCCTCCCCACCATGACAAGGTAGCAACAACAGGGGAGGTTTCTTTTTGGTGGTTTTTCTTTCATTTTATTTTTTCTTTATTTTTTCTTTAACTAACCTAGATATTGCTGTTGCTAGCTTCTCATAACACTGCAAAGCTACTTTACAAACGGTGGAAGTCTGATGTGTGGCCCGTCTGGTCTGAAATACTTCATCACTACAAAAAGAGAAGCAGTTTTGGTGTCTGGCAAAATTATTTTAAAGAGCTGGAATGTCTGGAAAGTGTGTCTATCCGGTTTTTCATCTGTCTTCTGTGTGAAAGTGAATCATTTAGTTGGTAAGAATGACTTCTGCCTGTAATCTCGTAATCTTACCAACAATACCAATCATTTGTGAATCTACCAGCCCAAAATTTAATCTCACCACATTACTAATGACTAAGATGGCTATTCTGACTTTCTTCTGATGTTATCTGTGGGGGAATGTCATTAGGTAAGGCTTGTTCGCAAAAAAAAAAAAAAAATTTAGAAAGCAACTGGAGGCAAGATTGTGCAATCAATTCTTAAGGTCAATATAAGTCTTTTTGTGGCAAGTGACTTCAAATTTATCGTGTTTATGCATAGGTTAACTTACTGAAAGGACATGAATGTGTTAGTTATTTGGCCCCTGTTTTTTCTACTTGTTACTTTATGGTTTCTTGGCCATCAGTCAATTAGGCCTAGTGTTGAGCTCATTTGCATATTTAAAATAGATTTTTCAAAGAAACTTGTAAAACAAAAATGTTACTTTTCATGTATACTTTCACTGTGTGAGGTTTGATTATGATAGGAGTAAAGGAAAAAATAAGTCCATTAGGGTGTATTTTGGGCATATTCGATTAGTATATTGCTCATTTGCATATTCAAATTCATTTTCAAAGAAACTTCTAATACAAAATGTTTTACTTTTCTTGTAGACTTTTCTTGTGTAAAGTTTTAATGTGGTAGGAGTAAAGTAAAAAGTTAAGCCTATGCGGGTGTATTTTGGGTGCCTATATTCGACAAGTGTATAGCTCATTTGCATATTCAAATTAATTTTCAAAGAAACTTGTAATACAAAATTTTTACTTTTCATGGGTACTAACATTGTGTAAAGTTTCATTTTGATAGGAGTAAAGTAAAAAAATAGCCCCATTGGCGTGTATTGTTGCCTGGCCTTATTGGCACACTTCTCGGATTGATGAGAATTTAACATATTTCCTCAACTAGGATTTCTTAGGACTTTTAGTATGTTGTTCTGGACACCTCATAGAAATGATCTAAGCTGAAAAATAAAAATATTTTACAATTAGTTCTATTTTTGGCTCCACAATGAGTTACTTTGCCTGGACTATTATGTCTATGGAGGTGACGGGGTCAGTCTGCGTGATCAGTCCAGCGGTGACTCGCGTCTATGGCTCATCATTGGTCAACTCAATCAAAGCGCTGATTGGCCTCACATCATCGCAGAAACCCAAAATTCAAAATGCACAAATGTGTATACAAAATTAAAAGTTACACAGAATATACAACCTCTATAAAAAAGGGTCCATAAGATGAATAAAAAACATGTCATGAAACTAGTAAATAAAAAGAGATGCATTTTTTTCCTTGTGCAGTTGCTAGTGTACACTACCCAGCATAGGCGGAGTGTGTGTAAGTCGGACTTGAGACTAGCAATATACAATTTGAGTAAAATTTTTCTCCCTCAAATGCAGTCTGCCTGCTACTACTAGTTGCTTTTATAAAGAAAAGCTGCTCATAATTGCTGATCTAGGATCAGTTTCCTCCACTCCAAAACCAAATGTTAAGCGCGGCTGGGCTGCCTCAGCTGTGGTCTGTGGGAAACGTAAATTGCATGCCGTGCGCACGCACAGAGATAATTCATTTATGCAGGATTTTTTTTTTCGATAAACAATTTTTAAATGAATGAAAGCAATATAATTCATAAATTAAAATGTTTTTATTAAATTGTGATCACTTTAAATACAAATTCATTCATTTTAAAAATTAGTTTATGACACCCATATCCGGCACTCGCCTAAAAACGCGGGTTTATGTGCTTTAGAAAAAAAAGTGATTTAGGCTATTAGGCTAATTTTGAGCTGGCAGCCAATTTAGCTGACATAATGGACATACGGACATTTTTCAAGACAAAGACTTCAAGCTGCAACGATCTAAAGAACAGCCCTTACCCATCCAATTCAAGTGTGCAAATATCTGACAAAAACTTAGAAGCAAGCTCGTCTTCACAGATATCAACAGATACAGCCGGTGAGTCTGGCTGCACCAGGCCTTGTGACCGGATCTTTGAGTGTGTTACCAATAAAAGCAGCACACCTGTGGATTTGGGCACAAAGGAAACTGGACCATCACAACCCTACTTGCCCGAATACCCAAAAACATTGTTCGGTAAGCAGAACCGGTCATTTTCATCCGATTACTATAAGACATATTCATTTATTGAATACAGCAAAGAGGCAGACGCGATTTTCTGCTTCCTATGTACAGGGTGGGCCATTTATATGGATACACCGTAATAAAATGGGAATGGCTGGTGATATTAAAGTCCTGTTTGTGGCACATTAGTATATGTGAGGGGGCAAACCCAACTTGAGGAGTTTGCCCCCTCATAGGGCACTGCAGGTGTTTGGACGCATATGCAGCTGCGATAGCGTCCACTATCCATCTGGACAGACTCTGTTTCAATGCGACGAGACCCTTGGTGCGCCCACCAAATGAAACGAAAAGCTGCTCGGAGCACCGTAAGGCGGCGGAGCGCGTGATGTAAATTCTCAGTGCCCTGACGGGGCAAAGGAGAATATCACTATCATCACTATCGGATGTTGGCAGAGCCGACAGGGAGATGATCTGCGCCCTAAAGGGAGTGCCAATCGCTTTTGGGACGTAACCGTGTCTCGGCTTGAGGATGACTTTGGAGTCGTTAGGTCCGAACTCGAGACACGCGGGGCTGACAGACAGCGCGTGCAAGTCCCCTACGCGTTTCACTGATGCCAGAGCTATCAGAAAAGCGGTTTTGAGCGAAAGGTATTTCAAATCCACGGAATCTAACGGTTCAAAGGGAAAAGCTTTCAGGGCTTCTAAGACCAAAGAAAGATCCCAGATCGGAACCGCGGGGGGTTCATCCCCCATACAGCGTACAGCGGGAGGCTGGGCCAGGTTTGGGCCAGCGCGTCCTCGTTCTTTGAGAAAAACCTCGGGCAATGAGCGTTGTCTCTCGACGCAAATAAGTCGATTTCCGCCCTGCCGAACAGGCGCCACAGTAGCTGGACTGTCTGAGGGTGCAGGGACCATTCTCCCGGGGGAATGTTGTCTCTGGACAGTCTGTCTGGACCGACATTCAGGTGGCCAGGCACGTGTGCGGCTCTCAGCGAGCGCAACGAGTGATGAGCCCACACTAGAAGGCATTTCGTCAGATTGCAGAGATTTCTGGATCTGACACCGCCCTGTCGATTCACATAGGACACCACAGACATGTTGTCTGAGCGGACTAGCACGTGGTGATCCCGTATATGTGGGAGGAAGTGTTTGAGCGCGTTCTCGACCGCTATCATCTCCAAACAGTTTATATGGAGACATTTCTCCCGATCTGACTACAGGCCAAAGACCGGTTTGCCCTCGAACAGAGCGCCCCAACCTAAGTTGGATGCATCCGTCGAGATAACTTTGCGGTGTGAGACGGCTCCCATTGTCACTCCTCGCTGGTACCAGTCGGCCGCTAACCAGGGTTTCAGTGCTGAAACGCAGCTCTGAGTCACTCTGATTTGGATGCCGCCGGACGGCCATGCTCGGTGAGGCACACGAGCGTTCAACCAGCGTTGTAGAGTGCGCATATGTAGTAGACCCAGCTGAAGCACTGCTGCAGCTGATGCCATACAACCCAGCATCCTCTGAAATGTTCTCAGGGGTGCGGTGCTGCCTATCTGGAAAGACGCGGCCAGGTGTTGGATACGGCGCGCGCGCTGTACCGACAGCCGGGCCGTCATTGCCACAGAGTCCAGTTCCAAACCCAGAAAAGAGGTTGACTGACTGGGCAGTAATGAGCTCTTGGTCCAGTTGACTGTGAGACCCAGGCTTTCCAGGTGGCTGAGAAGCACTGATCTGTGAGAGAGAAGTTCCTCTTCTGATTGTGCTAGAATCAGCCAATCGTCCAGATAGTTCAAAATTCGCATGCCCTGACCTCTCAGGGGAGCGAGAGCCGCGTCCATGCACTTCGTGAATGTACGGGGTGCTAAAGACAGGCTGAACGGCAGGACGGTGTACTGATATACCTGGCCGTCGAAGGCGAATCTCAAGAATGGCCTGTGACGGGGTATTATCTGGATCTGAAAGTAAGCGTCCTTCAGATCGAGTGAAATAAACCAGTCTCTCGGGCGAATCTGCGCGAGAATTTGTCTGGTTGTGAGCATTTTGAACGGTCTTCTCATAAGAGCTTTGTTCAAATATCTCAGATCTAAAATTGGTCTGAGAGCTCCGTCCTTCTTGGGCACGAGGAAATAACGGCTGTAAAAACCTGCCTCTCTCAGAGAAGGGTGTACCGGTTCTATAGCCCCTTTGCACAGCAGCTTCGCTATTTCTGCACGAAGTAGGTGTGCTACTTCCCCATTCACTCTCGTCTCGGTTTGCGCTCGAAAGCGCGGGGGACGGCGAGCGAACTGCAGTGAATAGCCCTCTCTTACTGTGTTCAGCACCCATTCTGACACGCCTGGAATAGCTTCCCATGCTTTCGCTTGTACAGCTAATGGCAGAATGACCTCCTGGTTCCGATAGCCGTGATGCACGGGCTCGGGGACCTGATTCGGAGGCGCGGGCGCGGCGCGCGCGCTCTCGGTGCTTGAATACGGCGGTTCGCATACAGAGATGGCTGGCCGTTTTACACACATTGTCCGGGTAGCTTTGGACGGGGAACATTTTGTGTGAGGGAAGGCGCGCGAAAGCGGCGCTGGGGGTGCAGTGTACGTGGGCATGTGTGAGCGCTCGGGGGCGGGCACAGGATTTACACACGGTGAGTGACCGGTAGTGAGGGGCCGTGTAACAGAGCGGGCAGTGGGTAGGAGTGGGCACAGAGCTGTGGACACGTGACCTACATTCAACACTCGAGCGGCTTTTCTCCGCTTTATGAGAGTGGGCTCTGATAGAGACACGGGGGTTTATAGTGCTTATGTGTAGGGGTGAACACAGAAACGTGGGCACATTTTCTACACTTGAAACACATGCGGCGTGAGCCGGGTGACCAGACATTAAGCTCTCTTTGAGATTTCTCTGGGTCGCCGTAAAAACGGCGGTTTTGTGCAGGCGAGCGGGTGATTTTACCGGCTCGTTGGCTGCGGAATAAGCGTCTGCAGTAGCCATGGCGATGGGGACTGACAGAGCGTGAAGCTTTGACGGTAGTCCGGCCGCAGCGGGACTCAACCGTCTTTTCCTCCCTGCTGCTAGGAATACTTTGCGGGCTCGGGCTTCAGCGCGATCTTAGGTCGAGGTCCCCGTGAGGGAGGCGGCCTGTTGCGGCTGGTCGAGCGCGATTTAGGGCGGCCGCCCTGTCGTCGCTGCGAAGACGGAGGTCGAGCTGGACGCTGTGCAGAGCTTTGCGCAGGCTGGTCACGTGGACGGCGTGCGGTTGAGCTCGAGCGTCGAGGCAGGAAAAGATTCATAGCGTGCGTGGTCTTTTGTACCTCCGAGAAGCGGTCGACAATCCTGTTGACCGCTGGGCCTAAGAGGCCGGCGGGGGAGAGCGTGGTGTTGAGAAACATGTTGCGCTCAGTTTTCCTCATGTCGGCGAGCGTCAACCAGAGGTGCCTCTCTGTGACGGTCAGCGATGACATGCACCTTCCAAGAGCCTGGGCAGCAGATTTCGTGGCTCGAAGGGAAAGGTCCGTCGCGCTGCGCAGATCCGTTATGGAAACAGGATCCGAGCCTTTCTCATCCAAAGCACGGAGGAGATCAGCTTGGAGGATCTGCAGTCCTGCCATGGAATGCAGGGCTGAAGCGGCTTGTCCGGCGGCGGAGAAAGCGCGGCCGACAAGGGCAGAGGTAGTCCTGCAGGCTTTAGACGGGAGGGCAGCCTTTGAGCGCCAACCAGAGGGCGGGCAAAGGTGTACTGCGACCGCCTCTTCCACGGGGGGAATGGCATTGTACCCCTTCTCGGCGGCGCCGTCAACCTGAGAGAGCGCCGCGGAGGTATGGGAGGAAACTTTTGCGGAGAATGGAGCGTTCCATGATTTAGAGAGTTCCGCATGAAGCTCTGGCAGGAAAGGTGCAGTCCTTGATGCGGGCGCTCGGCGGCGGCGAGAGAGAAAGCAGCCGTCAAGCCTGTTCGGCGCTGGTTCTTCAGGCGGTGACCACTTGAGGCCAAGCTGGTCAACGGCCTTTGTGAGAAGGCGCAGAAGCTCCGCATCCTCGCCGGCTCGAGAACGGCCGGATTCCTGGACTGACGAAGTCCTCGCTGTCAGAGGCCAGGATAGAACAGCTGTCAGCGGCGGCATCCTCATCCAGTTCATCTGCCTCATCCCAGATTATAAAGGGTCTTGATTGCAATATATTGTTTATATGTATCATATAATGTATCATGTATCATATATACATATATGATATACGCATATATTGCAATATATTGGAAAATATAAATATTAAATCCAATATATGAGAATATATTGCCTAATATAACACATAACATATTTTCCAATATATTGCAATATATTTTTGTTTGGATGTTGCAGCATCCATTGTTGACATATTGCTCTATATAGGGAAACAAGGACTTGCACTGAGAGGGCACGACGAGAGAGAAACTTCTGCAAATCGTGGGAACTTTTTGGAGCTGTGTGACTGGTACGCCGGACGTGACAAGCTTTCTGCGCTCGATTAAAGGCCCCGTTCAATCTAACGAGCCCTGACACACAAAATGAAATTTTAGAAATTGCTTCTGGTTTAGTCAAAAACAAAATAATCCGCGGCATCAAAAACAATGTTTTTTTTACTGTTCTAGTGGACGAAGCACAGAGTTTTAAAGAGGAACAAATGGCCGTGTGTGTGAGGTAGGCTACACAGAGAACACATAAAGCACTTTCTGGATGCGTGTAGAATCTAGGCTAGGCTACTCTTTACCCATTGTTGCACAAAGTTATGATGGAGCGGCTGTCATGTCTGGTCACGTAAACGGAGTTCAGCAGAAACTCCGTCAAGACCATCCATCTGTGGTGTACATTCACTGTATGGCATCCTCGAGAGTCTGTATGTGTTTTTCTCACAACCAGGCACACACCATGCATACCAGTAGCACCAAAAGGAGCTCGGAGTTAAAGCCGAATTGACAGCACTCAGCGACACGCGATGGGCGTGTCGATGGAAAAACATAGCAGCTGTCAAGACTTCAATAAGAGCCCTGCTCTCCACTCTTTCCGAGCTCTCTGTTCCACCTTATCGTAGGTTTGTTGAGGCATCCGGTCTCTTAAGCCATCTCAAGAAGGCCACGTTCTGTGTGTGTCTTTTGGTGTTTTACCATGTTTTCAGTATGATCCATGTTGCACACAAGGCACTACAAAAGAAAGACACGACACTATCTCAGGCCTCAAGTGTCATGGAATCTACAATAAACGGCCTTGAGAACATGAGGACCACTGAAAAGTGGGACGAATTATGGATGGAGATTGAAGCATTCTGTAATTCACTTGACATTTCAGTCAGTGAAGATGAACGCGATCTTACGCATAAACGAACTGTGAAAATAACTACTACGTTGGATTCCTCTGTTGTCACAAGTTCCCTTGGACAAAGAGAATACCAAACAAACATCACACAAAGCATGAAAGAGAAATGGGCCCAACAGCTCTATTTTCCTGTTTTGGATACCCTGTTGGGTGAGTGTCAGTCCCGGTTTTCCACTCAGACCATGGGAATAGCAAAGAGTGTGGATGCAGTGCTAAAATGTGACCCAGAAGGCGCGCAGTTTCTTTTAAATAAATATGCGACCACCCTCTCTATCAACCTAAATTGGCATGTACTGAGATGAATTTACTGAAACTGAACTCACGTCACTCATCTCCTGACTTCGTTAAGGAGGCACTCTCGACTGGATTTTATCCAAACTTCAAAAAACTTTTCAAGCTGGTTCTAACATTACCGGTGGGGACCGCAACATGCGAGAGATCTTTTTCAGCTATGCGACGCGTAAAGAATTGGATGCGTTCAACAATGGGCCAGGAGAGACTTTCATCCTTGAGTCTGCTGCATATTGAGAGTGAGATAACCACAAAACTAAACAACGAGGACATCATCAACGCATATGATGCCAGGTCTAAACGCAGGATTTTGCTGCATTAGGTAAGGCAGTGTTTATTTATATTGGCTGCCAGGCATACAGAACTGCTTCCTTTTTTGCAAAAATTAACAGTTTGTAAACGTATAGTTGCGTTAATAAAAAATTTGTTAACGGGAGCGTTTATACCGGGATGTTTAAGTTGTTGCTGCGACACGTTGGTTAAAACTGACATGGTTATAGGTGGTAGGAAATCTATTTAAATGCATCAAGGGGAAGCGCACATCTTAGCCTTACCCTGGAGTTGGTTCACACTCTGCCTATGCACAGCAGTTGACAAACTTAGCAATGGCCTTCCAGTATTCCTGATCGTACCCTTTCAATACAAGTCCAATGATGGCAGTATCATCAGAGAACTTCTTAAGGTGCCCGCTGTTTGTATTGTACCTGAAGTCCGGGGTGAAAAGAAAAGGAGCGAGTGTAACAGTGTTGTCTCTGTGCTGTGTTGTGTTTAACTCATGATGGACACCAATTCATGCTTTATGATGGATTTTTATTCTGTTGATCACATCAGATTCAGGAATCACCCTCGTGCATATTCTATAATGTAAGTGACGTGAGCATTAAACTTGATATTACAATCTAACCAAAATCATATAAAATACTTCTAAACACAAGTGTATAACTCAATATTAACCCATAAAATGGTTATACAATTCCTACAATATATTTCACTCATGGAGCACTCACTCAGCGCAGCCATTCACTCTCTCGGCTGGTGCGAATATATGACCTTACCAGAACCAGTTCATCATACTAGCAGATCTGGGCGGAGAGTGCGATTAAAGGGACCTTACATGAAAAAAAAATGTAGCAAGTGGAAGCAGATATTTGACCCGTTACACGAGCACTGAACCCTGTGGGACCCCCGTGCTACAAACCAACACATCACACACACAGGTCTCACACACTGTGGTCTGTCAGTGAGAGAGTTGATGGTAATGCAGCAGATGGCGGTCGACTCCGGCTCCTAATAGCTGAGCCCTGAGCAGTGACGGCTGTATTGAAAAAAGAAAAACTGTATTATGAATTTTAAAGGCCAGACAGGTAGTTTGTTGAGGTCAATTTATAGAGAAAGACTACACGCCTGCGTACATATTCAAATGCGCATACCTATAGACTAAACACATCCATGTGCACACCATCGGCATTTTCACATATTTGCGCTGAGATAAAGTTTTTTTTTTTCTTTCTTTTTTTTTCTGCACCTTGGAACCTATTTCAAGGTTTGCGTTCTCGATCCTCCAAACACTGTTGTCATGTGGATGAGCGGCCGAAGCGCGTTATTGGTTTTCTGTTAGAACCAAGGGGGTAATCCAGCATCCGGAAAGCGTAACTTTCCTGGGGGCTGCCATTGGTTAGCAAGCCATCACCTGCTGTTAGCCATCCATTGACTCCATTCATTCATTTTGGTGTCACTTTGACAGCGAGTAACTTTACATCTGAGGCTTTTAAAGACTCTATTTATCCATTGCTTATTCAAAAGAAACACGACAATGTATAAAAGGTTCCATTACCTTGTATCTTGCGTTATGGCCCCGTAGAAGCAGTTTGTGTAAAAAATAGGCTAACGATTGCGTCATAACCACACGACTCTCTGTCGCACAGTAGAGAAATTACTGTATAGACAGAAGGAGAAGCTCGCGGGCAATCGGGGGGGCGTGGAGGCATAAAGTCCGATAAAGTCAAGCCCATAGAGAGTCATAAAGTTACTCCTGCTCCTATTATGGACAGCTCCTACTCACGCTCTCCGTCTCTGCAAGTTTCGGAAGGGAATGAATCAGATTTCTCTCGGCACAGCTACAAGAAGACTTACAACTGTCAGACAGGTTGCTCACGTCACATCTACGTCGTCAAGCTCAGTTTGAGTGCGCAGTACGCTCAGCCATCAGGAAGTGAGTGCTTCTAATTGATTTCACTTTTCTCCGTTGAACTTTATGGGATCGCTGTGTCCATTTCTTATACTGTATATGGTTAGAACGGTGTCATGTAAGCGGCCCCAAAGTTAATAACTAATTATCTTTGCAACGGAAGTGAATCAATCAAAACTAACTGGACACTAACTTTATTCTAGAGTTGCTGTAAAGCCAAAACAATCTCTCTTACTGTAATTTCCTATTATCTCTGTAAAGCTGCTTTGTAACAATCTATGTTGTTAAAAGCACTATTGATACTTTGCAGTCACGTGACTACCACGGATACCTGGCGGGCAACAAACGGGTATTTTCAACGTTGAGTCCTGTAGTTCCAGGACTTTCTAGTAGCTATCAAGTCTGTTAGCGAGCTAGCTGCATAACTATGGACTAGGATTAACTCCAAGGTAGCTAAATTGTGTAAAGCAGACAAGTTTTTTTTAAGATAATCAAGCAGTAATAATTCCTCCGTAAATAATCTAGCTCTACTGTTGGGTCATCTCTGGTTCTCATTAAAAATCATAGATATCGCAAACCTCAAAACCTTTGATGGTAATTTGCACAGACGTGTGTAGGCTATAGCCTACTGTGAAGGTTGCTTATCTCATCTGCGGTTAGTGCATCCAGTTGCACAACAACTATCTGGCATGTCGTTTACACCTCAAAACACCAACTTTTGTATAGTAAAACTGGCGACCCTTGATTAGTTTACTGGGTTTCGTTGCTGGAGAACGACGTTCTTGCCGGCCAGCCAGTACTTGTGACGTCACGTGCAAAGTATCAATATAAATGAAGGTGTTGAAAGTGCTGGAGAAATCACTGCTTCACTGCGTGATTCTATAAGGCTTCAGTAATCAGAGGAAACAGGAGTTAGTGAACCGGATCGATAGGGAGCAGAAGAGATCACTTTACAACATCAGGATTTATTCATTATTTAATATTTCCTAGTAATTTCTGTCCTTTCCTCTTAATGACTTTTGACCCTTTCAGTTATGAAATTAAAAGTGGTCAAAACAAAACAAAAAGTGGACAAAACTGAACAAATGAAGGCAAATAAAAAGAATGACAGACAAGAGTGAAAGACAACAAAAGAATAATCAAAACAAATAATGAAGAAAAACTGATGGACAAACAAAAGATGGGCTCTCCCTAGGGGGGTCCGGGGGTATGCCCCCCCGGGAATAAAAAAAATAAAAAAAAACTATTAAATGGCATTTTCTGGAGAGTTTTGTGCAAAGAAATGGAGAAATTGAGTCTTACATGATATGTGAAAAACTGCAAGGTTAAGAGCATATACTTTGCATTGTTGTAGTATCAACAGGTATTAGGACATTTAGCATTTACATTACTGTTAATCAGCAGTGGTGGAATGTAACGAAGTGTGCAGTGCGTATGCGGTGCGTGTTGCAGTGCGTTTGCAGTGCAGGAGCAGCACGCGCAATAGTGCTTTCACATATGCTGCGTTTGCAGTGCGTGCTGTAAGCTGTACCACAAATACATACTCACTATTTGCATTTCAAATCCAGAAGTTATCAGCAACTTTTATTTAAAAAAAGTTTTTTTGTCAGCATTGCGATTCTCTTTGTACACATATACTGTTTAATAGACGTATTCACGTTTAAACACAATTTAAACAACATATTATTAAATGCATTACTTCTATATAATTATATATTAAGTTGCTCAAGCAAGTGGTACAAATATTTTACCATGCAGGCTACTTATATTAAAATCGCATAGCCTACATTTTAAATTAAAACTTAAAATTGACAAAAACAGCAGACTCATACCCTTGCCTTTCTTTTGCATAATTTAAATCTTTATACAATAAATCTAGCATTTCACAAAGAACTTGTTTTTCCACCTCCACGAATGAGACGAGTGTTGTTCATTATGTTGTCTTGTTGAAGTAAATAGAATTTCCCCTCGATTTACCCCGGTCTTAACGTCTCAGCATTGCGATTCTCTTTGTACGCATATACACTCTTTAACAGACGTATGCACGTTTAAACACAATTTAAACAACGTCAGCCTATTATTCAATGCATTACTTCTACTTATATTAAGTTGCTCGAGTAAGTGGGCAAATATTTAACCATGTATTTATATTAAATCGCAAACATTTTAAATTAAAACGCAGACAAAAACAGCCGACTCTCATGCGTTTTCTTTTTCATTTAAATTTTAATACAATAAATAGGCTAGCCTATTGCATATCACAAAGAACTTGTTTTTCCACCTCCACGAATGAGACAAGTGTTGTTCATTATGTCACCTTGTTGAGGTAAATTGTAGCTTTCCTTGCTTTACCCCGGTCTTAAAATGAAAAAAAAAAAGTATTTAAATACATTTATGGTGAGATTACTACATTTTATTTAATTAATCGCATTTATGGTGAAATTGCTACATTTTCAGTTCAATCTGTGTTCATTTTGACCACGAAACATGCGCTGTCACTTTAATTCAGCGTTTGCAGCACAGCAAAAATAGACTCGGTGCGGAAACGATCTCTGCGCTGCTGTATACGCACCGCAACTGGAACGGATCGACGGACTGCAACCGCGTGCAGTGTGAAAGCTTTACCCCCAATTTCCACCAGATGCGTAACGGCTGCGTTACGGCTCCGGCACGGCGGCGGAGTCAATAGGTTTCCATTAAAGTCAATGAGTGTATTTCCACTGAATGCGGTACAGCTGCGTTCCGACTCCGGCGATCCGCAGCCCTCCGGAGCAGATACGCAGAGCTTCTATTTTTGCCGGATGCCGGAGAGCTCCGCAGCAATTCAGCACTTATATCGCGCGATCTAACGTGAATTCGCGAGATCTCGTGGGTCCTCGTGCTTTCAGCTGTCAGTCATGGCCGCAGCCGTTCCGCAACAAATACGGACCTGGTGGGTATTGACGGACGACGGAACACGGAGCTGTCACGCAGCGGAGCCGTTCCGCAGCCGTTACGCATCTGGTGGAAATTGGGGGTTAACCTGTTATCATGGGTACGAAAAAAATACGCACCGCATACGCACTGCAAACGGAGTATGTGTGAAACGGGCGTAAGTTTCTGTAGGCCTACTTTACTTAAGTAGAATCAATAGTGCATACTTTTGACTTTTACTTCGTTAAATTTTGCAGCAATTATTATACTTTCTACTCCACCACATTTCTACAACGTTTCGTTACATTTTCGTTACATTTTCTGATCAGTTTCCCCCCCTGCCAAAACAGGGATTGAAAAAAAATCTCCTGTTTTCGGTGCTGATGCGGTGGTGACGCGTTCATGTAACATAAGGGTGGCGCTGCCAATAAAGCACCTAAAAGCTGTCACAAAGAACCGGCAAATGTAATGATCATGAATATGTAAAATATAGCAAGGAGACATTTTAATTGTTTATTAATAAACAAGTGTTTTCTGTGTCAGTGCCCTGCATAGATGAAGTTGACATGACTCGCGATCTTCGCAGTAGTGAACGCGCCAGAGAGAAATGCACATTTCATACGGATTACATAGGCAGAGAGTAGCCTACTCTGTTTTCTTTCGTTTTGAATTGTTCTGTTTAAAAGAAGACATTTTAAGCTTTCTATAGATCTATTTATCAGGTCTGTCAGACAAGTAGGCTCCCTTATACGCTGAGTTTCTGTTCATTTATGAGATGAGAGTCCAGTTCACGCGCCGGCGCGTCCGTGTCGTGATTATTTATTGTCTATATAGTATATTTACTTCTTATTTATTAAATCCATTAATTAAAATTAAGATACAATTAATACAAAACGAAATTCATTTTAAAGAAAGGCTTTGTGCTTTCTGTTTGACGTCTCAGTGAAAGTTTTAAAGGTGCCATATGTCATGTCTGGCAAAAAAAAATCAAGTCATACTCCACATTCCATACCAGATGGGGGCAGTATACCTCCAGAAAGTGAATTGGTCTATGCTCCGCCCCTACCTTCTTAGCTGCACATATACAAGTTAAAATAGGGACAACATCTATTTAGAGTGTTACGCTGCCCGCCTGAAGCTAATTTAGCAGCATATATCAAGTTTGATTTTCATTAGCAATACCACTTCTAGCTAAGTTATCATTAGTCACCAAAAAACATTCGGTCTCATTACACCTTGCAATGTTTTCCGTTACGTTTCGTGCGTCCAAGGGTGTGTAAAGCAGAAGCAGCCTGGCCAGCGGCGGAGTATGCGCGATCCGTGAGTGCTGAAGACGTTCTGCACGGCTTTGATGGGTGCGCAGGACGACACAAATGGGCGGCGACAGCTTCTTCCAGTGGCGGGAGCTTTTTCCTCAGCGCCGTCAACAGATAGAGCGTTACTAAAACTGTATACACCGCCGCCGACTTGAGCTGCAAAGAAGCTCTGGCCGCCCTGTCAAGGACGCTTGTCAAAAAGTACGGGGAAACTTGACCGCTCTGAATATAGTGAGTGAGTGCGCGCGCGCGCGGCCGGGGCTCGCTCTCTCTCTCTGCTAGTTCTTAGAGGCAGAAGAGCGCGTGCGCGCTTAAAATGTCATATTTTGGTATGATCGTTCACCCGCCAGTGTGGCGGATAGCTTTTTGAGATTTTATTTGTGCTTCAGAGCGCGGTTTTTTCCCTGCAGCGGGTGGTGGTAGGGGTCTCTTGCCAAGGGCTTCAGCCATCCTTCCGCTCTCTTCCCTGAACTGAAATGTAGTAGTGGGCTGTACTTTCCACATCAGGTTCAAGTACGCCCACAAGCCGTGCGAGTTATTCGTGTATTGCATGTTTGGCTGGTGGTTATGTTGCCCGTATACCGCCTCCCATGGCCGAAACTGGTATTACGACACCTGTCGGGCCGTGGCTAGTAATGCTAATGCTAATTAAGGTTGATATCTCTGCAGCACTATAACTTGACATTTTTTTAATGACATCATCGCCCTTATTTCTTCTCATTCTTTTGATGTGTGTAGCTCATTTTTGGGATATTTTTACCTCAATTGTTACATATGGCACCAACCCTCTGGGCTTCTTCGCCCGAAAACGGGCGAAAACTTGAACGTTTCGAATTGTTTAATTTTTTTGCTTCATCGGATGGGGGTGAAACTTGGTGACTTTTCTTTTATTACCTATATGAACACACAAAAAAATCAAGGAGATGATTCTGATATGTTAAAGGGTCGTAAAAAAAAAAGTCACACTTAGCTTCCTCCCGCCCGAAAACGGGCGACATAGGAAATGAATGGGAAATGCGAAAAAATAGGAAAACTCAGAGAAACTTTTGGTGGTACAAGCTACAGATCAGCCACTGTGCTGAAAAAAAGTGTACAGCAATGAAGGGGTGACACTCTAGAACATCAAGAGTGCAAAAAAGACACCCTCCCCCCCACACACACACACCCACACACACAAACACACACACACACACACAGAGAAATGAACTGGTAAGACTGAAACAGCAAATTTTGCCCCAAACTATATAAAAATGATATAATCATAATAACTCCAAAACTATAGCAAGGAGAGTCAAAAGGTAGGTATCGTTTGAAAGAACTCTTTTTAAATTTTTTGAAAATATAAATTACATTACATTTGGACATTGTCCCGCCAAGAAACGGAGGATAAAAGACAATATATATATATAATTTTTATTATGATTTTGCATATCTTTCATATTTGTCATGGAATAACTCAGGAAGGAAATAAGGTAGGAGGAAAATTCTTTTTTAGTGAAGTCCCCCTACATGTTAGCTGCATCTGGATAAAAAAATAATAATTTTTGGATAAAGGAATCAAAAATTACAGCATTTTGAAAAGAGATAGCCTTTTTGTACAGTCTTTCACACCCCCTCATGGGCAATTTTTTCTCCATGAAGAATATCTTGTCATAAAAGCAATAGATTATGTTAATTTTGGGCTCATTTTAATTGTAATAATATGCTGTAAAAAATGAAGTGCCATTTTCAATTATCTGAGAATGTTTCATGAGCTGTATGATGTTTTTGACACATTGCAGTACATTATTTTATAGATTATGAAAAAAAGAGAAATTCTATGTATCAGCAAATAACTCAGCAATACTTAAGAGTTTTTCAAAGTGGATACATTCACTGTAAAGTTCAGACTCTAAGCTTTCAAATGACATCAACTTTGTGTTTATCAAGGCAAGATTTTTGAAAAATATGGTAATAAATATTTTCGCAGCTAGGTGGCGCCTGCTGGCGGTACACTTGGTTTTAGAGGGATTACTCAGCACTCGTTAGGAATTAATACATTTAATTAGATGCATTAGAAAGCTGAGATTCTAAGCTTTAAAATGATATATAATTTGTGTTGTTCCATTCAGTGGTTGATTAGTAATAAATTGTTTTCTTTCCGAATGGGAATAAATCAAATAAATAAATAAAAAAGCTATAGGCCGCCTATGGGCGGTTATAGGACATGACACAAATTAATAAATTTTGAAGCCACTAGGTGGCGCTCTTCTCACTTGAAATATTTTTTTTTTTAGGCCTGCACTCTAATTTGATGTGAAATGTTGCATTTATTGAAAAATAAAATAAAATAAAAAAAATAAAAAAATATATATTAATTCTAATGGAAAAAATAGCTCATTAAAATTACATAATTAATGCAAAGTATCATAAAAAATTCTAAAAATTCTATATAATAATCAGAAAACATTATAGAACAAAACAATATTTGATTGGTTATCCTAGGACAAAGTTAAGTACAATTTTAAGGCTTCGCCCGTTTTCGGGCGGGAGGAAGCTAAGTGTGACCCAATTATGAAGAAGCCCAGAGGGTTAAACAGTCTTTTAGTGCCGCTTTTGTTACACCCCTGAACAAGGGGAGAAATAATCACAAGAGTGATATGGGTGTTTCCTCACTGAAAACTTTAGTGTTATATTTTTGCAACAATACATTTTACAAATCAACAGATCTACATCTTTTACAATAATACATTTGACAGATCAACAGATCTACAGCAAATAGTAGTTTTGTAGGGTATATGGCTTATTCAAGTCACAACAGCATACTCTATAATTCACTGGAACATATACTCATTTTGTCAATATAACTTTAGCTGTCAATCAAGCACAAAGTAGCTTTAGCTCAATAAACAATAACTACATTTACCAAACATATAAGTGCTTGAAAGACATTATACAAATAACACAGCAAAATAGATTATTAACTGCGAATCTGTTAATTCACAATTGACATATAAATGGCAGCTGTTCTCGTTACAAAGCTATTTTTCTCTGTAACCGTGCGGGGGCTCCGCTCACACACGCACATTTTAAACTCTGCAAACTTAACTCTCACTTACTCAAAATGTTACTAAAACACACCTTCAACACTCTTGACATGTGAACTCATTATTACATTTACTCAACTCAGTTTTATATCTACAACGTACCTGAACAAGGGGAGAAATAATCACAAGAGTGATATGGGTGTTTCCTCACTGAAAACTTTAGTGTTATGAGGAAAAGACCGCGATTTCCCCGGAGAAAAGGGTTGGAAGACAAAAGCAATCAATCACGGGCGCATAGATTAAGATCACTTAGGCGATCACAGATTAACACTTTTTAACACAATTATATGAATTGTATAAATCCTTATTACTAGTACTGAACGCATGAGCTTTTTAACCTTAAATATTTTAAGATACTCACAGTCATTTATTTACTAAAACCTTTTAACCCATAACAGTACAGTAAGTAGCCTATTTTCTTTAAGGCCCTTGCACACTGATTCCGAAATTCGCGTCCGAAATTTTCGCACGTTAAAAATTAAATACGACCTCACGTTGTCAATCACACTTGTACACTGCCTCCGAAACTTGCGTTCATCAAAAAAAAAATCTAATCGGGCTCGATTTTCTGCGTTTTTCGCATCCCTAACAAGGGTTTGAATGGTGTTTTGACAGTTTAGAGCCACAGAATGACGCATACGAAAAAACGCATGCGAAAATTTCGGATTCAATTTCTGAACTTGACAAAATTGATCTGCTGCTGCAGCGGCGGCCAGCAGCTCATGAGGTTTTTTTTGTTTTTGTTTTTGTTTTTTTTCAAGGCAGTAGAAGGTTCTGGAACTTTTTGTGCGCTTCCACATCCCGCGCAACTACGGATCTCCCAGGAACATTCATTATTGCTGCGTACATTTATCCATGTCGGAGTTCTGAGTAGTAGCCTACCAAGATGCGCATGGCATGCGCGAGTGGTGCGCGATCATGGTCGACTGACAACGAGATTTAGCAGCTGAACAAGAATACGGCCGTGTCCCGATTGTTCGCATCACTTTCATCAAATTTTATGTGACATAGCCTAATTTCCAGTAGGCAACTGACTGCAAACGAGCAGGCTTATGTGCAGGGGCTGAGCCCCGGAGAGCTCCGGCCCAATTTAACCACTGACTAGTATCTTTAAAAATGTACTAGTACCAAAAGAATAAGCACTAGTATCTAAAGAATAGGCACTAGTATCTAAATAATAAGCACTAGTAGCTAATGAATAAGTACTAGTACTTAATGGAAAAGATACTAGTATCTAAAAAATAAGTACTAGTAGCATGAAAATAGATACTAGTAGGTTTTAAGGATTAAATGTTAAAACGGCTTGCCGTATGCGTCCTCGATAAAAGGGGCGGATCAAGAACACATCCGGGGATTTGAACTGGCCTTGGCTAGATGTGAACTTTGAATTGGAACAGTACTTGGGCTTGGCCCTTTATTTTACTGTCTATGGCTTGGCCAGCGACAGCATGCATATTGAGAAACGGCCTACGTCTCTCTCTCTCGTCACTCTGCCATTTTAAGCAGGAAAATGCGAAATACGACACGGAAAAAACAGAGCATCAAAGTGATTATCAACCATTATAAAGGAATTTACGTGTAGTTTTTATGATTTTAAAGCTGGAGGATTTGAGAACCTGTATCTTGTAAAAGTTGATCAAGGTGAGTGTTCGTGTGTGACTTTCTCATATTAATATGAATCTCTGGAGGACATTTTACGTGATTGTTTGATATGAAACCTTTAATAAAGGGTTTATTTCACTTCAATGTTTCCTTTGTGTTTCGTGATGTTTGTGATTCTTCAGACGTTTAGCTTTTGCGTTACATAGGCCAATTCACAAAAACGTCAACAAACAGTTTTTTTTAATCGGATCAGTGTGTGTCGATTTGGGTCGGGGTTTGTTTTCTTTTTCACCTGAACTTGTTCAATCAGTGTTTCTCGGTGTCAGTTATTTTTCATAAAATTCTAAATCCAACGGTCGACTTGTTTGTGTGTGTAAAGACCCAATGAGCTTGAGTTAACGCAGTCACATGTCATGATCCTTTTTCTCCCACACTCCAGATATGTTCAGCTAAATTATGAAAGTTGTTTAATTTAATAATTTATATTTATTTATATTTATAATAATTAATAATGTTTTTCATTCAGAATCAGTGGAGGAGATCAAACTCATCAGATTCTCCTGCAGCTTCATCATGGCTGATTCACAAGGATCCAGAGATGGAGATTTTTCTCCAGGGTAGGCACTTTCAACAAACATTACATTACTTCCACCACCACACACACACACACACACACACAGGGTTGCCAACTTTGGGGCTTTGGCTGGAGTGAGACTCTGTAAAACTTCAGTGCGCGCGCACAGAGAAAATTTTTGGCAACCCTAACCCTAATTTTAAAAATGTCAGTCCTTGTTTACTTAGTATAAACCCTGATTTATGGGAAAAAAAAAAAAAAAAAAAAAAAACCGAATAGAATGGAAACATGTTTTCAAAATGTACAATTAATTTATTGATTGATCGATTGATATAATATAATTTGTAAGTCGCTTTGGACAAAAGCGTCTGCTAAATGACTAAATGTACATGTAAATATTAAAAAAATAAGATAGAGGTGATTAAATAACAAACATGTAAAACAACAACATCAAAACAATAAGAAATCTCAAAACAAAAGGGACACATAATAGTTACTCCATCTCCCCAGAAAACCACATCACAAGTTTCACACATTAGGCCTGTTGTAGCCTATGCCACAGTGGCAGAGTTGGCCTGCTTCACCACCTCTGCAGGAGCTCGTATCTGAAGCAGGGTTCGATCCGTTCATGAAACGTAATGTGTCTGTCATGTGACAAATGCACGAAAGACTCGGTAAGTATTTATGTTCCCTGTAAATTATTTTTGGCTGCATTATATTGATTTCTTAATTCAGAATATGATAAAGACTGCGTAGGTGGATGTGTTCATGGAATTTGGCTGTTAAAAGTATAACATTTAAAGCCCCTTGCTATCAAGAGACAGTCTGTTCCTGGTGTCAGTCTTGTTTTGGCCAATAACTGAAAAGGTTCGCTCAGCATCCCATTTGACTGTGGCAGACTCAACACAATCTGGGCAACCTTTCATAATTTGGGGAATTTTAAAATGCCACTTACCCGATTTGACAAAACGTAATTTGTACCATGAGCCTATTTTTATTGAGCAAATAGCTAGCCCACATAACGCACGTCAGACAACGTTCGCAACTATAGTCTGTACGCTCGGCACACAGACTGATTAGGCAAGGCTACGTCTGAAAGGCACACCATTTTATTATCTGCTTACCTTGATTGTCATCCAAACTTTCAAACGCGCATCAGTGGGCTCCGACTCCGAACCTATGCTCCGAACTCTCTCTGAACTTTTCACACGCAACTGAAGTATCAGGTGCAAGGTTTTCAGCGAATCAACGATCAGAGAATACTGCAGTGAGAACGTTGTAGGCAGATGTTACAGCTGTGTGCCTTAAACTCCTCTCCTATCATTAATACGCTGTGGTCTAGTCTAGTAATCAACAGAAAATTAACGGATTGAGAGGGGAGAAACGTGGATTTTGGCGTGACATTTCTTGCGTGTGCGTGAGAGCGTGAGATTGATGCTGAAAGCGTGAGTGTCACGCAAGATGCGTGAGAGTTGGCAACCCTACACACACACACACACACACACACACACACACACACACACACACACACAATCAAACACACACAGATCAAATAAATTTTACTGAAATAATGTTTTTTAGCCTATTTTTGTTTTGAAACTAACATGAAATATTAAAAAGATAATTGTTTCCTCAAAGTACTTTTTGACGCTGGATGAATGTAATCACAGTAATGTAAAGGATTAAACTGAATCTGTTCTCTGTTTCAGTTCAGTCCAGCAGAAGAGCTCAAACCCAAAGTCCAGCTGTGTGTCTATGAAGAGTAACCGCTCTATGGATCCGCCACTAAACTTTAAGAGTGGAGACAAACGGCCTGATCTCAGGTATATCATTTCTATAAAAGATGTGCTTATAGCATAGGCGCCGATACCGTGGGTGCTCCGGGGCTCGAGCACCCACGGAAAATACCGAGCACCCACGTGTGCCGGACTGCCAGTAGGCTACATTCATTTAAAATTAAACATAGCAGTTGGTGCTATGTGAAGCGTCTGTCACACTGTGATTGGTTATGTCGCTGTCAGTCGCCTGCTCCATATCCTTTCCACCAATCACAGCGTTTCTCGGATGAAAGCGCCTCTTTAGTGACCCCGCTCTGTACGCAGAGACACGTTCCTCCTGAAGAATTAACCACAATGGTGAGTCAACAAATCAAATTTATACTGTGTGGACTTGTGTGACAGAGTCCTGCACTGGTTCGGGTACCCGACGGGTGACCCGCAAATTTTACTCAAACGGGTGTAGGTCGGGTCGGTCACGGGGGAAACACGGGTTTAAAACAATCACGTGCAAACGTAAAAATATATGCACATTTTTAGGAACACATGTACAAAAATATGCCTGTATTTCAAGTTAATAAAATAATTTAAAATCCACATCAGTTTATTTGAGCCTTGAGCCCACGCCCTCCCAGGACTCTCTATACCTACTTTCACTTTTAAAAAGTCATCATAACCGCGCGCGCGATCTGCTTGCAGTCGAGATGGATGCTGAGGAGTTGAAGAAAATAATAGCTAGTGAAAACTGAAGAAAACAATGTTGTGAAAGGCTTAGCTGATCGCGGTTACGTGTCAGTTAAACTTTTCATCTCCAATCCTGTCTGTAGCCTATAGTGAGAAGTGGCGCTGTCCTGAGTTGAAAGATAGCCTACTTTACGGCTTTATTATCAAGTAAATAGGTGTGTGTAGTGTTCGTGTCGGCCTAAGGTTCTGAAACGCAAACATTTTTTTTTTTTTTTTTTTTTTTTTAAAGGACGTGCTCCCATGAGCACCCACGGAGGAAAACATAAATCTGCGCCTATGGCTTATAGTATGACACTTTTGAATTAGAATCATATTTTTTCAAAGTCAGTCAGTCAGTCTGATACTAGCAATGACATCAAGTAAATGTAAGCTGAGATTTTTTCCACCTTTATATAATGGAGTAGGTGTAAAATTGAGTGGATTGTTTTTAACTGCTGGTTCAGGGCCCATATTCATCAAGCTTCTCAAAGTGTCATTTTAGTCTTAAAGGGTTAGTTCACCCAAAAATGATTTTGGAGTGATTTACTCCAACTCTGAGCGAACTCCACAGGGCTTCTCAGGTGCTGCCTGCGAGCAAATCACTCCGCCCAAGTAGCAGTGCTTCGCCTTCTGAGAATATAGTTCCCAGTATGTATACGGTTAGAAGATGGCTGTCTCATGTGACCTTGTTATTTGTGCACGCTGTGACTATACAAATCACAACATGTAAATAGGAAAATGTTGGCGTTATTTTGTCACTTATTGGGAGCAGTATGCTAGCTGGAGCCGTTTATCTCCAGTCTTTGTGCTAAGCTAGGCTAGCGGTGGGTATGTCAGACAGAGTTATGGCACGCATGGAGATGAGAAGGGTATGTATGGACTTATCTAACTCTGGGAGATACGGTGAATAAGCTAAAGTCCCAAAAAGTCTGCGAGTTCCTTTAAGTAAGGAAATCTATTCAGTGATTGGTCCATGCTTATGTCATCATCAAAAATCCCGTTTGTGGCACAGCAAAGTGTTGTGAATCATCTCTAAGACTGACACTTAAACTATGACTGAGATGCTTGATGACTAACTTCTAAGCACAGCTTTGAGCCAAGAATTGTTTCACTCTTAAGTCCATTCTTAGCAGTGTTCTTGTGAGTAATTCTCAGAGGCTTGATAAATATGGGTTCAGATTTTTTGAAAGCTTCACGGTGTCTGGTCAGAACAGTGATGTTTCACAGCAAGAGCACCGTTACAAGAGTACAGTAGGGTGGTTTATCTTTAAAGGTCAGCAAAACATTGGTTTCTTTAGTCGGTTGAGCCTTCGTCCTCCATTTTGCCTTTGAGAAAAGAGTCATGTGATCGTGGTTGATGTTCACCTGAGTTGAATCATTCTATAATTCTATAGTTGATTTCAATTGGTTTGTTTTGAATTCCTACTTCTTAATATTACCGGTTTTCTCAGTCGCTTTGGTACAATTGTTGAATCATGCTTATCATTTGCAAACAAGTGAGTTAATTTATCAAAATAATTGTAATCAAAGTTTGAAAAACAGTGCAAACCAGTTACAAACATTAAAGCGAAAGTACACAACATTTATGTGGTCTTTTATAAGTCTCTATTCTTTATATTTTACTTAGTTTTAAAACCAGTTCAGTCCAGCAGAAGAGCTCAAACCCAGAGTCCAGCTGTGTGTCTATGAAGAGTAACCGCTCTATGGATCCACCACTAAACTTTAAGAGTGGAGACAAACGGCCTGATCTCAGGTATATCATTTCTATAAAAGATGTGCTTATTGTATTTGATTTTTATGAAATTGTTATTAATATATAGCAGTTTAATGAGTTACAATCTTGCTAGTTTCAGTCACTATTAATGATTATCATTGTGCTCTTGTGTAAAGCTCTATGTATTGTATTGTTAATACATTCACTCACTGTAAAAGCTTTTGGTCTGTTACTCAGTTAATGACACAATTACATCAATATCAGTGTGTCTGATTTTTAACCCTCTCATTCTGATTTAAGGTCAAACCTTCTATCCAGACCAGTTAAAAACAAAACTGTGTACAAGCCTGTGATTCAACCACAGGACTTTAATGAAAGCATGTATCCTGGTTTCAGGTAAAATGCAGGACTTTTTTGTTGTCGTTGTTTAATTTTAGGTGCTGCAATTCACATGACAAATCACTCAAACACATGATTAATGATTAACACATTTCAGAAACCTAATGATGTTCTGTGTCCCATAAATAGTTTTGTAAATTATGTATATTTACTTCTCTAACTTGTGTAATAATGTGATATTTTAATCTTACAGCAATGACTCTAAACCTGCTGAAGTCCTCAACACACTGAGATCAAATCTGAGACAGAAGTTTGAGTGTTTGTATGAGGGAATATCAAAGCAGGGAAACCCAACACTCCTGAATGAGATCTACACAGAGCTCTACATCACAGATAGTGAAAGTGGAGAGATCAATAATGAGCATGAGGTGAGACAGATTGAGACACAGTCCAGGAGAGCAGAAACCGAGGACACACCGATCAAATGCAGTGACATCTTTAGACCTTTATCTGGACAAGACAAACCCATCAGAACTGTGCTGACAAAGGGAGTCGCTGGCATTGGAAAAACAGTCTCTGTGCAGAAGTTCATCCTGGACTGGGCTGAAGGGAAAGAGAATCAGGACGTCCAGCTCATATTTCCACTTGCTTTCAGAGAGCTCAACTTGATGAAGGACAAAACACTCAGTCTTTCAGATCTTCTTCATGCCTTTTTCCCTGAAACAAAAGAAATGGAAATATCCAGTGATGAATATAAAGTGTTGTTCATCTTTGATGGTCTGGATGAGTGTCGTCTGTCTCTGAACTTTAAGAGCGAAGTGAAACTGTGTAATAAATCTGAATCAGCCTCAGTGGACGAGCTGCTGACGAACCTCATTGTGGGGAATCTGCTTCCCTCGGCTCTCATCTGGATCACCTCCAGACCAGCAGCAGCGGATCTCGTCCCCTCTGAGTGTGTCCATCGAGTGACAGAGGTACGAGGCTTCAGTGACACACAAAAGGAGGAATACTTTAGGAAGAGAATCAATGATCAGAGTCTGGCCGACAGGATCATCTCACACCTGAAGTCCTCAAGGAGCCTCTTTATTATGTGCCACATCCCAGTGTTCTGCTGGATCTCAGCCACTGTTCTAGAGAAGATGTTGAGTGAAGCAGAGAGAGGAGAGATTCCCAAGACTCTCACTCAAATGTACACACACTTCCTGCTCATTCAGACCAACATCAAACATGAGAAGAACTATGAGAAGAAAGTGAAAGATGAAGACATGATTGTCAAACTGGGGAAACTGGCTTTCCAGCAGCTTGTGAAAGGCCACCTGATCTTCTATGAGGAAGACCTGAGAGAGTGTGGCATTGATGAGACAGAAGCATCAGTTTACTCAGGATTGTGCACTCAGATCTTCAGAGAGGAGTTGGGCTTGTGTCAGGGGAAAGTCTTCTGCTTTGTTCATCTGAGCATTCAGGAACATCTAGCAGCTCTATATGTGCATCTCTCCTTTATCAACAATAACATCAATGTGTTTGACCAGATTACCAAACCAACTAATGGAGACAAAGTGTCACTATCTGATCTCCATCAGAGAGCTGTGGATGAGGCTTTAGACAGTAAAAATGGGCATCTGGACCTTTTCCTTCGTTTCCTTCTGGGTCTGTCAGTGAAGTCTAATCAGAGTCTCTTACAAGGACTAAAGACACAGACAGCAAACAGCTCTCACAACAATGAGAGAACAGTTGACTATATTAAAGAAAAGATCAGCGAGAATCCCTCTCCAGATAAATACATCAATCTGTTTCACTGTCTGAATGAACTGGGTGATCTTTCTCTAGTGAACGAAGCTCAACCTCATATGAGCCGTGGAGGATTACGTGATGTGAAACTCTCCTCGTCTCAGTGGTCAGCTTTAGTGTTTGTGTTGTTGTCCTCAGAGAAGACACTGCAGATTTTTGAACTGAAGAGATTAATTGGAGACAGAAATGATCAGTAAGTAACACTGAGTACAATCATTACAGTCTAAAACATTATGAACAAAGATAAACTAAGAGATCAGAGGTGTTTAAATCACGGGACACAGATTGATTTCTGGGATATTATACATAATTTGCTGGTGTTTCTCAAACCATGGCTGTGTCCTAGTAAGTCTGCATATCTCGACTGCCACGTCATCAAGCACCTCTGAAGGCCGTCTCAGTTTGAAGGATGTTTTGAAGACAGACTTCATTTTGTGTCTTTAATTCAGCTCATTTTGAAGGATGCATCAAGTATATCCTTCGTGTTCTTCAGTCTCCCACAATCCTTTGCACACATTCTAATTCATGTAAAAGAACTGATGGAAAACGAATCGGCACTGAGTTTATCTGAGTTCATTATGAAATGTAAGACACAGATAATGTATTCGGAGATGAAGGCATACATGTTATCTTTCGTTTCTGTGTAAATTAATCACTGAACACTAAACTGACAATAATGTAAGACACTGGGAGACACAGACGGCTGTCATTCACTGTATTGCATTCAGTTAATATAAAGATATTTAATAGGAAGTATTTTTTATTAAGTATTTTAAATTAATTTTTAATAGTATTTTTGTGCCATGACCGTGGGGCAGAACATGTGTGATGTAGCCATGCACACTTACTAGAGCGTCTCATTCTAGTGTTTAATGCTGAGGACTCGAAGGACCCGTGTAACTTAATTTTCCAGTTGAGTGCAGGCCCGGAGTGGGTAATCGGGAGAATCGGGCGAATTCCCGGTGGGCCGCCTCACTTTTGGGCCGGTCGAGGATTTTTTTTTTTTTTTTTTTTTCACATTTCAATGTCACGTTAGTTACATAGGCTACTTTCGCATTCTGACACCGCAGCACGCAGCCTCTGCATGGGTTGTACCATGTGAGGGAGTTCTCCCCTCCCCTCCTATAGAGTTGGTTGGGTCCGTAGTCCGTCTTTTCCGAAACGTTTTCTCAGGTAGGCTACCGCGGCACCGCCGGCGCCTACTGATAGCTGGGCCGGCCCTGCAGTAACGCGTCAGGGAGGATGGATGGGAGGAAGAGGCCAGGAGGTTTGGAAGCTTTGTTTCCGCCACAGAATAAAACATTTTAAAAGATAATTGCAACTTTTTATCTCTTTATTTCTCAGAATTGCGACATATGAAGTCAAAATTGCGTGAAATAAAGTCGCAATTGCGTGTTATAAAGTCAGAATTGCGAGAAATAAAGTCAGAATTGCGTGATATAAAGTCGCAATTGTGTGTTATAAAGTCAGAATTGCGAGATATAAATTCAGAATTGTGTGAAATAGTCGCAATTGCTGCTTATAAAGTCAGAATTGCAAGATATAAAGTCAGAACTGCGTGAAATAAAGTCGCAATTGCTTATAAAGTCAGAACTGCAAGATATAGAGTCAGAATTGTGATATAAAGTCGCGTTATAAAGTCAGAATTGTGAAATATAAAGTCAGAATTGTGTGAAAAAGTCGCAATTGCTTCTTATAAAGTCTAAGTGAATTATTATTTAACGTTTACATTATATGTTAACCCATGGTATTAATACAAACTACACAACAGTAAGAGCTGAACTGTTGCTTCATTTATCCAATTTAGAAAAAGTGCTAATTTGGAATTCCACCATGGAAAAAGTGGGCCGGTCTTGGGCCTGAAACTCCCGGGCTGAAAAGTGGCCCCACTCCGGCCCTGGTTGAGTGCGTGAGCCTTTCAAAGTAAACTCATTTGACTGTTGTGTGCGCACAGTCTGCACAATCACAAAAATTGGGCTGCAAGTGGATCCTCCTGATGATGAAAGTTACGTCACGCGGGTGGCCAAAGTAAACTTTATAAAACAGTTAATCACGCAGGGCATATTAAATTATTGTTGTTATTATTATTAGGCTACTTTTATCATTAATATTACAGTTCATTTGCCCAGCAATAATTTCATAGTGCATCACCGCATAACTGACGCGCTGTGAGGATAAAGATTAGATTAGCTTACTTCTCATTTCAAAGACAACTTGTTGAACACAAAACACTTCTTGATTCATGAAAATATGCATTTTTTCACTAGGGGCCACAAGTGAAGTATTAAGAAAATAAATTAGATTAATAATGTCTCATCATCATTTTTCTTTATCACCAGTTGCTGGCAAAATGATGGACAATGATTCACATTTTGTGCGCATCATTTCCTGTGACAATAAAACTAAGTAAATTATTAAATAAGCAAGTAGGTCAATAAACAAGTAACAAGCAAACAAACTTGCGTGCTTAATTTTTTTACAAATAATTTGCTGATGCAGGTACAAAAATACTTTTTTTCTTGCCCCTAGTGGCTTCTACAATTATAGATACTAAAACAACTTTTTCTCATGTCCTTTTATAAAGCAGTGTTTAATTAAAAAAATATTTGAGGGTATTTAGGAAGGTATAATGTATTATTTACTTATGATATGAATTATTATTGTTATTGTTAGCATGAATAATTAACTTATTTATTTTTTATTTTCAATTAGTATCACACAAAACACTGGAGATGAAGTTCTTCAGAAGCTGCTGCCTGTGGTTACAGCAACTAGATCAGCTCGGTAAGTGACACTGAGAACAAGCATCACTGTTAAAACATAACAGTTCTTACTTAAACATTATAAATGAATGGTTTTTTAAAAAAAAATATGAGTCACACTTCAGCTTTTAAACCCTCCAGCTATCTGACCTTCTACTTAACCGTTTTTTATGATATATGTGTGAGAAATTTATTTTAAAATATATGCATTTATAATGTATGTATATAAACATTTATATGTAGACTTTTTTATATTCATTTAAATTTAATTTATATGTTAATACATTTATATTTAGTGAAAAAACAGATGTTTTCAATGTATTTCATTTTATCAGTTTTATATAATCTTTCTCCCTCACATAGAGACATAATCTCTTAGAATAACAGTTAAACTTACTGATATATTGAATTCATTGTTTAAAAAAATAGATATTGCACAAATTATAATCACAATTAAGAAAAACAAAGATTTCTGTTTTGATCTGAGAGTGAAGAGTGTGTCATTGTTCATGTGTTTGATCTGTAAATGATTGAACAGATGAGCTGCTCCTCATTAAGGTGTTTCTGCAGTTCTGATAGTCACTGAAAAACACACTTTGCAGAGATGGCAAAAGTACTCACTTCCCGTACTCAAGTAGAAGTACAGATACTTGTGTTAAAAAATACTCTGGTAAAAGTAGAAGTACTAATTTAACTTCTTTACTCTAGTAACAAAGTACAGGCTTGTAAATTTACTTAAAGTATAAAAGTAAAAGTAGCCTTGACAACCATTTTTTATGCAAAGCTACCTGGACCACACAAATGTTACTAGAGTGCAATCTGAGAAACTTAAGTGGATATGGAAAAAAGGTTCTTTATATGCCATTGCCTACATTTTAAACAGATGTCTGCATCTAAAACATTACATCATTGTTTATTGTTTATTATTATATACAGGTGCTGGTCATAAAATTAGAATATCGTCAAAAAGTTGATTTATTTCAGTAATTCCAATAAAAAAGTGAAACTTGTATATTATATAGACTCATTACATGCAAAGTGAGATATCTCAAGCCTTTATTTGTTATAATTTTGATGATTATGGCTTACAGCTTATGAAAACCACAAAATCAAAATCTCAGAAAATTAGAATATTACATGAAATCACACAGTAATTACACAGTAATCCCATGGTCATTGAACCAGGTTTTGGTTCTTTTGGCAGTGTGGGCAGGTGCAAATCCTGCTGGAAAATGAAGGAAGCATGAAGTGCTCTGGAAATGTCCTGGTGGACGGCTGCATTGACTCTGGATTTAATAAAGCACAGTGGACCAAAGTCCTCTTTTCTGATGAGAGCAAATTTTGCATCTCATTTGGAAACCAAGGTCCCAGAGTCTGGAGGAAGAATGGAGAGGCACACAGTCCAAGATGCTTGAAGTGAAGTTTCCACAGTCTGTGTTGGTTTGGGGAGCCATGTCATCGGCTGGTGTTGGTCCACTGTGCTGTCCACTCAACGCAGCCGTCTACCAGGACATTTCCAGAGCACTTCATGCTTCCTTCAGCAGACAAGCTTTATGGAGATGCTGACTTCATTTTCCAGCAGGATTTGCACCGGCCCACACTGCCAAAAGAACCAAAACCTGGTTCAATGACCATGGGATTACTGTGTAATTACTGTGTGATTTCATGTAATATTCTAATTTTCTGAGATTTTGATTTTGTGGTTTTCATAAGCTGTAAGCCATAATCATCAAAATTATAACAAATAAAGGCTTGAGATATCTCACTTTGCATGTAATGAGTCTATATAATATACAAGTTTCACTGTTTTAACGGAATTACTGAAATAAATCAACTTTTTGATGATATTCTAATTTTATGACCAGCACCTGTACATTATTGATTATTGTGACAGAGACTGGGACTCCAGGTTAATAGGATTCTGACTGAGTAGCAAGATATTAATTCAATTGTGATTCTGTGAGAATTCACAGATCCAGTCTCTCTTTTTTAATCTTCCCCTTAACATTTAAAGGAATCTACATGTATGTGTGTGCTCAAATATGGCTTCTGGAATGGATAAAATATGATTTACTAAACAGACATTAACCCTCTGGGGTCTAAGGGGTTTTTGGGGTCCTTGAGATGTTTTGACATGCCCTGACATTTGTGCTTTTTTCAGTTGTTTATAAACATATTAATGGCAAAGGTGTCATTACACTCACATAATATGTGAGCAACATGTATGTACATGTTTGTATTTTCGAGAGAATAATGTTTATGCATGGTTATTGAAAAAACAAAAAAATCAAAGTTTCTGAAATAAGGGCACAATACATTGATTTAAATTTTTTAAGACACATTTTGTTTGCAAAGGCAATATGCGTGGGGGCGTGAATGATCATGAATAATGATGTGGTTCACACATGAGAAGACAATGACCCGCATAATGCATAATGAGCCTTTCATTCAGGTGTGTCACTGAGAGGGTACCACAAGTAAAGAATGTGTTTCTTTAACTTGATGTGTTTTATCCAGCTGATGTGTGCGTTGACACGTTTGCATGGATTGCCTCAGATCATTTGCGTTTGAATAGCGCATGCTCTCCATGGGCGTGTTCACATTAGTAGATAATGAGCTATAATGAGAACGACTGACATCTCTCTTTTCATACAGATTACATAAACTGCGAATATTTGTTTTTTTTATATAAATTACTTCATTTAAAATAAAAGAATTATAAATTACTTCATTTAAAATAAAAGAATTCAAGCTTTATGCCTGTGTGCCTGTGTGACTGAGTATTCGCTGAGTTACAGTTCATTTTCAGACGCGTTTCAGAATGGACTTCACTGACAGAGAGAAAGCAGAACTGTCATCATGTTTATTTTTCTATATTTTGGCAAAAAGCACAACACTTTGTTTTTATTGTGAGTATACACAAAACAAGTAATAAAAACTCGGTGAGTGTTTTAGCGCAATTTTCTCACGTCATGGGATCACAACACTAAGAGACAGTAAATCTTTTCCTGGATTTTTGTGCTTTCCCGAGATTAGACCTTCCTTAACATAATGCCGAAAACCCGAAGTCTCTAGGTGGTCTGGTTGAGGAGTAGATAGAAGTGCAAGATTGGTGCGCACAGACGCACAGAACAGAAATCATGAGTTAACAAGCGCAATTTTGTCCGGTGGAAAATTGTGCTAAAAATAGACACTTAACAGGATCGAATGATGTATAACACTTATATGTAAGATCCAAATCAACAGTGTATTATACACTGATAAGAAAAAGAGCAAGCTGGTCATGAAGCGATCGCCGACCCCAGGGCCAATTGAGGCCATGTCCACACGAATACATTTTCATTTGAAAACGTATATTTTTCTCTCCGTTTTGGCCTTCCGTCCACACTGAGACGGCGTTTTTATTAATGAAAACAAAGCTTTTTTGAAAACACACTCTAAAGTGGATACATTTGAATTTTGAAAACGCCTTTTTCACGTTGTAGTGTGGACTGTGAAACTGGTGGGATTTAAAAACGATGACGTAAATTTACGCATGTGACGCATATTGTACCAATAGATATTCATGTTTATACCAGTATTGTGCCTGTTATGTGCTATTAACTTTTACACTGTTGCTAAAAATATTCTACATTGCACACTTTTCATATCACAGTCCTGAAAAGATGACAGAATTTACTCGTGAATTTAGCATTTTTCAAAAGTTTCTCATCCACACTGAAACACTAGCGTCCGAAAACTCTAGTGTGGATGGAGAGCATTTATAAATGAAAACGCAGTTTTCAAATGTATCCGGATTAATGTAGATGTAGCCTAAGAAGTTCCCCATACTTTCGTATAAGAATCGTATAAGAAATGAACTGGCAGCTCGTAAATCTTTGAACATGGAGTGCTAATAAAAATAAATGTAATATGTCAGGCTCCCAATTTTTACAATTGAAGTGCTATAAAAGTTCAATGTGCATTGTATTAAAAAAATCTTTATTGATATGCAAATAGACAATAGACATCCAGCAAAAGAAAAATGGCAAGTGATGTATGCCCTCAAATCTGTAGATGTGCATGGATTTGTCCTGAATCCCTTCAAGAACTTGGGAGCAACAAGGGTATACAGACCCTCTGTAATGCGTAACGTGTCATAACGTAATTGTGTGTAGTGCAGTGAGTGAGTGAAAAAACGGGCGTGTGTGTCTGGGATGGACAGGGAGAGAGAGACCATAAGTGATCAAATGTAAACCTCAAAGGATGATTGGAAATGTCTTGCTGCTTGCCTGCGAATCTCTGGGATCTCCGTTTTCTTCATTTTCAATAATGTCACCGTCCATCCTACTATGTGCTAACGTTACCGCCATCAAGCCGCAATGATTTGCCGCGAATGAATGCCGCCGAATCTGTAGAGTTGTCTTGTAGTGGAAAGTACAGATATTCGTGTTAAAAATAAAAAGTAAAAGTAAAAAGTTGGCACAAAATAAATAGTAAAGTAAAAATATTTGAAAAATCTAAGTATTTGTACTTCGTTACTTCCCATCTCTGACACTTTGACATTGTGATATGGGTCAATGACATATGGATTTTCAACAGGCCAATTTTAAAATACAAGAAAAAAAAATACCTGTTGCAATTGTTCAAACATTAAGGATGCTGTGTACACCTAAATTCATTTTAAAATTTTAATTTAAGTGATTTTAGTGTTTTTTCATCTAGATGAATTGTCCGTAGCCTTAAAAAATGTCATGTTGTCAGGCTGCAGGGTAGATGAAGTAGGAGGCAAACTCGCAGATGAAGTAATCCAAGGTTTTAATTCACAATCTCACAAAAACAAGGAACAGGGAGCATGTGCTCAGGCAAAGATCGCCTAACATAAAACATTGACCGACAAGTGAAGACTGAAACACTCAGGGCTTAAATACAGGGGAGAACAGATCAGGGAAACAAGACACAGCTGACAAGACTAACGAGGAACCAGGTGATACAAATGAACTAATGAGGGTAACCATGGAAACCAAGGAGTGGCGGGAAAACAGAACAAAGGAAGACATGTGACCAGTGACAAAAACACTCAGACAGAACAGAATCGTGACATAACTCCCCCCTCCCGGTAGGCGCGTCCTCGCGCCGTAGAAAGACCAAAGGGGTGGGAGGGTGGGCGCCCTGGAGGCTGACGGGGAAGACAAGGCAAGGGAGACAAGGCAGGAAGCCTCCAGGGCGGAGCAGACTGTAGGTGTGGCCACGGTGGAGCAGACCCTTCGGGCGGCCACGGCGGTGAGGACCCTTCGGGCGGCCACGGCGGAGAAGACCCTTCGGGCGGCCACGGCGGAGAAGACCCTTCGGGCGGCCACGGCGGAGAAGACCCTTCGGGCGGCCACGGCGGAGAAGACCCTTCGGGCGGCCACGGCGGAGAAGACCCTTCGGGCGGCCACGGCGGAGAAGACCCTTCGGGCGGCCACGGCGGAGAAGACCCTTCGGGCGGCCACGGCGGAGAAGACCCTTCGGGCGGCCACGGCGGAGAAGACCCTTCGGGCGGCCACGGCGGAGAAGACCCTTCGGGCGGCCACGGCGGAGAAGACCCTTCGGGCGGCCACGGCGGAGAAGACCCTTCGGGTGGCCATGGTGGTGAGGACCCCTCGAGTGGCCAGGACGGAGCTCTATGGCCCCCCCCCAAAAAATACTTGGGGAAAGTCCCGGGTACCAGAGAGGGCTCGGTGCAGGGCAGCGACGAGGGCTCGGTGCTGGGCAGATCCAGCGACGAGGGCTCGGTGCTGGGCAGATCCAGCGACGAGGGCTCGGTGCTGGGCAGATCCAGTGACGAGGGCTCGGTGCTGGGCAGATCCAGCGACGAGGGCTTTGTGCTGGGCAGATCCAGCGGTGAGGGCCTTGTGCTGGGCAGATCCAGCGGTGAGGGCTTTGTGCTGGGCAGGACCCGCGGTGAAGGCTTTGTGCTGGGCGGAACCAGCGGCGAAGAGGGCTCTGAGCTGGGCGGAACCAGCGGCGAAGAGGGCTCTGAGCTGGGCGGAACCAGCGGCGAAGAGGGCTCTGAGCTGGGCGGAACCAGCGGCGAAGAGGGCTCTGAGCTGGGCGGGACCAGCGGCAAAGAAGGCTCTGAGCTGGACAGGACCAGCGATGAAGAGGGCTCTGCGCTGGACGGAACCAGCGGCGAAGAGTGCTTTGAGCTGGACGGAACCAGCGGCGAAGGGAGCTTCAAGCTCGGCGGAATAAGAGAAAACAAAATCTCTGCGGGCATGACGCTGTCAGTCTTTAGCTCGGCGGGCATGAAGCTCACTGTCTCAGGCGCGGCGGGCATGACGCTCACTGTCTTGGCTTCGGCAGATCTGGCGTGAAGTGCAGGCTCAGCTGGACTGGCGTGACGTGCAGGCTCGGCTGGACTGGCGTGAAGTGCAGGCTCGGCTGGACTGATGAGAGGAGTGCCTGGAAGGGTGCTGGCGAGATCCTCTTCACCAGAGCATACTGTGAAAGCAGAATTACAACTCACCAACACCCATTCCACAAAGGCAGCGAAATTATCTTTCGGGCCTTCTCCAGTCAACTTCTCTCTGCTTGAGTCGTCCAGACTCACCCGGTAGAATGTGCAGAGGCAGTAGTCCGGATAGTGAGTGAGAGAAGCAGTCTCTAGAAAGCTCTGCGTGTGGTCCTCCAATGTTTGATCCCCCTGATCCAAACACAGGAGGCGGACAGCGGGGATATCCATTTTTGCGGTCGGTCAATCTGTCAGGCTGCAGGCTAGATGAAGTAGGAGGCAAACTCGCAGATGAAGTAATCCAAGGTTTTAATTCACAATCTCACAAAAACAAGGAACAGGGAGCATGTGCTCAGGCAAAGATCGCCTAACATAAAACATTGACCGACAAGTGAAGACTGAAACACTCAGGGCTTAAATACAGGGGAGAACAGATCAGGGAAACAAGACACAGCTGACAAGACTAACGAGGAACCAGGTGATACAAATGAACTAATGAGGGTAACCATGGAAACCAAGGAGTGGCGGGAAAACAGAACAAAGGAAGACATGTGACCAGTGACAAAAACACTCAGACAGAACAGAATCGTGACACATGTGGTGCAACCATGATTTATCTTAAAATTAATTAATTTCCTTAACATGCTTAAACATTTTTTTTACAAGTTCTTAGTAATTAAAGTGTTTAGAAACCAAGAATTTGCATTTCTTTTGAGTTTTTGTAAATGATCTCATTTTTTGTTCTATAATTTCTGAGTTGCCTTCTTAAATCTAGTTAACAGACTTATTTTTCCTGTAAATCACATAAGACTGATAGAATTTAAAAAAAAATGTAATTTACTAAAGCATACTGTATCAGTGATTCATATTTCAGCCACAGAAACAAGATATTTTATTTTAAATTTAATACAGTAATTGCTTTTATTGGTCGCACCACATGATAAGTGGTCGCTCCAAATGACATGAAGACCATATATAGTTAAAAATCTATTTAAAGAGATCAATGAACAATACATTTTATATAAAAAAAAATAGATTTAAACCAGATTTTATACAAATTTCACAGAATTTTCCTGAACATAAACATTTTATAAACTTTTTTTAAATAAAAATCACAAACACAAGTGTACCATTTAATTTAACCTGACTTATAATTTCTTTCTAACAAATAATAATGTTATAGATATAAATTATTTCATAAAAGTATTGTATACAGGTAACATTTGGGGTCAATAGTTTTTTTTTAAAGTAATTAATACTTTTATTAATCAAAGACACATTCAGTGTCACATTCAGGCGCAGGCTACAATGTTACGAAAGATTCTATTTCAAATAAATGCTGTTCTTTTGAACTTTCTATTCATCAAATAATCCTGACATATAAAATGTATCACAGTTTCCACAAAAATATGAACATTGATAATAATCAGAAATGTTTCTTGAGCAGCAAATCATTAGTGACCCTGGATCACAAAACCAGTCACAAGTTGCACAGGGTATTTGTGGCAATAGCCAACAATACATTGTATGGGTCAAAATTATAAATTTTTCTTTTATTCCAAAAATCATTAGGATATTAAATAAAGATCATGTTTTATATTTTTTAAATGTCCTACCATAAATTTATAAACATTTATTTTTGTGAGTGAATATAGCAATATTGCAAACATAAATGGACAACTTTAAAGGCGATTTTTCTCATATTGTACAAAGAGTAAACATAAACTGTCTGAAATATATAAAAAATATCCCAAATTGCATAAAAATCTATTCCAAATGATACTAAAGTAAAGTACTTTTTTAAATATAAACCATCAATTGAATATAAAAGCATAAAACTGCCAATCTAGGACATATATCTATCATGGAAAACAGTCTGCAGTGGTCGCACCACATGATATTTTCAAATTCAGTAAAAATTTACAGGCACAGAATTGGCCACCTAAACAAGCTTGCCAAAAAAGGTCACTATGAAATTTATAATAAAAATATATATTTGTAGAAATAACTTTAATATTATTATTTTTTTTTTTTGAGGTCATACCACATGACATCCAAATGTGGCAACTACATACCAACCATTACAAAGGTTTAGTTTTTTTCCAATTTGAGATAATTACAAACCTGCTTGCTGCTTCTGTGGGTCCTTGGTAAATTGGTTTATAATATAACTTCCTGTGTTTGAATAGTTTTCAACATAAAAGTCCCAAAATGGTAGTTCCTTGATTGTCACACCACATGATATTTCATAACATGGACATCATCGGACAGTTTGTTTGTATATTATGATGGAAATATAAATACAAATGCTTTGAATTTTTTTAAAGGATTACAAAATATTTTGGAAATCATGCCAAATAATGCAGAATATAAATTTTTATAAATTCAGAGTAATTTCAAAGACGTTTTCAAAACAGAAGTTATGGCCGGACGGTTACACCACATGATTTTTTGACACAATAACCAAAAAAATAACAAATAAGTAAAGGTTTTTGAAAAGTTAAAGTGAGTACATACATGGGAGAGGTACTACAAATAACAGGGCGATTCCATGCAAATGTCAACCTTGCCATGAAAAAATAAAGTTATTATCAAAATATCAAAACCCTTTCTAAGTTGTCCATTTGGGTCTGCATTTTATTGTATTGATGTGCTGTCATGAAAATTTTAAGGAAATTTCTGTGTTTATTCACCTCAGATAAGGTGTGTGCACAGATGCTTTTTCAAACAAACATATTTCATGCTTTAAAAAGAAGGATCAAAGACTCCTTTTTTATACTTTATGTTGACAGTAAGCATTTTGCAGAAAGATGGGAGCATGACTGAGATATAAATACACCCACTTTGTTATAACTGCATTGCCCTTTAAATATATAAAGGCTATATTTAGGAAGTCACGACGCTTCAGTGCTGTGTCACGTCCGTAAGGATTTAAAGAATAAGTTTATATTGTATAATAATTATTATTACAATTAATTTGAAACTTTATGTACAAAGCCAAAATACGTCTATTCTCGTTATGATTGACAATTCATTTCACTTATTTGCTCTAAACAACCTAATTATGCGTTACGGACGTGACCGTTACGAACGCTTCATGTTAAATCATGCATGATTTGACGAGCGCATATTTGTTGAATGAATGAATGAATGAATTTATTTCCAGCAATATAATGACACATAACAAAAGGCAATCGAGAAGCATTCTGATTAAATCAATACGAAAAGATAAATTCATCAACTTTACAACATAAATCGATATATTGCTTGAAACGGAGTGGGAATAAGTCAAACTTATTTAAACCCACCCCGGTCTTTCAACATGTTCAACATGTTACTCTTAAAAAACCCGCACATATTTTAATTTGATCTCTATTACTGTACATCAGAACATTTTAGAAATCAATTAATACTAGTAGGCTACCATAATGTTAGCATTATTACAGTCTCAGAGAGAGAGAGAGAGAGAGAGAGAGAGAGAGAGAGAGAAGACGCGCCTTTCGTGATGACGACTCACTTTCTTTCCCGCGAAAGACAATTTCGGCTCACTTTCTTTCCCTTTCTTTTGACTTAAGAGTAAGACAATAACATTTCAGTTATTCTTACAATGCATTGGCTAATATTGCAATAATGTGGCTATTTTATGATGAAATGACCGATATGATGAAAATACAAAATAGCTGCTGGTGTATTTTAGCAATTCCGGATCATTCGGGGTCTATAGTAAACACCACATTATCAAGCAATATCATGCCCGAATTGAGTTTTGAATATGGCGGGAAATCAATGCCAATAATCACCGAGCACACAACTGATGCTAGCGCGCGCAGGGTTTGAATGAGCATGACATCTCCTCTGCACGCAATACAAGCCCTCGCGCGCGCGCATGATCATTCCCCACGCGCTCGCGCTTTATCTGCTCTCACCTGCTGCTTTTGCTCGCTCGAACACTTTTATTTTTGGCAGTCGAGGGGCGGGACTTACTGTTTTAATAACCTCAAATGTCATTGGTTACTTTTCCCCTTTTCCAGAAGTCAGTTGCGATTGGACGCCTGTCCAATGACTCGTAATTCACTTGACTTGAGACACGAGACATCACTTCATTTGTTTTATTTATTGTGGTTTATTAATGTGTAATGTGATTTAATGCATTGTTAATATAGAATAGATTCTTACCAGATAGGCTACTTTATTAACAGAAAGTCTTATTGCATTGTGTTGTTAAGAGATATTTAGGCTACAGACTAATGACGCATTTCCATGGTTATTAGCATTGCAAATTGACCAAATTTTTTATAAATTTTTAGGTAATATAAGTGGTTAATTATGTTTTATATTAAATGCAAAAGGGGTTCTGGCTTCTCAAGTTAAGATACAGTACACAGCATGAATTAGCTTAAAAATGCCTTTTCAGAATTTGCCACAAAATATAGAGGAACAAAATTAAACCCAGCAAATTATTAAACACAGCAAATTAGATATTAAAATATCATATAGTGATCTTAACCATCTAACTTTTTGTAAGCTAATAACTTAACTAGATGCACCGCATCGCGGTACAAAATATGACCGCCGCTCAGGCCTGCACTGGCTTTCCACAAAAATAAATGACGTGGAGTAATTTGGCTGTATTGTGTGTTTATGTATATACCTAAAAAAAGTAGTAGTATGTGCATGTCTGTCTGTGTGTGTGTGTGTGTGTGTGTGTGTGTGTGTGTGTGTGTTTGTGTATGTGTGTGTCTGTGTGTGTGTGTGTGTGTGTGTGTGTGTGTGTGTGTCTGTGCGTGTATGTATGTGTGCGTACATGTGTGCGCGTGTATGTATGTGTGCGTACATGTGTGCGCGTGTGTGTTTGTGTGTGTGTGTGTCTGTGCATGTGGATTTGTATGTGTGTGTATGGGTGTGTGTCTGTGCGTGTGGATGTCAGTGTGTGTGCATGCTTGCGTTTGTTTGTATTCCTGCATGTGTGTGTGTGACAGTATCATCCTAAACCAGCAACCCTTCGCTCAACAGCACCATCTACAGGCCGATGAGTGTACAGTCACTAAATGTGCACATAAATGAATTTATTTTATACCCCCCCATGGATGAAATTCTACGAAACTTAGCAGAGCATACCCCCAGAGGATGTCAAGTTAATCATACACATGAAATAAGGTGCAGTTCTGAACATCTCCACTGAAGATAGGGGTGATTAAAGCAGAATAATATTGCATTTTCATTTTTTATGGGAGGGGCGCAAATCACAAATGAGTGATTATGGGCTAGGTTGATGTGGGCCCTTAAGAGCAACATACCATAAAAATTTCTTCATCCTCGGTGCCACGGTTCAGGTAGTTATTTAGGAAAAACTGCATTTTTTTGGGTTTGGGGGGGCCCAGCGCGGGGGGGGAGTGGCCCCCGGGGACCAAACGAAATTTTTCCGTAGAAGTCTAGTGGGGCTACATGCCCACCAAATTTCATGTTCCCCGGTGTTTTGGTGTCCCTGGTATCGTTGAAGAAAAATTTACGGGGGCCCCAGCGCGGGGGGGGAAGTGGCCCCCGGGGACCAAACGAAATTTTTCCGTAAAAGTCTAGTAGACCAACATACCATAAAAATTTCTTCATCCTCGGTGCCACGGTTCAGGTAGTTATTTAGGAAAAACTGCATTTTTTGGGGTTTGGGGGGGCCCAGCGCGGGGGGGGGGGGGGGGGGAGTGGCCCCCGGGGACCAAACGAAATTTTTCCTTAGAAGTCTAGTGGGGCTACATGCCCACCAAATTTCATGTTCCCCGGTGCTTCGGTGTCCCTGGTATCGTTGACGAAAAATTCAGTAAGGTGACGAAAAAAAAAAAAAAAAACCTTTGACAATCCCTATATGACCGCTTTCGCTAGCTACGCTAGCGGCGGTCATAATAAGAGAAAGTATGAGGCAAGTACAGTACACAGTATAAATGATTACACCCCATCTGAACATACCATATCTTTAAAAAATAAAATAAAAAATAAAATATGTCCTAGATAAAGAAAAAATTCTGAATTTGTTGGGGGGTGTAATCATTTATGCTGTGTACTGTATCTTAACTTGAGAAGCCAGAATCCCTTTTACATTTAATAAACATATAATAAACCACTCAAAATGGACATAATAGTAATACACAGGATGATAACAAAAAGCTTACACAACAACTCTTGAATATTGATATAAAGTAATGTATCTTTCATCCAAAGCCCTTGTTATATTTGCAACTATTTAATGGATACGTTTTACATTTCTGAGGTTCTCAGAACCAATATAATTTTGGTTGGGTAAACATAAATAGTGGTGAATGGGAGTATAGGGATAATGTAGTGGTGATATACAGCAAATACAGGTGAAACTCGAAAAGTTAGAACATCGTGCAAAAGTTCAAAATTAGAAACAAATTCAAAATTAGAATATTGTGAAAAGGTTTTCATAAGCTGTAAGCTATAATCATCAAAATTATAACAAATAAAGGCTTGAAATATCTCACTTTGCATGTAATGAGTCTATATAATATATTAGTTTCACCTTGTAAGTTGAATTACTGAAATAAATGAACTTTTGCACATGAACTTATATTCAAATTTTTCGAGTTTCACCTGTATGACTTTACATTCCCATTTTTCTCCTATTTCTTTTAGGTATTTTAATGCCAATAACACAAATCACAGTGTTATATAAAATGTAAAAATGTATACAAATTTGGGTCAATTTGCAATGCTAATAAGTAATAACCATGGAAATGCGTCATTAGTCTGTAGCCTAAATATCTCTTAACAACACAATGCAATAAGACTTTCTGTTAATAAAGTATCTGGTAAGAATCTATATTAACAATGCATTAAATCACATTACACATTAATAAACCACAATAAATAAAACAAATGAAGTGATGTCTCATGTCTCAAGCTATTTTTTACAGTCTATGGTCTCAAGTCAAGTGAATTACGAGTCATTGGACAGGCGTCCAATCGCAACTGACTTCTGGAAAAGGGGAAAAGTAACCAATGACATTTGAGGTTATTAAAACAGTAAGTCCCGCCCCTCGACTGCCAAAAATAAAAGTGTTCGAGAGAGCAAAAGCAGCAGGCGAGAGCAGATAAAGCGTGAGCGCGTGGGGAATGATCATGCGCGTGCGAGGGCTTGTGTTGCGTGCTGAGATGATGTCATGCGCGTGCGAGGGCTTGTGTTGCGTGCTGAGATGATGTCATGCGCGTGCGCAGGGTTTGAATGAGCTTGCGAGTTCCCGTTTCTTCGCGTGTAGATCTGTTATCCTCTCGCGGAAGTCATTCACCGCGCGCACTAGAATCAGTTGTGTGCTCGGTGATTAGGGCTGCAACAAACGATTATTTTGATAATCGATTAATCTAACGATTATTAGAACGATTAATCGACTAATCATCGATTATTTTGCCGACTAATCAGTAGGATTGGAACGATTATTCAGCTTTTTCAATTAGTTAAAACACTGAGTTATACATATTCTAACTATAATATATAAAAAAAGAAAATCACTTGCTTTTGAAATGTTTTTTTTAATGATCTTTGAGTCAACTAAACAGGTCATTCTCTTTAAGTTTTCAAATTTCTGTCCAACTCAAATCACACACAAATGCTCTAAGCATTGGTTAAATATTCTGTTCTCTTTCAATAGAAAAAAATAAACAAAAAAATAATCAGCTGCATTACAGACAAACTTAAACAGCAAACAATTATTATAAGAATAAAATAAAATAAAAAATTTGACATGACAATTGAGCTGACAGAGACATTCTCATTCACCTTTTAATTTACAGTATAAAAAATGAACTGACATGATATTCTTCATAACATCTCATTTTGTAAGTCTTCATGAATATGGAACAAAATACAGGCAAGTGATAAGACTGTAATACCTAATAATAAAAACAGCCCTGACTACTAAGCTCGATCAAGCTTTATTCTATGCAAAAATATACTGTAATTATATTATTATTGTTAATATTATTGCTATTATTAGTAGTATTGCATTCTCTAATAAAGAGATTTACTGCTAGTTATTTAGCTCTAGCTGGAGAACATTCACCTCTCACTGGCTCGTCTTGTGCCGGGGTTTTTCCTCTTTAAGTGCTTTAACATGCATGTTGTGCTCTCGTGAAAAGCAAGTTCCGCCTTGCATGTATTGCACATGACAGCATTCTTGGTTTGAAGTTTTGTGAAACTTTCACACACCTTGCTAGTTCGGATTCGTTTGCATTCCGTCATAATTCGCGCTGTGTTTTCTTCTACCGCAATAGCATTTGTAACGGCTGCATTACACTCTAGCGCTACAGCGTCGTAGCGGTCAAATCGCGATATTGCAGGCCCTTACATTAGGTCACGTGAGATCAAACGACTACTCTACAACAAAGATATTTGTCGACAATTTTTTATTGTCGACGTTGTCGACAATGTCGACTAATCGTTTCAGCTCTAATTGGCATTGATTTGCCGCCATATTTGAACATGCCCAAGCTGGTTAAATTTTAGCAGCATGACGCATGAGAGATATGCGTGAACAGAGGCTAATCTATAACACGGTGATTTCAGTTTAAATTTGATTAATTGTGCAGCCTTTACTGATGTCTCAGATGTTATCATCTCAGATGTTTGTTGTTTCAAATACCCAACAGAGACACACAAATAGGTCTCTGTTTAAGTTTTTAAAGCATTTTCTCTGATTTTCCAGCGTTAGCCAAGTGTCGAAGTTCGGAACTGTCACGTCCATAACGGAAATCCGTCACGTCCGTAACAACGTTTTTTCTTCATAAATGAAAAAATGAAAACCAAAATAAAATAAATAATTTATGTTCTGTAGAGAGCCAACACTCATCCCTTCGGTTGGTATTATTTCTTTTGACTTGTGCATTTTAATTCGCAGAATTTCTACAAAGTATGTTGTCTCCCACAAACTCGTAACGCACGTGTAGCCTATTTCCCTCATATTAAATATAATCGCATGTGTAGACTGATATTTTTCTAATGTCTGCAGGGTTTCCGCGGAGTCATAAAAAGTCATAAAACGTCTTAAATTTAATAATAAGAATTTTAGGCCATAAAAAGTCACAAAAACGGCCGGATTTTCCATACAAGGTCATAAATTTCATTTAGCCACGTCTTAAATTTATATGCTCGTTCATTCGTTGGTTCTACCATTGCCTTTTCCCCCTGAAAATGCGCTGGCGGCATAATGTTAAATGCACAGGTTAAATGCGACAAAAGCGGAACGCTCATTTGAAACGCGCGCCACACGGACCATTTACCCGCTCCGCTCGGCTCCAAGTCCAAACGGCAGCGCAGCGCGAGCCAATAGAACAGATGCGTTTACTTTGATCGGTCTCGGTTACAAGATCCAGTGAGAAGTGCTTGAATTCAGCGAAGAACACACTGTCTCAGTGATTTAAACCAGTTTAAAGGCAGATGAAACCGCGCTGACCAACAGGAGAAACTCTGCACAACGATACAGTCAAAAGGCTTTTCCGTCTACTACAATCTCCCATCATTTATCATGGATTACTTTAACGGTAGCCTAGTAATATTAACTGCACCATGTGGGATATACATACTGAATTTTATTATATTATTAGTGCTGATAATGTATTAAAGGACTAATGGAATATTTACAGTATTTAATAATGTATTTAGGCTACTGTTTTTCATACATTTCCTGAAGATACGTGCCATCAAAGTTAGGCAACACAAACCTGTTTCAAGACTTGACCCCTATTAGCACATGCAGAAACTAAGTAATTATTTTCCCAATAAAGATATTTATTTTGTTAAGGACAAACGACAAATGTTTGAATGTCCTACCTCAGATTTGTGAAATGTTCACCTGTTTTAGCAAGTGTTTGTCATTATATTTTATGACAATAAAGAGTAAAGTTAGTTTAAAACCACAATTAACGCTCTGGTTTCTACAACTTTCACTTAGAAGCAACAGTCTGCCTTTAAACTTGAAAGAAATAAAGATTTGACATTTATCGTGATAATTATCGATATTGACTAATATAAAACAATTATCATGATAATTGGTTTTGGCCATATTGCCCAGCCCTAACTGAAATCTCCCGGTCTATCACAATGGGAAAGTGTAGGCCTACATTGTCACGAATCACACACAAAAGAGAGAGATCCAAGTGCAGTTAATTTATTGGGGTAATCCGTACTCACAATCAGTTCAGGCAAATGGTCAAAATCCAATAAATCAATCCAAGAACATAAAACACGAACAAGAACAGGCAGCAAACAGGAACAGAAGTGTGAGGACATTAAACAAGGACTCCGTGACAAACACTGAAACTGACAGGGTATATATATACACAAGTGCTAAACGAGGTGACGAGAAACACCTGAACACAATGAACACTCAGTGACAGACAGGATCATGGGAAATGTAGTAACAGAGTGTAGGACACCGTGCGGGAAGAGGACCTCTAGTGGACACCCAGGGAACACAAACCAGACACTGTGACATAACCCCCCCTCTACGGAGCGGCTACCAGACGCTCCAAGACAAACAAAACAAGAGTCCAGGCAGGAGGTGAAATGGTGGAGGATCAGGGGGCGGGATGGGGGGCCAGGTCCATGGAGGGGAACAGGAATAGGGGGGAACAGCTTAGCCGGCAGCCAGGGTGAAGCAGACAGTCCATCTGGCAGCCAGGGCGGAGACGACAGTTCATCTGGCGGCCAGGGCGGAGACTCTCCCTCGGGCGGCCAGGGCGGAGACTCTCCCTCGGGCGGCCAGGGCGGAGACTCTCCCTCGGGCGGCCAGGGCGGAGACTCTCCCTCGGGCGGCCAGGGCGGAGACTCTCCCTCGGGCGGCCACGGCGGTGAAGACCCCTGGGGCGGCCACGGTGCAGGAACTGGAACGGACACCAACGGCTCTGGAACTGGCACCACCGGCTCAGGCACTGGAACGGGCACCACCGGCTCAGGCACTGGAACTGGCACCACCGGAACTGGCACCACCGACTCGGGCACTGGAACTGGCACCACCGACTCGGGCACTGGAACTGGCACCACCGACTCGGGCACTGGAACTGGCACCACCGACTCGGGCACTGGAACTGGCACCACCGACTCGGGCACTGGAACTGGCACCACCGACTCGGGCACTGGAACTGGCACCACCGACTCGGGCACTGGAACTGGCACCACCGACTCGGGCACTGGAACTGGCACCACCGGCTCGGGCACTGGAACTGGCACCACCGGCTCGGGCACTGGAACTGGCACCACCGGCTCGGGCACTGGAACTGGCACCACCGGCTCGGGCACTGGAACTGGCACCATCGGCTCAGGCACTGGAACTGGCACCACCGGAACTGGCAATGGAACTGGCACCACCGACTCAGGCACTGGAACTGACACCACCGGCTCAGGAACAGGAACCACCGGCTCAGGCTCAGGAACAGACACCACCGGCTCAGGAACAGACACCACCGGCTCAGGCTCAGGAACAGACACCACCGGCTCAGGCTCAGGAACAGACACCACCGGCTGAGGCTCAGAAACAGACACCACCGGCTCAGGCTCAGGAACAGACACCACCGGCTCAGGCTCAGGAACAGACACCACCGGCTCAGGCTCAGGAACAGACACAGGCTCGATGGCGGCCATCTTGTCAGGGGACACCTGCTCGGCAGGCGTGACGTGAAAAGGCTCGGCAGTGGCCATCTTGTCCGAAGACACAGGCTCGGCAGGCGTGACGTGAACAGGCTCGGCGGCGGCCATCTTGTCCGAAGACACAGGCTCGGCAGGCGTGACGTGAACAGGCTCGGCGGCGGCCATCTTGTCCGAAGACACAGGCTCGGCAGGCGTGACGTGAACAGGCTCGGCGGCGGCGGCGGCCATCTTGTCCGAAGACATAGGCTCAGGAACAGTCTCTGGTTCGGCAGACGTCCTGTGCTTCCTCCACGCCTGCAGTACCGCCACTGCATAAAAAAGGAAGACAACTTTCTTGGCCGTGGCAGGACTGATGGTGGGCGGCTCTGAGACGATCTCAGGGATGACAGTGGGCTGCTCGGAGGGGACGGCCTCCGGGCCATTGGGGAGGCAGGAAGTCTTCCTCCTCCTCCTCCGGACCACCGGACTCGAGACCACCGAACCCGGGACCACCGGAACCGGGACCACCGGACTCGGGACCACCGGAACTGGGACCACCGGGACAGTCACGGAGGGAGTCTTCCTTCTCCTCCTCCGTTTCGGGACCACCGGAACTGGGACCACTGGAGGCGGGACTGGAGTATCCCACTGACTCCGATGCTCAAGGTATCTGGTAAAACCCCAAAAGTCCAAGACTTCCAGACCCTTCATTTCCCACCCCGGCAATGGGTCATCAAGACAGGTATTAAAAATTTCTTTTAATGCTGCCTCATTGTATCCCATTCCTCTCGAGAGCGTCCAAAATGACTGAGCTATGCAACCCACCGGCAGGCCCTGCTGACGAAAGCTCAACAAATTTTGGACACGCCCCATCCGCTCTTTCTCAGTGGTAGGAGGGAGGATACGGAACCCCATCATGCTGGATCTCTTAGGTGACGGAGTCCTTCTGTCACGAATCACACACAAAAGAGAGAGATCCAAGTGCAGTTAATTTATTGGGGTAATCCGTACTCACAATCAGTTCAGGCAAATGGTCAAAATCCAATAAATCAATCCAAGAACATAAAACACGAACAAGAACAGGCAGCAAACAGGAACAGAAGTGTGAGGACATTAAACAAGGACTCCGTGACAAACACTGAAACTGACAGGGTATATATACACAAGTGCTAAACGAGGTGACGAGAAACACCTGAACACAATGGACACTCAGTGACAGACAGGATCATGGGAAATGTAGTAACAGAGTGTAGGACACCGTGCGGGAAGAGGACCTCTAGTGGACACCCAGGGAACACAAACCAGACACTGTGACATACATTTAACGAGCCATGGCTCAAAGATGGTGTGTTTAGTAATTGGCTCAAGCCCATTGCAAATAATCAGTATCAAGCATATTGCATACTGGGTAAGAAGGCGTTTGAGCTGTCTTTAGGCATTTAAATAATACATCTTGTTACTTTCAATGAAAGTAGAAAAACATTTTTTAAAAGGAATTTTAATGAATTTTTCATAATTCGTGTAGGTCATAAATTTAAATCATAATGGTCATAAAAAGGTCTTAAAAAGTCTTAAATTTGACTGACCAAACCCTGCAGAAACCCTGTGTCTGGACTCCTTTATTAAGTGAGTATGGACATATAAACAGACGTTTAAATATATTGGTATTAAATGCATTTTCTGAGAATTTATATTTTACGTTTTGACTGCAAATGTCACGTCCATAACGCTGGAATTGCTCTACAGTATCTTTTTATGCATTTAAACCTGTTTTTGCCTGAAAAAATGCAATCGGACAGAAAATTTAGGCGTCACGTCATTGACCCATATACATTTAACACCCTTTACTTTAAACACACTCAATCTCAGCACAGTCAGGATTAACACAGTCCATTCATTTTAATTTTAGGGGGAAACTGGAGACTAGAGATTTTTCTTTAGGTTTAAAGTCTACCTCATGTCAATGTCACAGATTGTGACCTGGAGAAACACTATAGTACATCGATGACACGTCAGTGTCTGTATTATTAATGAGGCTGGAGGTTCTTATCCTACGAGAAGACATTTCTGTTTTTCTATGACAGCACATGGTGTTTTTGTATGACAGACACTTCAAACTGCAAAATCACGCAGTGGTTTAGAGAGGCGTTCATGGGTTGCAAGTGTTTATGTCCATGGTGCAAGAGCTGAGGGTGTTGCAGGCTTCCCCTGTGATGCTGTCAGGCCGAGACTCGCTGCGGGCGTTTGGTTGGCCAGAAACTACAGACACAATCAAACTGTGTGTGTGTAACAAGCGTTTTTCTGAGGAGAGCTACTAGAATATCTATCTTCTCTGTCACTATCTGTCCTGAAGATTTGTGATCTACGCAACTGGTTTTTATGACATTTGTATGAGAAAATTATTATTATTATATAGATGCATTTATAGTGAATGTATATAAACATCTATACTGTTAAAGGGAAATTACAGATTGTGTTCAGTGATTTGGTAGGAATTTAACTGTCCGCTCTAAAATCCTCCAGTTTCCCCTGATATGTAGTGAGAGCCGGCATGGGCCGCTGACAGATGACACTTGCTCGTCCCTCTCTCTCCTGTCTTGCTCTGCCCCACACACTCCCTCTCTTCTTCTCACAGCCACACACACACATTTATGTCATCTCGTTACACACATCTTGTTATTAAGAGAAAAGATGTTGTTAAAATGACATATCTCGTTATTTTGAGAAAAGATGTTGTTAAAATGACATAACATCTCGTTATTAAGACATAATTGAGTGGAAAAAATAATATGTATATGGCAGCAATGCACCACCGTACAAACTGCCTTGAGATCAGGCTGAACTATCAGGCAGAGACTTCTGAATATATAATAGAGATAAGTGGATGGGCTATTATTTCATCCGCAACCGCATCACAAAACTCATCATCCGTCTGTCATCCATCCGCATGAACGTTTTTGACCAATTTTCAAAACCGCACCCGCCCGCCATCCACTGATTGGGCATGCAAGGTGCTGCTGATGACAGCCGTGAGACTAGAAAGCTCTTACCTCAGAATATCAGCAGTGAACTCCGTCTCCGATCGGCGCACAGGGACAAAAATAAATAAATAGCCTAAATTAAACGCACTTCGGCTAACCTGACCTTATCTGATAGGCTACTGTACAATATTTTCGGTAACACTTTACAATACGGGTGCACTAATAAGCATTAATTCATGCTTAACTAATGCACAGATAATCACGTGTTAATGTATGACTCATGAAGAACTAAAACATTAATTAATGATTACTGCATCAGCAACTAATAAAGATTCTAAATGATTCATAGATTAAGTAATATATGAATTGTTATTAATTAAATGTTAATGGCATATTACTTAACAATTAGTTAATAGTCATGTGCCTCAACAAGTAAAGTCATAACATAATGATACATTTGCTAATCATTAGTTAATGATTAATTAAAGCAGACAACTGGAGGTTGAAGTACATGACTTTGACCAGCTGTGGTAATTAACACATTAATTTACACTTTTAGTTAATAAAATAAGTTATTAAGGAATTAATACATTATGACACATTTAATTAATAACAATTCATATATTACTTAATCTATGAATCATTTAGAATCTTTATTAGTTGCTGATGCAGTAATCATTAATTAATGGTTTAGTTCTTCATGAGTCATACATTAACACGTGATTATCTGTGCATTAGTTAAGCATGAATTAATGCTTATTAGTGCACCCGTATTGTAAAGTGTTACCATATTTTCATTGTAGCCTAATAGAAAACGCATTTTGGCACATCATTTCAACATGCTGCTATTTAGCCTACTACTAATGAATGCCTATTTCACTTTATTTGTTAGCAAACAGATAGAAAGCTCGAATAAAATAACAAGTCATTTACATTATAGGCTAATTAACTCTACGCACTGTCATGTCAGGGTGTCGACTATAGGACGAGCCTGTTCTGAAGACTCTCGTTAATTTTGAATGCACGGGAAGAGAGCGGGGAGTGCACAGTGCAATTCATTTTATACCAACAACAGGCCTAACAATCATATAATAAACTATAGAGCCTCGATATTAAAGAAACACCGACTCTATTCATTCCCAAATTTTTTTCCGATGAAATTCCACCGCACAACAATGCATGTTCACATGTTAGACGTACCCGTCTTTTGGCTGTCATGAACATAAACTGCTTCGCAGGTTTTGCAAATTACATAGCCTGCACTGGTGTCATCCTGATTTACCACTTTGTAAAACTTATTCCAGGCAACACTTTTCTGACCTTCTATTTCCTTTTTTTAATTCTCCTTTTTTGAGTTTGTCACGTACCTCCTTCGCCGGCGTTGCCATCTCTGATAATAACAAGCAGTCTGCATAGACTCGACTAGGCATATTACTGCCTGATGAAAATTGGACTATTTCAAAGTGTGCTCGATTTTTTTTTGGGATGTAGGTATAGTCAGATAACAATATTTAACAATGTATACATATATTTTTCATTTGATTGGTTCAACTGCCCGCCATTCGCCCGAATTTAATTAAAATATTATATTTTTAATCACATCATCCGCCCGATCCGCGGTTTATCCGCAGAGTCCACGGCTGTAACCGCCAACCGCGCATCTCTAATATATAATACAAATAGATAAATAGGCATAATAACAAAGTTATTCCAGTTGTGGTTAAGAATCAGGGTGGACACACTGAAATGTATAAGCTAAAAACTGCAGTGTAATGCCACACACAAAAATCTGTAGTGTAAATGTATGACCACTTTCAAAAAATAAAAGTTTTGACATCTACCATACCCACACACATGAATACAGCAGCCATGACATAACTGCTAAAACCCAACAAAGATCCATCTCACCCTTCTAGCTACTGACCTCTCTCACTATTGAATACTGACTTGAAAATTATCACCAAAGCACTAGCAACCAGAATAGAAACAGTCACCCCCACACTCATTCATCCAGATCAGACAGGCTTCATAAAAAATAGACACGCCACAGATAATGTCCGCAGACTTTTTAAATTATTTAATATAGCACAAGAAAGACAACAGAAAACCATTATCATTTCACTTGATGCAGAAAAAGCTTTCGATAAGGTAAACTGGTCTTTTTTATTCAATACACTTCACAAGTTCAGTTTTGGAGAGTCGTTCATCCACTGGATTAAAATACTGTACACATCACCCAGGGCCACCATTACCACTAACAGAACTACTTCACAGAGTTTCACACTGCATCAGGGCACCAGACAGGGATGCCCACTCTCGCCTTCCCTCTTTGCCATTTTCATTGAACCGCTTGCAGCAGCAATACGACAAAACACCATAATCAAAGGAATTCAGGTAGACAACGTACAACACAAAATCAGTTTATATGCAGATGATCTTTTTTTAGTTTATTTACAGAACCCACGAGTATCACTTCAAGAAACGCTCAATATTATCAGCAGATTCTCCCTTGTCTTACATTACACTATCAACTGGAACAAATCAATTTTACTACCACTTTCAGATGATGCATGGGATTCTGGATCTCAGGACACATCGCTCCACCTTCACACAGGCAACATCAGGTACCTAGGGATTCAGATTTCCCCCAGGCTGTCAGAGCTTTTCACCCTCAACTACACTCCACTCCTAAAGAAAATTGAAGACGAATATAAACGCTGGTCTAAACACCCACTCACACTCATCGGAAGAATAGCTGCTGTCAAAATGAAAACCCTACCCCAAATTCAGGGGTCCAAAAAACATGGCCGTGCGCAACGGCAGTCTGGCAGGTCATGCTGGAGCGCACGCAAACAAAATTGACAAATTTGCCTTTCTACAAAAAAAAACCACATTGTGTTCTAAATATACACACAAAACCCGTAAACTAGCCGACATAGTTCAAAGATTATTTGTTTTGAACTATGTGTTTGCACTACTGCTACTATCTGTGCGAAGTTGCTATTCTGGACAACAACAACAACAACAACAATCTGGCTGTGAACGCGACGCTCGCTGTGGCTTAAATCTCAGTCCATGGAGCCAATATGTAGTTTATGCCAAAATTCTAAACAATGGCCGTGCTACCCAACCACCAACCTGGACAAATACTCGAGGAGCTGAGTACTTGAAACAACCGCACCGAAAAATCATCTACCTGATGACAATTCTCCTGCTAGCTGGTGATATCCAACTAAACCCAGGGCCTCGCCTGGCCTCCGCTGGCGATCTGCTGCCTTCATTGGAAGTTCTGGATTTTCCTCCTGCTTTGGCGATGCCTCCGTCGGCGAGTGGAGGTGTGCGCGGGGGGGACCTGTTGCGGCGGGGGGACAGCGGCAGCGGATGGAGTGGCCTGGCTGCTTCGTTTTGGCTGGGGAGCGGCGCTCTCGACGTGGCGCTTTTCTCTGGTGCCGGTGCACGGTGTGCAGTCCCTACTCTGGATGCGGCGGCCGCAGTTGTTGGGGACTTGCCTCGGATGTTGTGTGGAGAGCGCTCCTGTTCACGAACGCCAGGTAGCGGTGAGTTTCAAACTTTGACTGCTCCGCCCTCACAAGAAAATAGGGCCAACTCAACCGCAAATCCAGTTAAACAGCCCACTTACTTTCAGCAACACTGGGGACTAAACCCGGCGATTCGGAAAAATCGAAGAATTAACTTTTTTAAAACTCTTAATCATGCTAAACTGATCTGGGATCCGCAATCCAAACCCAAGGGATTACTCGGCGGACATTTAAATATACGTAGCATTGTTTCCAAAAGCAATCAGATAGAACACTTACTGTCTCACTCTAACTTGGACTTTCTTGGTCTCTCCGAAACATGGCTTAACAAGCACTCACCTGAGGCTGCTCTTGACATTTCTGGGTATAATGTGTTTAGGAGGGATAGAAATAAGGGCAGGGGGGGAGGATTGCTAGTATATGTTAAAAACACAATAACATGTAATCTCATTGAATGGTCACAGGAAATAGACATGGAGTATATTGGGTTGAATATGTCACTATCTCCTCAAATGTCTTTCATTGTCATTTGCCTATATCGACCACCATCAACCAATAACATATTTTATGAGCATCTCCATAATATTCTTAAGCAATGTGATGGTAAAAAGGAGTTAATACTAATGGGCGACTTTAATATAAATTGGGATAAAAAAACTGAGAGAAAAAAACTTAAAGAGATAACAAATAAATTCAATCTTTCCCAACTGATACAAGGTCCAACAAGAATAACCAACTCCTCTCAGACTCAAATTGATCTGATATTTACGAATAGACCTGAGAGAGTAACTACATCACATAATCTGCTGACTGGTCTGTCCGATCATAATATCACACTGCTGGTAAGGAAAATAACTAGAAAAAAATGTGTAAATTCGACCTCAAGAAATCAATTCTATGAGAAAATTCCTAATAATGAAACAATTAATTTAGAAAAAGCTATAAACCAAATTGACTGGTCTGACCTCCTAACTAGCAGAGATACTGAGAATAGCTGCAGCACTTTTATTTCTACTATTACTGAGATAAGAGCAGCTTTCACAAGAAAGGTGAAATGTAAACATGGGCAAAAGACCACCTTACCATGGTTAAATGACACTCTCTGGCAACAAATGAAAGAACGAGACTTTGCTTTAAAGAGGGCTCTAAAATCAGGGCATGGTAGCGACCGGCTCACTTTTACAACTCTCCGAAATAAGGTTTTAAGGAATTTAAGAAAGTCTAAGGCAGAGTTTTTTATTAGAATTATTAATGAAGCTCAAGGAAATGGGAAACTTATTTGGAGAAATCTTAATAAATTAACTGGTCGGAATAAAGAACAAAGGAAGACTTTACCTGAACTCAAAGTGAATGGAATCCTGACCCAAGATAATGATATGATAGCAAGTACATTTAATGATTTCTTTATAAATTCAGTCAGGGAGCTGGCTCAAGGTATCCCAACTGAAACTATACCACTTAATCATATTGATAAAGCTAAACCTATTTTTAAAATACAGGAAATATCTGAATCAGAGGTTATAAAAATTATAACCTCGCTAAAAAATTCAAAAGCAAGGGATTCACATGGTTTGGATACCTCATTTTTAAAATTACACAGGGACGCACTTGCTCGCCCTATTGCACATCTGATCAACCTGTCAGTTAGGCAAAGTACTTTTCCAAGCTCGTGGAAAAAAGCAGTAGTATCTCCGATCTATAAGTCTGGTGATAAAACAATGGTGTCAAATTATAGACCCATTAGTATTCTATCAGTGATTTCCAAGGTGACAGAAAAATGGGTAGCAGAACAGCTGAAAAAACACCTAAACTTGGGCTATACCCCTTTGCATTCAATGCAGTTTGGATTTCGCACAAACCATTCTACAGAGACAGCTAACTGTTTCCTCCTTGAAAATATTAAGTCACAATTAGATGAGGGTGGCATAGTAGGTGCAGTGTTTCTGGACCTTAAAAAGGCTTTTGATACTGTGAATCACCGGACATTATTATCAAAATTATCTTTTTTTAATTTCTCAGATGAGGCCATGAAATGGATGGAGTCATATTTAACTGACAGGAAACAGAGTGTACATATTGGTAACTCTTACTCTTCATATCTTGATTGTAATATTGGTGTACCCCAGGGGTCAGTATTGGGCCCTATCTTGTTTAGCCTGTACATTAATGACTTGCCTTCAGTCTGTCAATCTGTTAATGTACAAATGTATGCAGATGATACAGTTCTTTATCTGCATACTAAGAACAAACAACAGGCTGCAACTAAATTAACCGAAGCATTGGTGCATGTTTCCGAATGGCTAAAAGTGTCACATCTGCATCTTAACATTAACAAAACAGTCTGTATGTTCTTTTCTAAGAGGTCCACAAGTGCACAGCAGGCTGATGTTTTTATTGAAGGAGAAAAACTCATGGTTGTGTCTGAGTTTAAATACCTTGGTATTATTTTAGATTCTAATTTAACTTTTAAAAAGCATGTTAAAAAGGTGGCTAATACCATTAGATATAATCTGGCTAACTTTAGACACATAAGGCCCTATTTAACAACAGAGGCAGCCAAACTTTTTATGTATGCCATGATTTTTTCTCACATATCATATTGTTTTACAAGCTGGTCCCAAGTAAATGTGACAACTCTCAGACCTATAGAAATCCTTTATAAACAAACCTTAAAAATATTAGACCAAAAACCTATCAGCTATCACCACTGCAATATTATTATTAAATATAATTTATTCAATTTTGACAGTTTTTTACATTATTTAGATGCCTGCCTCATTTTTAAAATTTTACATGGGCTTGCACCTCCACCACTGGGTGAATTTATACAGCAGAAGAACAGCAGTGGCAGGACAACAAGGGCAGTTACCAGGGGAGACTGTGTTGTACCGTATAGACGTAGTAAGTTTGGCCAAACAGTCTTCTCAGTACGGGCCTCAAATTATTGGAACTGCCTCCCTATTGAACTCAGAGAGAGCAACAGCTATTTATCATTTAAATTTACACTTAAGAAATGGATTAAAAACACTCAGAACTGCAATCATTAATAGTTGGTTTATCTTATTGTAGGTACTGCCCTTCTTTGTATTGTACTTAGTATTTTGTATCTATTTTTTTAAATTGTTCTCTGTTTTACATGTATTCTTTTTGTATTATGATGCTGTGTCGACCTGCCAAGGGACTACAGATGAAAATTAGCTCTCTAGCTAACTCTGGCACATTTACATTTTGAGTGTAAACAAAAAAATGTTAATTAATGTGCATTGTCCCTTTTAAATAAACAATAAAAAAAAAAAAAAATTAACTACCTTTTTTCTATGATCCCCACCACTACTACAGATAAATGGTTCAAAACTCTTAATTCATTAACAACACAATTTTATTGGAAAAACAAAAAACCCAGAATATCACTCTCAACACTACAAAATATAAAATCACATGGGGGGCTTGAGGCACCAAACCTCCATCACTACTTCCAGGAAAATCAATTACAGTTTCTAGTTAAATGGATCAATATACACAAGCATAATTACCCATGGCTGGAATTGGAACAAAACCAATGCACAAATATCCCAGTTGCAGACCTCCCCTTCCTCTCACAATCAATCAAGAAATCCAACTTCTGCCAACACATTACCATCCATTCAACTCTGACAGCCTGGTGGAAAATGAACCAAATCACAAAATCATCACTAGAATTAAACAAGTTCACCCCACTCTGGCACAACCCAGAATTCATGTTACAGAACAAACCTCTTTATTTCCCCACATGGGCACAAAAAGGAATCACACACCTTCACCACTTATTTGAAAACCACCATTTCATGTCATTTAACACACTCACACAGAAATATAGGGTTGGGAGAGAACAATTCCTTCAATATCAACAACTTAGACTTCAAATTAAAGATAAAACCACACTTACCAACAATACATTACAACCTTCTCAGCTTATAGAAGAAATTATGAAAATTAATAACTTCAGAAAATTAACCTCCCAACTATATACATTGATTTCCAACCAAAACACAACAATAACACTCCCAACAACCAAGTGGGAAACCGACCTGGCCGTCTCTTCCAACCCTGAGTACTGGGAACAAATCTGTAGGAACACATTTTTCATGACCGATAACACAAACCTGCAGCTTATGCAATATAAAGTCATTCACAGAACTCACATCACCCAAAGTAAAATGTTCAAAATGGGCCTACACAACACCGATATCTGTTCACAATGCACTATAGGTAACACAGACGACTATTTGCACGCCATGTGGCACTGCCAACCAGTTCACTCTTTTTGGATTACAATCACTGAGACACTGTCCACCATCCTGAGCCACAGAATCCCATCATCACCAACACTTTGTCTCATAGGCGACTTTTCCGAAATCCATATCCCGCAAAAATACAGGAATCCGTTGCTCATCTCTCTAGCTGTCGCTAAGAAAGTAGTTCTCCAAAACTGGAAATCAAAGAAATCTTGCCATATCAATCACTGGACAAATTTAATCTCAGAATACATTTCAATGGAGAAACACAATGCACACAGAAGGAAGCAAATATCAGCCTTTGAAGACACCTGGTCCCCGTTTTTGACATTTCTTAATACCACACAAACATAACTACAAGCCGTGTACATTACCAGACACATACCTCCCCCCTTCCGTTCTATAAGTTTATATATTTTCTTTTTCTTTTCTCTTTTGCTTTTGCCCCTGCAGCTATCACTTCATATATACACATAGGCATACACTATCCACACTCATGCATAACGTTTCCAAACCCATTTCCCCTCAAACACCTTAATCATGATCAACTAATGTAAACCTCAGATCAACAAATAGAATTTGCTCAAGATCATTCTATTAAAAAAAAAAGCTTTGACATGACCATTTTGTCGTATTTTTTGTGTAATTGAATTAAACTAAAACCTTTTTTTTTTTTATTTGTTTGATGTTTTGTTGGGAAAAATAAATATTAGACAGATTCTTCAAAAAAAGGCTGAAATAAATTTCACTTAAATATTACAGATTAAAAAACGAAAGAAAACATGCTGAGTTTAAGTTCATTGTGGCGCGCTCCCAAAATCTATAAAGAAAACAGAGACATTCCGTTTGTTTTCTTTATTTTACAAAATCTGAATATCTTTTGTAAATTTATAAATTATGTCTTGCTTTTATCTGTATGACCATAAATTACGGAGTAACAGTTTACTCTCTTGGAAGGAAAAAATCCAGTGGTCGCACCGCCGCCTCACGTGCACACAAAAATCTTGAATTGCTAACTTGATATCGCAGCCTGTTCATTATTAAAATAAAATACAGTCAACCAAACATATAAAATGTTACACGACTCAATCTGAATAGTCTGTAATATAATCTGTGACGTTTAGCTTGACCCACCGATTCACTGTGCTGTTATATGGGAAAGATGATATTTTATGTCAATAATGCCAAGTACAAAGCTTAGCCTATATAATAGGCCTAATAGTTTAGCTTGATTCGCAAATAATGAAACATTAAATAAAAACCTGTTTCTCGCCTTGAATTTATATCCATAGAAGCTGCCATGGCATTAAAAAAAATAAAAGAAAAGAGAGAAATTATTATTATTAGTAGTTGTCATAGATCGCACCTCTGTGGCTCTCTCCGATCACCGAAGGACACCGTCACCAGAGTATTGAACTTCATTTCCCATCAGCCCCGTACCTAGGTCTAATCACCTGCACACGTGTATCCACTTCTCCCCTCTATATAAACTGACTCTGAACTCTTACTCATTGCGAAGTCTTGTTTTGCCCCGGCTAACATTTCTGAGCGTTTATTCTACATTGTTTGATTCCCTGTTTCTTGTTCCTTGCCTGTTTATTGATTCTCGTATATTTGTCTGCCCCCTGCCCCGACCTCTGCATGGTATTGTTTATGATTCTGGATTGCCTCTGACATTCTTGACGCTGTTACTGTTTATTGCCTGTCTGACTATTCTCTATTAAAATACTGCAAATGGATCCGAACGTCTCTCCGTCTCTGCATCACAGTAGTATTATAGCCTAAATACACTGCTCAAAAAAATAAAGGGAACACTTAAACAACACAATGTAACTCCAAGTCAATCACACTTCTGTGAAATCAAACTGTCCACTTAGGAAGCAACACTGATTGACAATCAATTTCACATGCTGTTGTGCAAATGGAATAGAAAACAGGTTGAAATAATAGGCAATTAGCAAGACACCCCCAATAAAGGAGTGGTTCTGCAGGTGGTGACCACAGACCACTTCTCAGTTCCTATGCTTCCTGGCTGATGTTTTGGTCACTTTTGAATGCTGGCGGTGCTTTAACTCTAGTGGTAGCATGAGACAGAGTCTACAACCCACACAAGTGGCTCAGGTAGTGCAGCTCATCCAGGATGGCACATCAATGCGAGCTGTGGCTAGAAGGTTTGCTGTGTCTGTCAGCGTAGTGTCCAGAGCATGGAGGCGCTACCAGGAGACAGGCCAGTACACCAGGAGACGTGGAGGAGGCCGGAGGAGGGCAACAACCCAGCAGCAGGACCGCTACTTCCGCCTTTGTGCAAGGAGGAGCAGGAGGAGCACTGCCAGAGCCCTGCAAAATGACCTCCAGCAGGCCAAAAATGTGCATGTGTCTGCTCAAACGGTCAGAAACAGACTCCATGAGGGTGGTATGAGGGCCCAACGTCCACAGGTGGGGGTTGTGCTTACAGCCCAACACCGTGCAGGACGTTTGGCATTTGCCAGAGAACACCAAGATTGGCAAAATCGCCACTGGGGCCCTGTGCTCTTCACAGATGTTGCAGGCAGCAGAACATTCTCCATGGCGTCTCCAGACTCTGTCACGTCTGTCACATGTGATCAGTGTGAACCTGCTTTCATCTGTGAAGAGCACAGGGCGCCAGTGGCGAATTTGCCAATCTTGGTGTTCTCTGGCAAATGCCCAACGTCCTGCACGGTGTTGGGCTGTAAGCACAACCCCCACCTGTGGTTGTCGGGCCCTCATACCACCCTCATGGAGTCTGTTTCTGACCGTTTGAGCAGACACATGCACATTTTTGGCCTGGTGGAGGTAATTTTGCAGGGCTCTGGCAGTGCTCCTCCTGCTCCTCCTTGCACAAAGGCAGAGGTAGTGGTCCTGCTGCTGGGTTGTTGCCCTCCTACGGCCTCCTCCACGTCTCCTGATGTACTGGCCTGTCTCCTGGTAGCGCCTCCATGCTCTGGACACTACGCTGACAGACACAGCAAACCTTCTTGCCACAGCTCGCATTGATGTGCCATCCTGGATGAGCTGCACTACCTGAGACACTTGTGTGGGTTGTAGACTCCGTCTTATGCTACCACTAGAGTGAAAGCACCGCCAGCATTCAAAAGTGACCAAAACATTAGCCAGGAAGCATAGGAACTGAGAAGTGGTCTGTGGTCACCACCTGCAGAACCACTCCTTTATTGGGGGTGTCTTGCTAATTGCCTATAATTTCCACCTGTTGTCTATTCCATTTGCACAACAGCATTTGAAATTGATTGTCAATCAGTGTTGCTTCCTAAGTGGACAGTTTGATTTCACATAAGTGTGATTGACTTGGAGTTGCATTGTGTTGTTTAAGTGTTCCCTTTATTTTTTTGAGCAGTGTATTATAATTATTTTATTATAAACTAGGCTACAAAAAAGTAAAACAAAATAACGTTATTAATCTGTATTTTTAGGAACAGAAACGTTAAAATAGGCGACTGATTCTGCTCGGAGTGAACCGGTGGATTATTATTATTATTTTTAATCCCTGGAAAAAATATAATACAGATTGTACTTTTAAGTGGCCAATGAACGAACAATATTATTAAAATATCAGAATTATTTGGCGGAGGTTTCTGCTACTTGAACTGTATAAAATAAATAAGTGAGTGATTTAGAATAAAAAGCATAACAGGTCATGTCTGTGGCAAAGAAAGACATTGCAATATAATTTTATGTTAGACTTACATAAGTCACATTTTCATCATTGTGTCCTTGCAAAAGATCTTTTATAGGTTATTTAAATGTCAAATAAATGCGTTAAATTCACAGTGTGAATAATTCCATAGTGTGGGAATTAGGGTTGCTAAAATGGGATGGGATATATGCACTTATAAGTTCACTAAAAAGTTATTGTAACACTCTTTTATGCTACAAACTCCTATGGCAAGCATGTAAAAACCATTAATAACTGAATCATTAATATTTTATTTCTGTTTGAGCTGTTCATAAACACATAGTCTACTTAATGTTTATTCATGAAGGATGTCATAATGGTATTCTGGTATGCACGTATGCAAACATCAGACGTTATATTGTTCATGAGGGATAATGCATTGGTACGTTGTGAGTAATGTCAGTCTTATGTCATGATTTGTCATGCCCATATAAGTTGTTTGTTTAACGTTCTTTCTCAAGGTAGAAAAGTCAACAGTTTAAACCATGGCTCTTAGAATGGCTCTTTTATTTTAGCAAACTGCCAAAAAACCTTTTCAGACTGCGTGCAGCTGAACCACAAAAAGCATAAGATTGCATGGAGCTGATAAGCATGAATGGCAGAAGAAAAAGACTGCAATTAAAAAACAAAACAAGAGAAAATTATTTTAATGCAAGCAATAAAAAAACTGCACACATCAGATGTGGAATAAAAGAAAAGAAATGCACGATTAACTAGATTAAGGCATACTCCTGTCTTAATGTAAACCCTGTCCACCACCCCCAAAGGTTTCACAAAGTGTCACGGGACAATACAGAGGAATGGGTGGATCCAAATGTAGCAATATTATAATCAGGGCAATCCAATTCGTCATCATCCATGCAAAGGTCAAAATCCAAGTAATCAGAATTGTAGTCATCCATGCAAAGGTCGAAATCCATTTCAATCAGTCCAATAACAAATACACAAAATAAACAAGAAACAAAACAAGAACAGACCTCAGAAGTGTAGCGTGACATACAACAATGACTCTGTGACATGAACTGAAACAGACAGGGTATTTATTCACAGACACTAACAATGTGATAGGGAACAGCTGAATCACGAGTGATGGGAACAGACAAAGGATTATGGGAATTGCGGTTCCAGAGTGAATGGTGACAGGAAGGGAAAAAGACCTCTAGTGGACACCCGGGGAAACACAAACCAGACACCGTGACATAACCCCCCCCTCTACGGAGCGGCTACCAGACGCTCCACGACAAGAAACAAAAACCAACAAAAGTCCAGGAGAGAGGTGGAACGGTGGAGGATCAGGGGGAGGGATGGAGGGCCAGGACCATGGAAGGTAACGGAAACAGGGGGTGACGGTTTAGCCGGCGGCCAGGGCGAAGCAGATAGTCCGTCGGGTGGCCAGGGCAAAACAGACGACCCATCGGGCGGCCAGGGTGGCGCAGACAGTTCATCGGGCGGCCATGGCGGAGACGATCCTTCAGGCGGCCATGGCGAATACGACCCTTCAGGCGGCCATGGCGGAGACGACCCTTTGGGCAGCCACGGCGGAGACGACCCTTCGGGCGACCATGGTGGAGACGACCCCTCGGGCGGCCATGGCGGAGACGACCCCTCGGGCGGCCACGGAACAGGAACAGGCACCCGCTCAGGAACAGACACTGGCTGCTCAGGAACTGACCCTGGCTCAGGAATAGGAACTGACACCTGCTCGGGAACAGGAACAGACACCCTCTCAGGAACAGGAACAGACACTGACTCAGGAACAGGAACAGGAACAGACACTGACTCAGGAACAGGAACAGACACTGACTCAGGAACAGGAACAGACACTGACTTAGGAACAGGAACAGACACTGACTCAGGAACAGGAACAGACACCGACTCAGGAACAGAAACAGACACCGACTCAGGAACAGGAACAGACACCGACTCAGGAACAGGAACAGACACCGACTCAGGAACAGGAACAGACACCGACTCAGGAACAGGAACAGACAAAGGCTCGATGGCGGCCATCTTGTCAGGGGACACAGGCTCGGCGGCGGCTATCTTGTCTGGAAACACTGGCTCGGCAGACGTGACCTGAACAGTCTCTGGATCGGCAGACGGGACCTGAACAGTCTCTGGATCGGCAGACGGGACCTGAACAGTCTCTGGATCGGCAGACCTACTGTGTCTCCTCCAAGCATGCAGTACTGCTACAGCATAAAAGAGGAAGACAGCCCTCCTTGCCGTGGCAGGACTGATGGTGGGTATCTCCAGGACGATCTCTGAGATGACAGCGGACTGCACGGGGACAACCTCCGAAACGACAGCGGGCTGCACGGGGACAACCTCCGGTACCACAGCGGCCTGCATGGAGACGACCTCCAGGACGACAGCAGGCTGCACGGGGACAACCTCCGGTACCACAGCGGCCTGTACGGGGACGACCTCCGGGACATTAGAGAGAAGGGAAGTCTTCCTCCTCCTCCGTCGTTTCTTATGGCGAGGTGCAGGCTCTGGGCTGGACAGGACCTGCGGCGAAGGGCGCTCTGGGCTGAGCATCACCGGCCCATGGTCAAAGAAAGACCGGAGTGGAGAGTGGGTCCGGGGCTCACCTCTAGTACTTCCTCCCCTGCAGGCTCCACGAGTCCCTGAAAATCTGGCCAGACGGGTTCCCCTAAAAGACTCTGTCATCGATGGAAAGGGGTTTAGGGGATTTGAGTGCCATGGCCTCCTCATTCTGGTGGGCCCATAAAGCAAAGCCCTGCAAAATATTCATGCTACTGGATCCATTTGTTGACGGAGTCATTCTGTCACGGGACAATACAGAGGAATGGGTGGATCCAAATGCAGCAATATTATAATCAGGGCAATCCAATTCGTCGTCATTCATGCAAAGGTCAAAATCCAAGTAATCAGAATCGTAGTCATCCATGCAAGGGTCAAAATCCATTTTAATCAGTCCAATAACAAATACACAGAATAAACAAGAAACAAAACAAGAACAGATTTGTAACAGACCTCAGAAGTTTAGCATGACATACAACAATGACTCCATGACATGAACTGAAACAGACAGGGTATTTATACACAGACACTAACAATGTGATAGGGAACAGCTGAGTGCAATCACGAGGGATGGGAACAGACAAAGGATTATGGGAATTGCGGTTCCAGAGTGAATGGTGACAGGAAGGGAAAAAGACCTCTAGTGGACACCCGGGGAAACACAAACCAGACACCGTGACACAAAGTTATTCTTGCCACTGTAACTTATAGCTTCCTAAAGACAGGTTTATGGGTAAAAAAATGAATAATAAAAATATACTAGGGCTAAACATTAAGCCTTTTCATTTGATTGTCCTTCGGTCGGTCATTCACTTGTCCGAGTAAAAACATTTGTTTGTCCAGGAATTTTTTTTTTTTTTCTGTGTGTGTGTTGTAAATATAATTTACTCAGAATCAGTATTCTCATCACTGTTCAGTCAGCTTTAACATAAATAAATCGTCATATTTATGATATTTTAACCTTTATAAAGGGCATTTATCCCTTATCATTTTAAATATATGCTTCATCTTTCATTTAAAATTCTTAAATTTGATCAATAAATTAAAATAGAATAATAAGATGCTAAAGGGCTGTTACCAATCAAATTAAACTGCATTAAATAATGTAATGAGATTATTTTAAATATGTTTTGAATATACAATTAAGAAATTATTTGTAAATAGAAATAATATTTATAAACTGCCAGTAGGAGGCGGCAGGCAACCGTCTTAATGAGTGAGTCATTGAGTCATTTATTCAAACGATTCATTCAAACGGCTGATTCATTCAAGGATAAGGCGGTTGTGAATGAATAGGAATTCATTGAATCTTTGACTCAACTGATTCGTTCAAAACACTGAATCATTCGGTAATGAAACAAGGTTGAGTTTTCCTTTGAGATGTGCTGTGGAACTATTTTCGCTGCTGAAATAGAACAGAAAATGCCAATATTGTGTCTAAAATTACTTGTTATCCTTGCACAACCTTGTTATCGTCAGTAGCCTACATTATATTAGGCTATTGTAAACACACTTTACTATATATTCACGTAGAAAAGAGCTGTTTTACATTGGAATAATATTTCACAATATTACTGTTATATTTTATTTTTAATCAAATAAATTGCAGCAGAAGAGACTTCTTTTAAAACCTTAAAGATATTACCGATCCAAAACATTTGACTGGTAGTGTTTATTAGTGTTGTCAAAAATATCAATATTTCGATAAATATCGATACTGAAATATCTGAATGGTACCAATACTAATGTCCCGAAGTATCGATACTCCCATACTAGCTGAGCTGTCACTTTCACTTCTCTCCAAAGGCGCGTTGACAAACACCACACGTGACCGCACTCGTCTCATTCGCTCTGGTTAAATAACAAAAGTGAAGTGAATGGAAAGATGTCGAGTGCGGCGCCCTCGCGACCGGCTTTGGTTGATAAAGAACACTGCGAGCGGGCATGTTGGAGAATAGCGCGGACACGCGCTACACACCGCGAGCAGGCATTTCAGAGAATAGCGCGGACACGCGTTAAAAATACACCTCGAGCGGGCATGTCGGAGAATAGCGCGGACACGCGCTACACACCGCGAGCGGGCATTTCAGAGAATAGCGCGGACACTCGTTAAAAACACACCTCGAGCGGGCATGTCGGAGAATAGCGCGGACACGCGCTTCACACTGCGAGCGGGCTACGGGCACCCAAAAGATTGTTTGGCTATCAACATCCCTCACATCACTCATTTTAAAAATTCTGAAAACAGATTTAACGAACAAGCTCCAGGTGGACCATTTAGCAGCATGTACCTGTATGCTACTCAGCATCAATGGGTCACCTCTTTCTGAAATCCCCTATAACTAACTGTAACTCCCCTGTAACTTTTCATTTTAAGTTTTCTGAAACATTAACCAAGATGGCCTATTGTTGTTATGAGTGTGTTGTCTCGTTTTTTCACTGTAAATCTTAAAGCTACACTGTGTAACTTTTTTAGTTGATTCTTAGCAAAAAACACTTAGTTCTTTCAAAAATATAAGTGCTCATTAATGTATATTTACTTCTTTCAAGTAATAAAGTATTCTCTTAAGTTTATAATCTGCCATTGAAAGTACATACGGGTGAAGGGGTTCGAATGCCGGTCGCCATGTTGCCCCTCCATCTTAAAACTACATTAGCCAAAGAGGGACATACCTGTAAATTCAAGCTTCGCCTTTTGCGTTTTTCACTCAGTGACACCGTGACGAATGCGAGGGGGAGATTACTCGCGAGCTCGCGAGTGCCGGCAGATTTGAAAGATAGTGTGGTGTGTGTGTGTGTGCGTGCCTGCGTACTCACACTTGAAAGAGAGAATTAAAACGTCAACGCGACAGGCAAATCAGCAAGACCATAGACAATATTGGAGTAACTTTTCCCAGATGGAAAGAGCTCATGAGGAGAAAAGATTTTAAAACGGACGCCGAGGTTGCCTGCTTTCTTCTCGACAGGTAATTCAGCCTGTTGTAATTCATTTGTGTAAATTCGAAGTTTTATAGTTGCTTGTCTAACCATAGCATGGTTGTTTATAACGCCAGAACGACCTCTACTATAACTTCATCCTCGCGTCAATGGTGAAAAAGTATTGTTTACCTTGTAACATAAATCTGTGCTGCATAAAAAATAATTTTTTTACAGTCTATGGCTGCGACGGATCATAGGTGATGAATAGTTTTAACCCTCTGGGGACCAAGCTGTTTTTGGGGTCCTTGAGATGTTCTGACATGCCTTGATATTTGTGCTTTTTTCAGTTATTTATAAACATGTTAATGGCAAAGGTGTAAATTCACTCTATATAGCACAAACAGGGCTACCATAATATGCGAGCAACGTGCATGTAGATGTTTGTATTTTTAAGAGAATAATGTTTATGCGTGGTTATTGGAAAAAAATAAAATGAAAGTTGCTGATTTAAGAACACAAAACACATAATAAATATGTGTCCACAAGACTTTTGACTAATTGATGTTGTCCCTTTGAGTTCTAGCTTCAAAATTATGTGAAAATCATCCTGCCTGATTGTTCACATGAAACACTACATTGATTTAAACATTGTAAAACAGTTTTTTTGTCAGAAGAGGTTTATGCGTGGGAGTGGTAATGGGTCATCAATATTAATGAGATTCAGACCAGGGGTGTGACATAGACGCTCCCCCAAGTGTTAATGGGCCATCAGTGAGGCAGCCTGAACAAAGAATGAGGAGATTCAAATGTTTTGTTTTTCAATCTGTTTTATTGTAATTTTGTAAAAACAAAAGTAAAGGCAGGTATCTCACAGTAAATGCTTATGCCCCGTGGATGCGGGCTCTAAGCAAATCAAATGTGACCATATATTACATATATGTGACCTTTTATATTAACATTACCAATCAACAATTGTTATATTGTGCATGCATAACAACACATTTGTTGCAAAGCCACACAGGCACATATAGGCTACATTTGTATCATCACTAAGTATATAAACAAAATGTAACTAACATCTGTAAAATAGTAGGTAAATATGTACTTACTCTTTTTGATTTTTGTTGCTGCGTGTCCTCGTTGCAGTGGAAGGCGAGAGTGAAGTTACAAAACATATGTAACATCAACCAATCTCCAAAAATAAATAATAAAGTCATACAGGCTCATATTATTAACACTAAGTATAAACAAAATTGAACTAACACCTGTAAAATAGTGGGTAAATATGTACTTACTCTTTCTGATTTCTGACTGTGTTGCTAAGCGCACTCCGAGTTGCAGGCGGAGGTAGTGATGAAGCTACATTCCTTTTAAAAAAGTTGAAGAATATTATTACATAAATATAACTATAGTAGCATTAGTCTATAATGAATTACTGATGTAAATAATTTTAGACGCGTGCAATAAGCCTATATGCGTGTCAATGGGCCATTACCGGAGAGGCACACCGCAAACATTAGCCTAACACATTTGTGCACTTCATTAACTGGGTATATTTACACATTTCAGCACATTTACACACATTTACAACTGATATTTGCGAGCATGCATCGTTAATGATAATGAGGCAGCATTTATATAGTCAAAATATAATCTAAACACCTACTAGGCCTACTTTCTAAAATAATTTCTAAATTCTATCTTTCATACATAATGATCTAAACATATCATTTAGGCTACACATACAAATACAAATTTCCTAACCAAGGGGTGTAGCATATGTACACAAAAAAACAAAACAAAACATTTTTAACGTTGAAATGGTACGAGATATTAAATTCATGGTATAGATATGCACTTTCATTAGATCGTGTTGAATATAGGTAGATATAAAATGTCAGTACTCTGGATGGCAAGTCCACCCAGTATAATATGTAAGCTCATGTTTTGAATAGCTTGTCAATTAATGCAAGTAAGAATAAATACTTACTCATCCGAAATTCTATCCACGGCTGGATCAAGTCGCTCTTCAAAATACAAACGGTCGTCATCAGAGTAGTCGCGCTCCTCTTCTGATGAAAATCTGGACTCTTCGTCGCTAGTATCCAGGACGAACTGAAGGGCTTCCGCACCGGTGTACCGTGTCATCTTCCCAACGCGCAGGGGACGAAATGATGAAACTTGAAGCGTTTAATGCATTTGCTTGGGGGCGTTTACCTGTTTTGCATAGATGGCTTAGCACATTATCTTGTGAATAGCGCGCTCCGTGAGTAGGCGTGAACGAATTAAAGTCAATGAGCTCGTAATGAGCTCGACTGGAATCGCTCTCTTTTTATACAGATTACAGAAGCTGATAATATTTGTTTTTTATATACATGACTTCATTTAACAGATGCGATCTCAAGCTTTATGCCCGTGGGTCTGTTTGCCTGTTTGACTGAATTTTCGCAGAGTTATAGATCATTTTCGAACGCGTTTCAAATGGGAGTTTACTGACAGAGAGAAGGCAGAAATCGCATCATGTTAAAGTTTCTTTATTTGTCAAAAAGCAAAACACTTTATTTTTATTGTGAGTATACAGAAAAAAATAGAAACTGAACAGGATCGATTGATGTATAACACGAAAATTAAAGATCAAAATTAACAGAGCATTTTGTGTTTATTTTTCATTGCTAAAAAAAAAAAACGAGCAAAACGCGCCGGCGCGTTTTTGGTCCCCAGAGGGTTAAAGGCGCAATTTTTAAGCTATATAAAAAAAAGGACAAGGTAAATTTTAGTTATTTTTAATTGCTTTTACTTTGTACACATTGTAACGTTAGCCTAATCTGATTATGCTGGGATAGCCGATTCCAAGGGTGACGTTTACCTCCTGACATCTGTCCTGTAGTTTTATTCATTTTAGACGTATTGTTTATTATTGTCATGGACGAAGTCGATAACTGGAAGCCATGTTAATCTTGGAATAATACAGCCACCGTAGGAGTTAAAACGCCCTCGGAATTGAGAGGAACAGAAACAAATATTCACTGGGTAGTCATATACAATTTCACCGCTAGATGGGGGTAAAAATCACACAGTGTAGCTTTAAAGTTAATATAATCTGACTGAGGAATCTTAGAAGTAAATATTTTAACTGTGGTCAAATGTAAATGAACTTGTGCCTATTTAACTTTATTCAAAACAATATTATTTAATTCTGCAATTTGCCTTTATTAGCGATTATCATCAATTTGATCCAGTGAGCATTGTTTTCGCATGTGATGCATGCACGTTTGTGTTTAAATCTGTTCATCAAATAACGTTAATGTATTAACCAGCATTTATGACCGATAAACAATGCATTTGTTACAGTATATTTTAATCTTTGATAACAGTAGGTAATAAAAATACAACGGCTCATGTTAGCTCTGGTCCAATGAAAAAATATTAACAGATAGAACTCAGGACATTTTTGTAAAATATACCTCATTGTCATGTTCTAGACTTGTTATATTCAGCTTTAAATAAAAAAAAAATACCTCCTTAATATTGTGGCAGTTTTTTTCTCCGTGGTATCGAAAATGGTATCGAATATCGATATTTTTTAAGGTATCGTATCGAAGTTAGAAATTCTAGTATCGTGACAACACTAGTGTATATGCATGTATTGCTTTGGAATCATCATTTGTCTCCACAACTGCATAATTACACCAGCAGTTGTCTGTAATATGATGGTGCAGATAAAAACAACTCAGACTTAATACATGAATCCATAAAGTACAGCAGATACCAATCTAACTGGCCATAAGAAATACTTAATATCATAATATGCAAGATTGTAAGCACTTACCATTGTCATGTGACTCGACTACATAATTTTGGAACTGTTGTGTAAAGTCATTCAAAAAATGAGCGCGCGCACAAGCAAGATGGGTGTTTTTTTACCTAATTTTGTGTGTATTTGACCATTAAAATGCCACGAAGCAGAACACATTGTCAGGCGGCACAAAAAGCCATTGAGTTCTCATGTGTTTTTAAATCATCAGGCACGTCCCTTCCTTATTGTTCATTTATCCACGCTTCTTAATCACTCTAAAGTTTCAATAACTTTAAGCAATCCGCTCAAAATGTTTACAAATACATTAAGCTCACATGTGTATAGACAAAAATTGCTAAATGTTGAATTTGTTGACATTACCAGTCTGATAAACTCATTTGACAAGTATAAGAAATAAATACACAAAAGATTGTGCATTTTCCCCTTACTTCTATGTTTTATTATGAATTATAAATAATTATTATAAATAATTTTATTATTTATTATGTTTTATATGAATTGGAACCGGAACCGGAAAATTCCCAACCCTACTTTTACCCCAGTACTTCTATTTAAGCTGTTTCATGACAACTCTCTCTGGGTCAGTGGCAGCGGCAACACAGATTTAAAATGTTGCGATATGATTTTGTGAAAGGTTTAATAGACAGACGAAATGGAAGAAGATTGTGTGGGTGTTTGAATGGAGATCACAGTATTTTAAAGATGAATCGTGCAGCTCTACTGTCTTATCTCTCTCAGCATATGAGTAGCGTGAGGGCTTTTCAGTGCTTTCAGTCTCACGTCTCTTCCACGTGTCCACTTGAAATGGTGATAACAAATCCTCTGTTGGAACAAAAGTGGCTAACTTCTGTCAACCTCACTACAACAACACTAAAGCAATTAAATTTGAATCAATATTGATTTTAGAATATAAAAAAAATCTATTTAAAAATTGTTAAATATTTATTTATTAAATATAAAATTGCAATAGTTTGGTGAGTCGATTTTTTTTCTCCCAGTCCTAACACACACAAGTTCCATAAAATGTTTACAAATACATTAATTACACACACACACACACACACACACACACACAATAACACACACACGTTGGGTTTTCATGTTTTATGGGGATTTTCCATAGAAATAATGATTTTTATACTGTACAAACTGTATATTGAATCCCCTAATCCTAACTGATGTGTTTATCAACTTGTTTCTAATGAATATTTGTATATATTTCATATTGACAGCATTATGTTATTTTTAAGTGTCATGTTTATCTCTGGATATAGGCTTTAATGTGTGTCATTGTTCTCTACAGGTTGATGGAGTGTGGTGTCACAGATGAAGGTTGTGCTGCTCTGGCTTCAGCTCTGAGATCAAACCCCTCACACCTGAGAGAACTGAGTCTGTCTGGGAATAAACTAGGAGACTCAGGAGTGAAGCTGTTCTCTGCTGTACTGGAGAATCCTTACTGTAAACTGGAGATACTGTGGTAAGATCATCTCTGCCATAAAGACTCGGAGTGAATAAGGATTAATATGTACAGTAGATAGGGTATACAATATATCTTTGGTGTAAGCCCCATCCGGTGGTTCAGCGACAGATTCCAGCTTGAGCCGTCAGATCCTGCCAGTGGTAGAAGGCAGCGGTGAGGAGTCTCCCTGAAGAGGAACATTTACATCTTCATATATTATTAAAACTAACAGTTAAATAAACTGGACGAACTACAAACCAGACAACAGATGCAGGATACAGTGAGGAGGTTTTTTTAAATTACAAATGTTTGCTGTAGCGGCGGTTTCTTCATTAGGGCGATCGGGTGACGCACCACCAAAATGTGAAAGGGACTTTTTCAATCACAATCTCATTCAACCACAGAGTTACGCTAGCAGTCACTCACTGTTGTTCTGCCTCTGGATATAGTCCAATCAGCGCCAAGTCACGTTCTATGGAGTCCCGCCTCTTTTTGGGCGATTTCACTATGGCCGAAAATCGCCCAGAGTGTTCCTATAGACTTACATTCAAAGATTTTTTTTTCAGAACTGCAGGCACTGCAATGCATTCTCTATGGGTTCCGGGAGGGCTCGCACTAATGTGCTTTCGTCATCATACGTAAACTTCACATGTGCAGCGATTGGTGGAAACAAATATACCTCTAATAATATTTAGCCATCAGATGAAGTGACATCCAATAATTTCCTCAGTGCATAACTTATATTTCACGGACATATTCTCCATCTGTAAATGTTAGAAAGTCAATATTTCCAGTTTGCTGTCATGAGTGGGCGAGCTTTCTGCAAGCTAAACTTCCGTGAACGAGCGCCGCCGCGTGCATGCGCGCTGAATAGACGGAACGCAATAGAATAGGAGTGCAATTATTCTGACTAAAATATACATTAGCACTAAATTATAAATATATTTAGCTAAAATATTTGTTGTTGAATATTTGTTGTTGTTGGTGAACATAAATGTGCTAGAGAATTTCAAACCTAGATGTGTATTTTTATGATATTAGCTTTGTTTATTTTATTTTTTTTATTTTAAGTTTAGTAAATTTAACTACTTCTTTAAAAAGCATTATTTTGTTTTTAGATTGTAATGTTGCAATGTTAGAATGTAATGTGATTTGACCCCTTTTTTGGATAGACTGCAGATAGACAGCAAGGTTACACTATGTTTGTTTTTATAACCTTCAATATGAACATTGTTTGTAGGACAATATTGATCAGGATATTAAATATTTTTTTTAAAAATTAAATAGTTTTTTTTTTTATTCAAATAGAAAAATAATAATTAAATACTCAGATTATGCCATACATCGCCATTTAGCCCAAAAAAATCAGATTTATTTGGCAATTGGCTATTTCCCAACCCTACCAGCTGAAGTTTTAGCTAAACTTTAGGCTAATGATAGCTACATTATTATCACTGTTAAATTGTTATTTAACAATTAGCCTACATTCAGTCCTGGATTAATAATTCAGTTTGTTGCGCCCCCCCCCCCAATTTTTTTAGCACCAGCCGCCACTGGTTTGTTGTAAATCAACTTGCCTTGTAATGCTTGTGCAAACAGACCCTTGTTAAAGCTTGAGTATTGCCTCAAAATGTGTGTGTGCAGCTGAAAAGAGGGAAGTGGTGTGTTTCACCTGAACCAGGGCTGTCACCATATGAGATTTATCACTACATGATTATCATGGCCAAAATAACACACAATAACAATACATCACCATATCTATGGAAATCTTGAAAATAATAATAATAATGCCATCAGTCAAATTCATCTTTACTTTGTTTATTTTGTGTTATTTTTGAAAAATAAGAATCACTCCATCACATACAAAAGGAACAATTACACTTAATGCAACCGGTTTGAAATAATGGCAACACTTTATTAGGGCTGTAATCAACCAAAGAAAATCTTGGTCGACTGAAGTCCTGAAATTTTTGACTAAAAATGACGTTAGGAAAAAATAACGTTAAATTAATTAGCTGCGCACTGTGCGCAGTACTTGTTAGCCTTGTTGTCCACCTAAATGAATTATAAATAAACATAAAAAACTAGTAGGCTATTTGCAGTATATTAAATCGTTTTTTACCTAATTTTGCACTGAAATGAGTCTGACACACGAGTCTGTCGGCTCTGACAGCGTTGCATCACGTGCATCTGTGCAATATCATAGCCTATGATTTCCGAAAATAGTACTATGTTGTCAACTAGTGATATCATCACAAGAACTTTTGAGGAATATGCAACATAATTTAGACAATTGTTTTTGTCATATGTATTATAATAACTGACAGACACTATCATTTCAGCTGCTCTGTGCAGCTCGCACAGAGCGAGGCTGAACATAGGAGCTCAGCTTCGCGGCTGAGACACGAATAGACTATTAACTTAAAGCTTTTACTCTTAAACACAAAAGGCACGTCCACTTTAATAAAAAAAGAATATTTATTAAACAAACCAGATCAAGTAATAATAATATCCAGCAAACCTTCTAGTAGCCTACTTTCTTCAATCTGTCTCTCTTCTCCAATGGATTGGGCTAATCCAAAAGAAGTGAAAACAAGGGGGGTGTTCTGAAGACAGACTGTTACCTGTGAAACAGGGGTGCTCTGAAAACACCCCCATTAGCAATTAGTGCTTTCCACCTGATGAAATGAATGCGACAAAACTGATGAAATGAACGCGGCAAAACTAATGAAATGAGCGCGGCATAACTAATAAAATGAACGTGGCAAAAAATCGACCAATCAGAATTTGCGTCGAGCCAGAACGTATCGACCAATAATCGACTAATCGACTGGGAGATTACAGCCCTACACTTTATCACAAGCATACAGTAACACAGCACTTATAAATCATTTTAAACTATTAGTTTATTGTTAATGAATAATATATAATAGTATATAAGCTGTAGTTAATATATTAAGAGACTATATACAAATAGCAAATTCTTGGTTCACTATCACTGTAATTAACCAAGTATTATTGTTTAATTAGCTCTTATGTAACGAGTTAGATAATGCTTTGTTAACAACGTATTAACCATAAATAGTTCTCACTCTAGATTAGGTCACGGAGAATCAGAAAATGTCATTAAGTGCTTTAATACAGCCTTTATTGGACATTAATTACATTAATATTAAGAGTTCCTTAAAATGTTTACAAAAACTCTCTCTCACACTCACACTCACACTCACACTCACACACACACACTAGGGCTGGGATGATGCACCTATCTCCTGATTGAATATTATCATGATACTTGGGTGCTGATACAATATGTATTGTGATTTTTAAGAATTGCGATTTGCGATTATTTCTATCAAAGGCTGATTTACTCTATTTTGATCGCTATCGTAGACATCAGTGTTTATATTTGAACTTTAAACTTTTATCCCAGTACTTCTATGATAATTTGAACTATTGTATCACAGAAATAATGATACTATTATGAGGTTTTAAAGACCTTTTGTGAAGCTGTTTCATGATAACTCTCTCTGGGTCAGCAGCAGCGGTGACACAGATTTGAATGTTGCAATATGATTTTGTCAAAGGTTTAATAGACAGATGAAATGGATGAAGATCGTGTGGGTGTTTGAATGGAGATCACAGTATTTTAAAGATGAATTGTGCAGCTCTACTGTCTTATCTCCCTCAGCATATGAGTAGCGCGAGGGCTTTTCAGTGCTTTCAGTCTCACGTCTCTTCCACGCGTCCACTTGAAATGGTGGAAACAAATCCTCTGTTGGAACAAAAGTGGCTAACTTCTGTCAACCTTGTCTATAAGCAAGGACAAAACTAAAGCAATTTAATTTGAATCAATATTGATTCTGGAATAATAAATAGTGAACCAAAAATTTAGTTTGGGGAGTCGATTTTTTCCTCCCAGTCCTAACACACACAAGTTCCTTAAAATGTTTACAAATACATTACACACACACACACACACACACACACACACACACACACACACACACACACACACTCACTTAATCACACACACACACACACACACACACACACACACGTTGGGTTTCCATGTTTTATGGGGATTTTCCATAGAAATGATGATTTTATACTGTACAAACTGTATATTGAATACCCTAATTCTAACTGATGTAATTTAACAACTTGTTTCTAATGAATATTTGTATATATTTCATATTGACAGCATTATGTTATTTATTTTTTAAGTGTCATGTTTATCTCTGGATATAGGCTTAATGTGTGTCATTGTTCTCTACAGGTTGAGGGATTGTGGTGTCACAGATGAAGGTTGTGCTGCTCTGGCTTCAGCTCTGAGATCAAACCCCTCACACCTGAGAGAACTGAGTCTGTCTGAGAATAAACTAGGAGACTCAGGAGTGAAGCTGTTCTCTGCTGTACTGGAGAATCCTTACTGTAAACTGGAGATACTGTGGTAAGATCATCTCTGCCATAAAGACTCGGAGTGAATAAGGATTAATATGTACAGTAGATAGGGTATACAATATATCTTTGGTGTAAGCCCCATCCGGTGGTTCAGCGACAGATTCCAGCTTGAGCCGTCAGATCCTGCCGGCGGTAGAAGGCAGCGGTGAGGAGTCCCCCTGAAGAGGAACATTTACATCTTCATATATTATTAAAACTAACAGTTAAATAAATCGAACAAACTACAAACCAGACAACAGATGCAGGATACAGTGAAGAGGTTTTTTTAAATTACAAATGTTTGCTGTAAATCAACTTGCCTTGTAATGCTTGTGCAAACAGACCCTTGTAAAAGCTTGAGCATTGCCTCAAAATGTGTGTGTGCAGCTGAAAAGAGGGAAGTGGTGTGTGTTTCACCTGAACCAGGGCTGTCACCATATCAGATTTATCACTACATGATTATCATGGCCAAAATAACACACAATAACAATATATCACCATATCTATGGAAATGTTGAAAAAATAATAATAATGCTATCAGTCAAATTCATCTTTACTTTGTTTATTTTGTGTTATTTTTGAAAAAGAAGAATCACTCCTTCACATACAAAAGGAACAATTACACTTAATGCGACCGGTTTGAAATAATGGCAACACTTTATCACAAGTATACAGTAACACAGCACTTATAAATCATTTTCAAACTATTAGTTTATAGTTAATGAATAGTATATAATAGTATATAAGCTGTAGTTAATATATTAAGAGACTATATACAAGTAGCAAATTCTTGGTTTACTGTCACTGTAATTAATCAAGTATTATTGTTTAATTAGCTCTTATGTAAAGAGTTAGATATTGATTTGTTAACAACATATTAACCATAAATAGTTCTCACTCTAGATTAGGTCACGGAGAATCAGAAAATGTCATTAAGCGCTTTAATACAGCCTTTATTGGACATTAATTACATTAATATTAAGAGTTCCTTAAAATGTTTATAAATACATTAAGCACACTCACACTCACACACAAACACACACTCTCTCTCTCTCTCTCTCTCTCTCTCACACACACACACACGCACACAAGGACTGGATACGATATGATATGATATGTATTGCAATTGCGATTCAATATTGCGATGTATTTCTTTTTTCTTTTTACACTAGACTATGGGTAAAGGTTAAATCATACACTTATACAGACTGTACATGATGTATAAGATGAGTCATATTTACAAATTCAATTAATCACATCTTTATGAGTTTTATTTCAAAAGCATCATACAGTGCTACATTCTCTTGATTAAATAATTAAATTACAAAAAAAATTTTTAACAGTCACTTGTCGCCACCTAGTGGCGGAATAATGTAATCGATAAATGCGTTATTTTAAGCGCCAAGTTTCTATCAAAGGCTGGTTTACTCTATTTTGATCGCTATCGTAGACATCAGTGTTTATATTTGAACTTTAAACTTTTAATTATCGTATCACAGAAATAATGATACTATTATGAGGTTTTAAAGACCTTTTGTGAGGCTGTTTCATGACAACTCTTCCTGGGTCAGCGGCAGCGCCAACACAGATTTAAAATGTTGCGATATGATTTTGTCAAAGGTTTAATAGACAGTTGAAAGATCGTGTGGGTGTTTGAATGGAGATCACAGTATTTTAAAGATGAATCGTGCAGCTCTACTGTCTTATCTCTCTCTCAGCATATGAGTAGTGCGAGGGCTTTTCAGTTCTTTCAGTCTCACGTCTCTTCCACGTGTCCACTTGAAAGGGATATTACGTCACTCAACACTCATATGGTGCTTCATGTCATCACGTAAAGATTGTATTTACGAGTTGAACGCACATGAACGCCTCCACAATAGTCGCTTTTCCTCCGTCGGGCCGAACGGTTCTTATAATTGTAATGAATCCTCAGCCGAACCGTGCTGGTAGAATCCGTGAAGTAAAGTCGCCAGGATTGGTCACTTGTCTGTTGCCTGGCTGCTAGGGCTGTCAACTTTAGTCGTTTAGTCGACTAATCGGTCGATGCCGTCTTGGTCGACTGACATTCTCATTGGTCGACCAGTCGCATCATTATTTTTTTTTTTTTCACCAATAAAGAAATTTTCATTGATTTACTCCTTGATATTTATTCCTTTATAAGCAGTTATATATTATTGTATTCTAAATATAATTAGCCTATGTTTTATCCCCAACTTTAAATGCTTTAATTTAGGCTATTTTGTAACAGCGCCACAGTTTAGCGCATCACGTAGGACACTCGGGAACCGCACCTGTGGCTGGCTGGACTGCTGCTTCGCGCTCAGTAAGGAATATAGGTAGTTTTGCTGTATTCATTCAGTTAGAACCAGTGCTTAATTTGTAATGTGGGAGGTCCCAGAGCGCAAAGGAAGGGTGGATCCGGCGATTTAAAACGGGGGTTGGAGGTAACGGAACAAGTAAGGAATAATTGACGACAGGCCGTTGAATTATTAGAAAAATAATGCACACCTGAGGTGGTAATGCGGTCACGACGCGAAGCGGAGTTATTAAATTGTTTAAATTATTATTAAATTGAACAAGCGCAACATTCAGCATTCAATCACATATTTTAAAAGATGTAGGCTATTATTAATAATGTTATTTCAACATAATATCTCGTTATTTCGACATAATATGTGTGCGTGCAACAAGCAAGATGTGCATAAAACCGGTGACGAGTGCATTGATTTTTATTAATAAACTAGTGTTTTCTGACAGTGTCGGAAGTTGACGATCGCCATCTCCGTAGTGAACAAGCCTACAGAGAGAAATGCACATAATGGATCATAATCAGAGAGTATAGCCTATTTCTTTTTTCTTTTTGAATTATTTCGTTTAAAGACATTTCAAGCTTTGTGTATTTGATGTATTTCTCATGTCTGTGTGAGGCATACACTTAGTTTCGTTAAGTTAGGATGAGATGAGCTCCAGTTAACGTGCAATGTGACCGCGCGGGCGCCCGATTATATTGTCTGTTATACCGTATTTGCTTCTTATTTATTACAAAACAAAACGAAAATAAACCTATAGGCCTTCCTTCTATACAGCCTATTATTAGGATTGTTTTTTAGGCTATTTGGGGTTTTTGTGTGTTTGTTTTAAAACGCCTAGATTGGCTGGACAAAAGTTAACCCATAGCTTTGAAAGGAAAGAAGAATATAAGTTACAGCCTGTATAAACGAGAGTTTTTGTTAGTTTTTTTTTCATTATTTGGCAATTTTAGCAGTTATATTTTTTGTTGCGTGTGGTGTGTTCAGGTGCGCGATTGTAAAGCATTGTCTAAGCATTTCTTTGGTTGACTACAGCCCTACTGGCTGCCAGTTTCTCTGTAGCTGGTTAACCCTCTGAGGTCTGAGCTGTTTTCTGGGCCCTGGAGGTGTTCTGACATGCTCTGACATTTGTGGTTATTTCTGTTACTTGTGACATTTTCATGGCTAAAGTCTAATTACACTGTATTCAGCACAAACTCTGCTACAATAATATATCAGCAGCATGTATGTAAAAGTTTGTAGTTTTGAGATAATGACATTTATGCGTGGTTTGTGAAAATACAAAAATAAATTCTCACTGAAATAAGGTCATGAAACCCATACTGATTATTTCTTCACAAGACTTTTGAAAATTGTATCACGTAGCCTAGAATATTTGCTCTAAAACTATGTGAGAATCACCCTGACTGCTCATTCAGAGAAGACAATATATTGATTTAAAAATTTTACGACGTGTTTTGTGTTAGAAAGCAATATGCGAAGGGGCGGATCACCTCATTAATATGAAAGCTTTCCACACCTGAGAAAGACAAAGAACCTCCCTAATGGCCCTATTAGGAGCTTATCAGGGCCCATCATTCTGACCAACCTTGCACAAAGAATGAGGAGATTTAAAAAAGAATGGCTTTTAAAATTGTTTGGATTTATTTACAACACAACATAATCCAAAGATACACAACAAAAAAGCACTTATTGAAGAAAGAGACCTTTGTGCCATTCCTAAAAACATTGTACATACCTTTCATTTTCTAAGGTGTTTGATTTTCACTTTACCATGTTCATGTACAGAGACATGTACTGTGAATGTTGAAGTCAGCAGGACTCAGTGGCATCTGGGCCCTGAAAAAAAAAAAAAAGTGAACATACTGATATCAAGAGAAAGGCCTGCACGATTTTGGGAATACATTTTAGATTTTTCTTGTTAAAATTGCTTTTTAAAATTCACAGAATACACACACACACTCACACAAATGTTTCCAACAATATATAATGAACACCAGGTTTGTTGTGCCTTGTAGGTATAGGCTATGCGCAGTGCTGCATAAAATAATAACAATATAGCAGCCTATATATATTTTCAAAAAGATTTCAGTAACAACTAAGCTAGAGAAAAATATACTGATTATCATGTTACTTCAAATGTTTCCATTCTTTATGATGATATGAAATGAGATAATAGTAAAAACATGAAGCCGTTTGGAGCGTTTTGCTTTTCCAAAATATGATACATTCAAACGCGATCGCGATCAAAAATATGATACATTAAAACGCGATTGCGATCAAATATAAAACATTATGGTTAGGCCTACCATATACATAGCCTATCTACGTTTGAGCAGATATCCACAAACACAGTAACAGTAAACACGGGTCTAAATATTATAATATTCACCATATATCTAGCAACAGTTCAACTGCAATGTGAAATTTATCCAACAATAGCAAACTAATATGTAAGAATTACTTACCTTATCTTTCTTGTCTTCAAATATCGTTCTTCTTCTTCTGATGTAAATCCAATGCAAGCTCAGGCACGTCTTTCAAACTCGACGAAAAGTGAAGTGAAGTGTTTTGTTGTTGAGGTAATGAGGGCGATCGCGTTCCATGTGGAGATTTGCATGTGAATATCTTTTGCGCGAGTGGGCGTGGCCGAATTAAAAATAATTAGGAAGCGTTTGAGAAGCTGGAAATCTTGTTGGTTTTATACAAATTACTTAAACAGAGAATATTTGTTTTCGTTTTGAATCCGATCATTTAAAAGTACACACTTAAATGTTTATAAAGGTGTATGGCTCATAAATGTGTGACAAGTATTCGCTGAGTTTTGTTTCAGTTTATAGACGTGCTCAAGAAAAAAAAGTTCACCGCGACGGAGAGGCAGAACGCACACACTGTTTATTTTCTTTATTTTACAAAAGCACAATGTTTTGATTTGATTGGAAGTGGACACATACAAAAGTAGAAATACCACAGATTCTTTTTTTATATTTATTTTTTCTGTATGACCATAAATGACGGAGAAATTTAAGTTTATAGTGCTACAATGTGGAGAAAATCCAGCAAAACGCGCCGGCGCGTTTGTCGACCTCAGAGGGTTAAGCGCTCTTTGAGTGAAGTAAACAAAGCAATAATAAAATTAAAAGCAATAGCTGATCATTCTCCATAACGTGATCGCTGTTTACATCTCATATCATCAGTAGGGCTGCACGATACTGGGAAAATATGCTATATTGTTGAGTATCGTGATAACGATATTTCTTGCGATATAATATTTCCCTAGAGAAATGCTATTTTTATTAAGTTTTTTAAATAATTTATATATGTAATGATCATACTAAAATAAATATGTAAGCTAATAGATATTCTTCTGATCTTCAGAGGAATATCTCAGTTTTTAGGAGTTAACGTTACATATGCAACACTTTGATTAATGGTTGTCTGTGAGACTCTGTTATTGTCTTCATTTAGCTCCCTGAGGTTGCGTTCCAGACGACTGTGGAGATTAGTTTCCCCCCGACGTGGCCAAAATTTTTCAGCACGACTTAGTGACACCATCACTTATGTTCACATTTCGTGTTTTTTGCGCGTGCAAATTCGTTATTTCAAATGCAGGCGCGCTCAAAATGGAAGCACATTTTTCCAGGCCCGCCTATGCCACGACGAGATGGGAACGTCTAAACTTTTCAGAATTCCACAAGCTCGCGTAGGTCATGGTCATTAGACGTGATATGTGAACGGCCCTTTACACAGTACCTGCATTTATGACATGTCTTCTCTATTGAAGCCAAAATATTGCCATATTTCTGACGTACAGTTCTCTTTAAGCACAGGTTCTTCGCTATTGTCATTTTCCTTGCTTGTCTCTACTCCCGCCATTAGTTTTTATTTTCCACTCTCTGCTCTGAGCCACTAGGTTCCCCTTTGGGCATGATTTTGCCAATAACATAATAGCACCTACTGGGGAGGCGGGTATAAAGATAGTAAGGCCCCATTTGATTGGTCGAATTTGGATAAACAACCTATGCATGCATGCCTCACACAAATGCTTGGCACATAAAATAAATGCAATTTATCGCACCTCTCTGCGATACGGATATCGCATATACTATTATTATAACGATAATTTTCAATTAAGCTAATGTTTTTGTTTCATCTGACCATAGAACATTTGAAAAGTAACTGACACTACTGGAACTTCAAACGGGATGGGTTCTATGGTCAGATGAAACAAAAACATTAGCTTTTTTGGCAGCAAACACTTAAGATGGGTTTGGTGCACAAGGGGATAAAAAAGTACCCCATGTGTAAAATGAAATACTCTGCTGTATCTTTAATGCTGTGGGCCTAATTTTCTGCCAGAGGTCCTGGACATCTTGTTCAGATACATGGCATCACGGATTCGATCAAATACCAACAGATAAAAAATCTAAACCTGACAGCCTGTGCTAGAAATCTTATAACGGAGAACAGGATGGAGAGATTCTGTATGGAGGAATGGTCTCTGATCTCTTGTCAGGTGTTCTCCAAACTCATCAGGCATTATAGGAGAAAACTCAGAGCTGTTATCTTGGAAAAAAGAGGTTGCAAAAAGTATTTAATAAAAGGGGGCAAACAATTGTTCCCAACGTGTTTTGGAGAAAAACATTTATTTCGTAATGTGATTTTCCCCCCATTTTCAATTATTTTACTTCAATGAAAGGTTAGATTTTTAAAATAAAATATCAAAAAGATTAAAAATGCAGATTTATTTTTTTACAGCCTGATTTGATCATATTTACCAAGGGGGCAAACACTTTTTCACACCACTGTACATTTATAACTATACAAATAATTTAGTGCTGTCAACGCGTTAACGCATGCGATTAATTTTTGTCTGGTTTAACGTGTTCAAATATTTAACGCAATTAACGCAGCATCCGTCTTTTCTGCCATCCGTTGGCTTGCTTTACATTATATGATCACGCTCTTATTCATTTAAATGCTTTTAAACATTTCAAGCGCGGCAAGACAAAAGAGAATGCGCTGTCTGTGAATGTCCTTATGTGACACACACACACACACACACACAGACACACACACACACAATGCATAGACAGGGCGCCAGAATCCAGTTCTCTTTCGCGCTTGAACTAACAATAACAATCCCAAAATGTCAGTTTTGTCGATTATCCATAAGAGCAGTCTTAAATGATTTATATAAAGTCTAAAATGAACAAAAAGAGTTGTGAGAGAATGAGGCGCGTGTGAGATCCATAGACAGTATATAAACGGTGAGATCCGCGTGTCTGTCTGCTCTTAAAGGGACAGCAGCCAATAAAGCTTCCTGTCAGTAAAGTTAAAGAACAAAGGGAACAGAGAAAATGACTCACTGCTCTTGACTAAATAACTTTTGTAGCTTTAATAAGGATTAACTATTTAATTTATAGTTTATGCAGTGCAGACTGCATATAACTTTGATAACTTTATTAAATTTATGTATATTTCCTAACTGTTAAGACAGGAAGGGCATGAGTAAATATGACATTTATTATGGGTTTATGTTATCATTGTTTTAAGTTCACTTAACCCTCTGGAGTCTGGGCTGTTTTTGGGGCCCTTGAGATGTTCTGACATGCCCTGACATTTGTGCTTTTTTCAGTTGCTTATAAACATATTAATGGCAAATGTGTAAATTCACTCTATAAAGCACAAACAGGGCTACAATAATATGTGAGCCACGTGAATGTACATGTTTTCATTTTTGAGAGAATAATGTTTATGCATGGATATTGAAAAAACTAAAAACTAAAATTTCTGAAATAAGGCCTCAAAACACATAGTAAATATGTGTCAATAAGACTTTTGACTAATGGATGTCCTCGCCTATAATTTTTTCTTCAAAATTATGTGAAAATAGTCTTGCTTTATTGTTCACATAAAGCCATACATTGATTTAAATTGATGTAAAACAGGTTTTGCTTGGAAAGCCAATATGCGAGGGGGCGTGAACGAGTCAAGTCAAGTCAAGTTTATTTATATAGCGCTTTTCACAACACAGGTTGTATCAAAGCAGCTTCACAGTAATAAATTAGAACAATACATCAATGTTTGTTTCTAGTGGAACGTCTACGTTCGGTAATGCTGATCAATAGTATCGTTGATTGATTAATTAAATTAAATATCCCCAAATATCCCCAACTGAGCAAGCCAAAGGCAACAGTGGCAAGGAACCGAAAAACTCCATCAGGTGACCTAATGGAGAAAAAAAAACCTTGGGAGAACCCGGGCTCAGTCGGGGGCCAGTTCTCCTCTGGCGTTTATGAACTAGAGGTCGGATTTAACTGTAGGATTAAAAGTATTATATGAATGCCTGGCTGAAGAGATGCGTCTTTAATCTAGTTTTAAACTGGGAGAGCGAGTCTGAGCAACGAACAGTATCCGGAAGACTATTCCAGAGTTTTGGTGCTAAATGTGAAAATGCTTTCCCTCCTTTGGTGGACCTAGATATCCTAGGTATGACCAAAAGCCTCGAATTTAGTGACCTTAAAGAGCGCGATGGATTATAGGGCGATAGAAGATCCGTTAAATAGACTGGAGCTAAGCCGTTTAGGGCTTTATAAGTCAGTAGCAATACCTTGTAATTAATACGGGACTTTATAGGTAACCAATGTAGGGATGATAAAATCGGTGTTATATGATCATATTTTCTTGATCTAGTTAGAACTCTAGCGGCGGCATTTTGGACTAACTGTAGCTTGTTTATTGAGGATGCAGGACAACCGGCTAATAACGCATTACAGTAATCTAGTCTCGAGGTCATGAATGCATGAACTAACTTTTCTGCGTCAGAAACTGATAGCATATTACGTAGCTTAGCAATGTTTCTAAGGTGGAAAAAGGCTGTTCTTGTAACATATGAAATATGATTTTCAAAAGACAGGTTGCAGTCTAATATAACACCCAGGTCTTTTACTGTAGAGGATGAAGTAACAGGACATCCTACTATGTTAAAGTTGTATTGTGAGAGGTTTTGTGGGTGGTTTTTTGAACCGATAAGTAGTACCTCTGTCTTGTCTGGATTTAATAAAAGAAAATTATGCGTCATCCAATCTTTTATATCTTTAACACACTCTGTCAATTTGGATAATTTAGCGTTTTCATCTGGCCGTGATGAAATATAGATTTGAGTGTCATCAGCATAACAATGGAAACTAATTCCATGTTTCCTTATAATATTTCCAAGTGGTAGCATATATATTGAGAATAATAGAGGGCCTAACACAGATCCCTGCGGCACTCCATAGTTTACTGGAGTTATGATAGATTTTTCTCCATTTAAATAAACAAAATGGTAGCGGTCAGATAAATACGATCTAAACCAGCTTAATGCTTGTCCTTGAACACCAGTATAATTTTGTAGTCGATCTAAGAGTATTGTATGATCTATAGTATCGAACGCAGCACTAAGATCAAGTAAAACTAATATTGAGATACAGCCTTGGTCAGAAGCTAAAAGTAAATCATTTGTGATTTTAACGAGCGCAGTTTCAGTGCTATGATGCGGCCTGAATCCAGACTGAAACTTTTCATAGGTGTCATTTTCTTGTAAGAAAGAGCCCAGTTGAGCGGACACAACTTTTTCTAGTATTTTAGACATAAAAGGTAGATTTGAAATGGGTCTATAATTTACTAGATTATTCGGATCTAATTGTGGTTTCTTAATGAGAGGTTTTATAACTGCCAGTTTAAATGTTTTTGGAACATAACCTAAAGATAAAGACGAGTTAATAATATTGAGGAGAGGCTCTTCCACTACAGGTAACACTTCTTTCAATAGTTTAGTTGGTATGGGATCTAATAAACATGTTGTTGTTTTAGATGAAGTAAAAAGTTTATTTAACTCTTTTTGTTCTATAGTTGTGAAGCACTGTAATTGTTCTTGCGGCGTGATAATTGAGGCTGAATTATAAGGCGCGATTGAGGATTGAACGTTTACAATTGTGGTTCTGATGTTTTCTATTTTCTCAGTGAAGAACTTCATGAAATCATTACTACTAAACTGTAATGGAATACTTTGTTCAGGAGACATCTGTTTATTTGTTAGTCTCGCCACGGTGTTAAATAAGAACTTAGGATTGTTATGGTTGTTTTCTATTAGTTTGCGTAGATGCTCAGCCCTGGCCGCTTTTAGGGCCTTTTTATAACGTGACATACTGTCTTTCCATGCGATTCTAAAGACCTCTAAGTTGGTTTGTTTCCATTTACGCTCTAAATTACGGGTTTCTCTCTTTAGAACACGCGTAGTATTATTGTACCATGGTGCTTTACTTTTCTCTCTGACCTTTTTTAATCTAATGGGCGCAACAATATCCAATGATCCAGAGAGAATGGTGCTCATAGTGCTAGTTAATTCCTCAAGTTCATCTGTTTGTTTGGGTTCACTGAGCAGCTGAGACAGATCCGATAAGCTGTTTGAAAAATTATCTATGGTGGATGGAAGGATTGTTCTGCCAAATCGATAACGCGGCGCAGCATGATATATTACAGGAGTACGTAATATGCAAGTTACCATGTAATGGTCAGTTACATCATCACTTTGTGGAATGATATCTATATCGGTTGGATCGGTTCCATGTGATATAATTAAATCGAGTGTATGATTAAATCGATGAGTCGGTCCGGTAATGTTTTGCTTGACCCCAAAGGAGTTTAATAAATCTGTAAACGCAGCCCCTAACGCATCATTTTGATTATCTACATGGATATTAAAGTCTCCAACAATTAATGCTTTATCGAAGTTAACTAATAGGTCTGAGAGAAAATCTGCAAACTCTTTTAGGAAATCAGCGTAAGGCCCAGGCGGTCTATATACGGTAGCCAAGGCTAGAGATAATAGGGATGTTTTTCGAACATCTAAGAGCGTAACATTTAGTACAAGTACTTCAAATGAAATAAACTTATAACCCGTTTTCTGAGTAACATTGAGAAAATCTCTATAGATTGTTGCAACACCGCCGCCACGACCATTCAGACGGGGCTCGTGCTTATAGGAGTATCCTGCTGGAGTAGACTCATTTAAACCAAAATAATCATTTGGTTTAAGCCAGGTTTCAGTAAGGCAAAGTACATCGAAGCTATTATCTGTGACTATTTCATTTACAATAACTGCCTTAGGTGTGAGTGATCTAATGTTTAGAAGACCTAGCTTTAAAAATTGTTTTTGATTACCAATAGCAACATTTTCTGGTTTAATAACAATTAGATTTTTTCTAGATCCTGCAGTAGATTTATTATTTGATCTCACTAAACGAGGAATAGACACAGTTTCTATGCAATGTTCTACACTATTTATATCAGTTAAATTGGTGCAGCAGAGACTATGATTTGGACTTTTGTTTACTAGTCAAAAGGTATTTAACATTTTGGAGATGTTATCTGACAGAAGATCCGATCCGAATCTGCTTGGGTGTAAGCCATCAGCACGGTAATGTCACATGCCTGTCCTGTCTTGTGCTGCACATGGGTGTTTTTGTTGTTTGCCATGTGTTCTTGTTTATTGTCTAGCCCCTCCCATCTTGTTATCTGATTATTTGGTTAATTTGTCCCACCTGTTGTGTTCGTTACCCTCCTTTGTTTGTTCCCCTATTTAGCCTCCTTGTGTTTGTAGTCTTGTGCTGGCTCGTTGTCCGTGTTACCTGTATTTGATGTTCCTGTGCTGTTGGTATCTGAGTTCTGAGTTTTTGTATTTTGTCTATGTTTGTTTATTAAATCTTCTCTGCACTTGAATCCTCGTCTCTCGTTCAGTGTCCCGTGACAGAACGAGCCAGCCAAGTATGTGGATTCAGCAGAGCGAGATTTTTCCTCCGGGGGAGAACAAGGGAAACTCCATTTCCCTGTTTGAATATTTTGCCAGGTGTGCTCAGAGAACTTTGGAGGAGGAGAGCACCATGTCTGACGGTGATCAGATCGGAGGAGGTGGTTCGGTGGTTTCGGAGCCGGTGGTCAGGAGACGGAGGAGGAGGAGAAAGGCGCCACTTCAACGTCACGTCACATCTGCCCAGCCAGAGACTGTTCACGTCACGTCTGCCCAGCCAGAGACGGTTCACGTCACGTCTGCCCAGCCAGAGACGGTTCACGTCATGTCTGCCCAGCCAGAGACGGTTCACGTCACGTCTGCCCAGCCAGAGACTGTTCACGTCACATCTGCCCAGCCAGAGACTGTTCACGTCACGTCTGCCCAGCCAGAGACTGTTCACGTCACGTCGGCCCAGCCAGAGACTGTTCACGTCACGTCGGCCCAGCCAGAGACTGTTCACGTCACGTCGGCCCAGCCAGAGACTGTTCCTGAGCCTATGTCTTCGGACAAGATGGTCGTCGCTGCCGCCGAGCCTGTTCAAGTCACGCCTGCCGAGCCTGTGTCCCCTGACAAGATGGCCGCCGTCGAGCCTGTGTCTGAGCCGGTGGTGTCTGTTCCTGAGCCCTCTGTGACCGCGACACTGGCCATTATGGCCACAGCCATGTTGTGTGTGTGGGCTACGCACACACTTGAGCCGGTGGTGTCTGTTCCTGAGCCGGAGCCAGTGTCTGTTCCTGAGCCGGAGCCAGTGTCTGTTCCTGAGCCGGAGCCAGTGTCTGTTCCTGAGCCGGAGCCAGTGTCTGTTCCTGAGCCGGAGCCAGTGTCTGTTCCGGAGCCAGTGTCTGTTCCTGAGCCGGAGCCAGTGTCTGTTCCTGAGCCGGAGCCAGTGTCTGTTCCTGAGCCGGAGCCAGTGTCTGTTCCTGAGCCGGAGCCAGTGTCTGTTCCTGAGCCGGAGCCAGTGTCTGTTCCTGAGCCGGAGCCAGTGTCTGTTCCTGAGCCGGAGCCAGTGTCTGTTCCTGAGCCGGAGCCAGTGTCTGTTCCTGAGCCGGAGCCAGTGTCTGTTCCTGAGCCGGAGCCAGTGTCTGTTCCTGAGCCGGAGCCAGTGTCTGTTCCTGAGCCGGAGCCAGTGTCTGTTCCTGAGCCGGAGCCAGTGTCTGTTCCTGAGCCGGAGCCAGTGTCTGTTCCTGAGCCGGAGCCAGTGTCTGTTCCTGAGCCGGAGCCAGTGTCTGTTCCTGAGCCGGAGCCAGTGTCTGTTCCTGAGCCGGAGCCAGTGTCTGTTCCTGAGCCAGTGTCTGTTCCTGAGCCAGTGTCTGTTCCTGAGCCTGTGTCTGTTCCTGAGCCTGTGTCTGTTCCTGAGCCTGTGTCTGTTCCTGAGCCTGTGTCTGTTCCTGAGCCTGTGTCTGTTCCTGAGCCTGTGTCTGTTCCTGAGCCTGTGTCTGTTCCTGAGCCTGTGTCTGTTCCTGAGCCTGTGTCTGTTCCTGAGCCTGTGTCTGTGTCTGTTTCTGATCCTGAGCCGGTGGGGTCTGTTCCTGAGCCGCCCGAGGGGTCGTCTCCGCCCTGGCCGCCCGAGGGGCCGTCACCGCCCTGGACTCTCGAACTTTGTGTCCCGCCCTGGTCTGTCCCTCCCGTCCCGCCCTGGTCTGTCCCTCCCGTCCCGCCCTGGTCTGTCCCTCCCGTCCCGCCCTGGTCTGTCCCTCCCGTCCCGCCCTGGTCTGTCCCTCCCGTTCCGTTCGGGTCTTGTGGAGCGTCTGGTAGCCGCTCCGTAGGGAGGGGGTAATGTCACATGCCTGTCCTGTCTTGTGCTGCACATGGGTGTTTTTTTTGTTTGCCATGTGTTCTTGTTTATTGTCTAGCCCCTCCCATCTTGTTATCTGATTATTTGGTTAATTTGTCCCACCTGTTGTGTTCGTTACCCTCCTTTGTTTGTTCCCCTATTTAGCCTCCTTGTGTTTGTAGTCTTGTGCTGGCTCGTTGTCCGTGTTACCTGTATTTGATGTTCCTGTGCTGTTGGTATCTGAGTTCTGAGTTTTTGTATTTTGTCTATGTTTGTTTATTAAATCTTCTCTGCACTTGAATCCTCGTCTCTCGTTCAGTGTCCCGTGACAGGTAAAGCCTAGGACGCTCCCAAAACAGATTCCAATTATTTACAAAGAGAAGTTTCTGCTCATTGCACCATGACATTAACCATCCATTAAGCGCAAATAATCTGCTAAACTTTTCATGACCTAGTCGATACGTGGGAAGCGGTCCTGACACAATAATCGTTATATCAGGCGATGTGCTGCGTACCGTATCGATCAGATTCCTGAAGTCTTTCTTCAAAACCTCCGTTTGGCGCAGTCTGATGTCGGCCCCTCCCGCGTGCAGGACAACGGTTCCGACGCGCTCGTTCAGAATCTCGGGAACGTGAGCAGCGATTTCAGAAACACGAGCACCAGGAAAGCAGTGACTATGCACCTTACTTTTATTTAACGTAACGTGTACGTGTCGAACGATGGAATCGCCGATGATCACAGCATCGCGTTCTGTTTCGCGAAGAGGGGAGAAGCGGTTTTGTGTGGATATCTCGAAAACCGGGAGGGTCGGAGAGAGTTTTCTTGGTCTAGACCTGACTCGCGATTTCCGCTGCGGAAAAATCCAGGCTTCGTGATGGCATGTTGGAGCCGGAGTGAACGAGACCATGGCTGATCGTGACCTCGACGTTCGGGACCGATGTTGAGGAACGCACGGAGTAGACGAGGTCGGAGTCAGCGGGTTAGTAACATTAATCTCTGATTTGTGTGCCTCGGCACGTGATGTTTCGAGAGCCAAACGCCGGTCTATCAGCTCGGCTTTTCTTACTAAAAGGTCGTGGATCTGTTTCTCAACAGCTTCCAGCTCAGACTGCACCGCGTGCAGCTCAAATGTGTTTTACACAAGGATGTCAAATGTGTTTTACACGAGGAGTGGTTTACACCTGAAATTACAATGTCCCATCCCACTCTGCATAATTAGCCATTCACACAGGTGTGAAACTGGCTGAGCCACAATGCAAGGACAAAGGATCTTTTGAAGAAGACTTATATTGACCATTTAAGATTTTGCTTACATTTATCTTGTAAATATGTTTTGCTATTTTATTAAAAAGGTTACAATTACAACAATAATTAGCCTACAATTTCAACAATATTTCAAGTGTACTCTTTCTTTGTAAAAAAAAAAAAAAAAAAGATTATAGGCCTACATTTTATCTATGTATTCATTACAGCTAACATCTTAGTTGATGACTTTATTTTTGACAAAAATAGTAGGCTATTTTATATATAGAAATTGCTAAACAAAAGCTTATTTGACGAGGCAGTATATTCTACAGTAAAAACTGTACCCAAATCTACTAAACAAAATGTTGTCTTTCGTATTTCGCCTGAATGTAACGTTGTTTACATGAAATATTAGGGCATATAAATGTTAATTTGCAGTTTACGTTGCTTATACAAATAGCCTACATTTTATTTCAACATATTTCAGTCGATTTTTACCCATCTCCGTATAGCAATACGGTTTGCTAAAAAAATCATCATTCGTTGACGATAGGCTTTTGACTCGCGATCTTTGCAGTAGGCTAGTGAACGCACCGGATAAATGCACATTTATTAGGCTATAGTTTTTTTGTTTTGGATGGTTTTGTTTAGAAACAGCTTTCTGTAAATATATTTCACATTTTTTAGACATGTGAGGCGAGTAGGCTCATGATTCATGATGATCTCCAGTTCAAGCACCTTATGTTGTGATTGCCTATAGGCCTATTTACTTTAAATCCAGGAAATTTGTTAATGAAAAAATTATTAAAATTAAGATACAATTGATACAAAACGAAATTCGTTTTAAAGAAAGGATTTGTACTTTCTGTTTTGAGGTCTCTGTGAAAGTTTTAGAGCGCTCGTGTCCATAATGGAGAACTGTCAGGTAATATTGTTTTTTGCCAGCTGTGGTAAACAGCGCGCATCTATGCCGTTCATTCATTCATAAACAGAAACCCGAGAAGGAAAAACTTACTAGTATTCCTCAGCTCGTATTCCTCATTATTCCTCACAGCGCTGTGTTGTAAACAAGTAATGTTCTGAATAAACTTGTGTTTTGGTTGTCTCGAGCTGATACAGGGGGCGTTCACAGGATTGCGCGGATTACCTCAGCCATTTGCGTTTGAATAGCACGCGCTCTCCGTGGGCGGAGTCACATTACATTTGAATTAGCTCTAATGAGGTCGACTGGAATCGCTCTCTTTTAATACAGATTTCACAAGATGAGAATATTTGTTTTTTATATAAATTACTTCAGTAAAAAGAAGAGAATTCAAGGTTCATGCCTGTGTGTCTGAATGCCTGTTTGACTGAGTATTCACTGAGCTACAGCTCATTTTCGGACGCGTTTTAGAATGGACTACACGGACACAGAGAAGGCAGAACTCGCTTCGTGTTTATTTTTCTTCATTTGGCAAAAAGCACAACACTTTGTTTTTATTGTGAGTATACATAAAAATAATACACATTTAACAGAATCGATTGATGTATGAAACTTGTTTTGTAAAATCAAAGTCAAAAGAGAATTTCGGGTCTCAATCAACTCATAAGGAAAAAAATCGAGCAGATCACGCCGGCGTGATCTCCGACCTCTGAGGGTTAAATTAAAAACTGCTATATTTTTGAAGCCTAATAAATGTGAAAAAAAAAAAATCAGTAGCTGTATTAATATCAGTAATACTGGCCTTCATTCATTCAAATTCATAAAAAGATGCCATTAAACAAGTATTTAAAATATACTGTCTTTATGTTGTTTCTACATTAATTTGATTAACTGTGAAATTATTACATTATAAAATATATTAAAAACGTACAAAAAAAAAATATTGCGATTAATTGCGATCAATCACAGAAAAAATGTGTGATTAATCTAGTTAAAGTTTTTAACCGATTGACAGCACTAAAATAATTACATACTGCATTCAGTACAACACCATTCTTTGATCAGATCTTTGAAAATAAGCCGTCGTGCTAAATTGTGTTTAATAGACAGCATGACCAGACCATTTAGTCTTTCCTGAGACAGTGTTAACTAAAACATTGACAGGATCGTTGAATCAGTGATTTGAACTTGGTAAACCAAATCAGTTATATTCATGAATGAATCATCTAGACTGTTTTTTATTAACGGGTTTCTCCTATTCACTGCAATGAATCGACTCAAATGATTCATTCACGAATCGGACATCATTACAAATGTATATGTACGACTAGAATGAAATCGTAAATTTCGATCTATTCCTCACAGAAATTGGCTCCAAGGCTGCAGAAAGCCTAAATATATACATCACTGGACTAGTTTTAGTGTCGCTTGGTGATTTTCCGTTTCCGCACTGTGTCGTTTCTGAATAACCCGTGAACGAACACACACTTGGCACACACTATAATGAATACCCGTTCTTTATAGCGTGCTTCCTAAAAGATTATTTTATGAAGTAAATAACAAAATCATCCAGGAAATCATGGAGTTCGGCTGGACCCTTAGAATCGTCCCAATCCTCCCCTGCTAACACACACACACACACACACACACACACACACACACACACACACACACACACACACACACACACACACACACACACGCTCCTTAAAATGTTTACAAATACATTAATCACATACACACACACACAAACACACACACACACACACACACACACACGCTCCTTAAAATGTTTACAAATACATTAATCACACACACACACACACACACACACACACACACACACACACACACACACACACACACACACTCAATGTTCCTTAAAATGCTTACAAATACATTAAGCACACACACACACACACATTCCTTAAATGTTTACAAATGCATTAATTACACACACACACACGTTCCTTAAAATGCTTTCAAATACATTAAGCACACACACACACACACACACACACACTCACACACACATTCCTTAAATGTTTACAAATACATTAATCACACACACACACACACATTCCTTAAAATGTTTACAAATACATTAAGCACACACACACACACACACACACACACACACACACACACACGTTCCTTAAAATGTTTACAAATACATTAGGCATCAAAGCTTATTCACACTCACACACACATTTCTACATTTCACATTTCTTCACACACCATATAAATAATGATTTTTATACTGTACAAACTGTATACAGATGGTGGTCAACCAGAATGCCTATTACCGCCGCGCCAGCCGCCGCGGCGAAATTACCGCGGCGAAAATAAACCAGCCGCATTTCAAAGTCGTTCCCGAAATGACCGCCAGGTGGCGCAAAGGGACATTGTGCAAAACAGCAGCAATTGCCGTATTTTAAAATGTAAGTGGGTTAAATAATAGGCATATTTTTCATTTATATAAATAGGCCTATTAGGCTACAACAGAATAGAACCAAAGATAGAATCAATTTTACAGCTGAAAAAATAGAATCAAAAGTTAAAAATAGAGACGATGTTAGGAGCAATGACGCTGAATATTTTTACTATTCTATTGAGGAATTAGATAAACGAAGAGCTCTCGTGAGCGATACAATTTATAGTGATTTCAAAAGCTGTCCTTAAAAAAAAAAAATTACATGGAGTAGTGTGGCATAATTTTTGAGAGATTACGTGGAACACGTTTTAGTTAAGATCCTGGTTTCAATGCCCTTAATGTATATAGGCTAGGCTTTAAAAAAAAATCACAACGCGTTTTGAGATTGTTTTGAATTAAACATTGAAGTTTAAAATTTAGTGTTTTGGCACACCAGGCCGAGTGGCATTACGCATTGTTCAAAAATCAGGTTTTATTCTGGCATGTTGAATTGGCGTTAATATCTTTTATTTTTATTTATTAGATTTAGATTTTAGGTTTTGTTAGATTTATTTTTCTCATAACAGCTAAAATAACTTAATATATGCCTTGTCTTCATATGATTTTTATCAATGAACTAGTGTTTTCTGACAGTGTCGACTGCAAAGATGAAGTTGACGATCGCCATATTTGTAGTGAACGCACCTAGAGAGAAATGCACAAAGACATAATCAGAGAGTAGCCTTTTTCTTTTTCGTTTTGAATTATTTCGTTTGAAGACATTTCAAGCTTTGTGTATTTGATGTATTTATCATGTCTGTGTGAGGCATACGCTGAGTTTCGTTAAGTTAGGAGGATGAGATGCGCTCCAGCTGACGTGCAATGCAAGTGACCTCACGGGCGCCTCTATGATTAGTGTCTGTTTGCTTCTCTTATTGAATCCAGACAATTGGGTGATGAAAAAATGATTAAAATTAAGATACAATTTATAGAAAACGAAATTCACTTTAAAAAAAGGTTTCTACTAAACAAAACTTAATGAAGTGGTCAAAATCATGTCTGACCCACTCCATATCCATCTCTCGATATAATGCATCTTATTTTACTCATGCTGTTCACTTTTCATATTCAACATAGATTGAAAAAAAAACATTATAATATTTTAACAAATATGATACTAAATGAGATTATTTAATGTCTACAACAGTAGGCCTATAGACTCTATTTGTACAAATTGCTGCACGTTAATGTAATTAAATGAAACCTTGTAACGAATTCACACTGTAGGGTAGACTGTGTACAGTTGAGACACCTTAAATAACCTGCGTTCGCAGCAAGCACAAGTTGTGATTTTTGCTGTGCACTTGCATATAAGTGTCAGCTGGGAAGGAAATATAGAGACCAGACCTCTTGGAACTTTAATTGAATACATAGCGTTGGTAAAGCATACTGAAATTACATCCCTACAAATGTATTAGGCCCTACTGAAAATAAATGTATCGAATTTAAGCAAAGTAGCCTAAATGTTAAGACTGTAAGCCCTTTGCTTTTTACGTAGCCTAAAGGACTCTTATAGCCGACTTTGGGTTAATTTAATTTGTAGAGGATTTTTTAACTCAAACATTAACACTGAAATAAATTAAACTAAATTATTGTAATTTTTGGCACACCACGACGAGTGGCGCTATGCATTGTTCTAAAGCCAGGTTTTATTCTGGCATGTTGAATTAGTGTTCAACAAATGCGGCGGCGCGTTCATTTGAATGAAGAGCGTTTCTCGCTCGTGCGAGCGAACACACACTGGAACGTTAGGCCGTATCGCAACGAGTGAATAGTGGCCGAGTGGTTGAACGTACGTTACGATCATTTAGATGACACGGGTTCGAATCCCGAACTAACTTGGACTACTGGTGTTTTTATATCAGCCTATTAATGCATTTAGTCTATTGTTGATGCAGAGAGATTTGTCTTCTAAAACATTTTTTTTTTGCCTATTTACAAAATAAAATCGCCATGCATTTCCATTTTACACTAAGGAACAAATATTATACAATGACTTTACTTCTGTAGCCTATAATAATTCATATATATGACGTTTAAACGACAAACAATAAAATCAGAACCAGTATTCTGTTGCGTTCATGGTTCCAGTGGCAGTAATGCATCCACGGCTTTTCAAAATGTCTCAAAGCGTTTTGAGATTGTTTTGAATTAAATATTGAAGTTTATAATTTGTTTGGCACGACGAGTGGCAAACTCTTTGTTTTGTTTTGCAAACTCAGCCTGTGGGGGGTTTGGAGAAGGCAATACTTTGCTTTATCGTGGGGGTGCAGGACAGAGGTGTTAATGTTCCGTCTTTCATATGGAGAGTGTCGGAGCCAGCCTGATGAGGCAAAGGCAAAATTCTTTTAAGGATTAATCTCAAAATCTCCAAAAGTCCATAGCCTATGTACAGTAGGCCCTATATCTTATTAAATTATATATTGTAGTTTTATTGATTGTATAGGTTTTCCACAAACAATTTAAATTTAGCAGATACAGAGCTCTTTTATTGGCGACCCACCTCGTTTTATTGTGAGGTGAATTCAGCAAGGCATGTTGTATCTTTGAAGGAACAAAAGCTATTTGTTACAGATTTTTCTTTCGTGATTTGTGTGGATGACACACAGCGACATATACAGTATTATCAGCTGTATGGTGTTTTTTTACGCTGAAATGCTTAATTTCGAGAAAGACCCGCCGCGCGCAGTGAGGGAGACCAAACTTACAAAAAAAATATCCATCGCGAGAGAGGCAAAGAAAAACGCCTGTTCTTAATTTATGTTGCTTTGAACTTTTTCCGTTTTGTACCGTTTTAATTTTTTAATTTAGCTGCAATTTCTTTGACAATAGAAATTTAAAATGTTGCAAGAATAGGCCTAAGATTCTGTGTTTCTTATTTTGCATCACAAAGGGAATAAACTCTATCGATGCAACCCTGTTTAAATAAATAAACTGTCCCGACACTTTATTCATATCTTAAAATGTGCGATGGGTTTTCAAACTTAATTAATTTTATTTTTCTTTTACATTTTCATTGTTTATTTTTTAATTGAAAGCAATACTGTATTGAAAGTATTTTTCTGATTTGTTCGATCTGTTTTGAAAAATGTCTTCCGTTGATATGGCCGGGTATCACTGTCAGTCATCTCAATCTCGTGAATGATTCACACACACACAAAAAAATTATTTAGCAGATTAAAGACGAATCATCTTCATTTTCTGGTGCAATCGGCTGACAGTCTTCCTTCATCAGATGTGTCGTCTTTGCAGCGGGAATGTAGCAAATTTATGTTGAAATGTACAATTGATAATTAAACAAGATGATTGACTTTAATAAACAGATGCATATTTAAGCATCAAGAACGGAAAAACATAAACACTGTCGGCTACACTGAGATTCGATCTCAGATCGTTTGAAGCTCCGAGAGGCTATTGATAATGCTTTGACCACAGAGCTACCGTCTGAATCGCCAACGTCTACTATTTTCTCTGTTTTAAAAGTTTGTAACATGTAAGGCTATTTAGTTCTGAATATAACAAAGAATGCTTAAACCGACTACATCGGTTAGGAGCTGCAAGTCCTGAAAATGTTTTAATTTCACGGTAAATTATTTTAAGTTATTTCACTGTTATGTTTCAGTTAATAAATCTACAAACACATTAAAATAACACGAAGAAAATGACAAGTAACCTATTGACATAGCCTTTCTAAATTATAGAAAAACTGGGCACACAATGTTAACGTGTGTCTACTTTGTTTAAATTTAATGAATTTGAATTCGTTTAACCACAATATTTATCTTGAATTTATCTGTGACCTCAGCTCAAATTACTGCCGCGGCAGATTACGTCATAAAGAGAATAAACTGACACTTTTCAAAGTCTGTGATTACAGCGCCACTCAGCGGTAAAAGGCAGCAAATACACATCCCAATTTTGCCGCCGCGGGAACGGCGGCGGTAAAAGTCTCATTCTGGTTGACCACCATCTGTATTGAATCCCCTAATCCTAACTGATGTGTTTAACAACTTGTTTCTAATGAATATTTGTATTTATTTCATAATGACAGCATTATGTTATTTATTTTTTAAGTGTCATGTTTATCTCTGGATATAGGCTTAATGTGTGTCATTGTTCTCTACAGGTTGAGGGATTGTGGTGTCACAGATGAAGGTTGTGCTGCTCTGGCTTCAGCTCTGAGATCAAACCCCTCACACCTGAGAGAACTGGATCTGTCTGAGAATAAACTAGGAGACTCAGGAGTGAAGCTGTTAAAGGATCTGGAGGATGATCCACATTATAAACTGGAAAGACTATGGTAAGAATAGTTTTTAACGATTTTCATCATCATATTTTCATTTAAAGTTCAAATGGCTGATTTACTCACTAGAAATATAAGTAAATTGTACCAGGTTCAGTAACACCACGTGTGTGTGTGAATATTTTGTCTGAGATCATCAGAATCTTAAATTCAGATTAATAATAATAATAAGAAGAAGAAAACCATACCATCTTCTTCCTCTTATCCGGGCCGGGTCGCGGGGGCAGCAGTCTAAACAGAGATGCCCAGACTTCCCTCTCCCTAGACACTTCCTCAAGCTCTTCCGGGGGAACACCGAGGCGTTCCCAGGCCAGCCGGGAGACATAGTCTCTCCAGCGTGTCCTAGGTCTTCCCCGGGGTCTCCTCCCAGTGGGACGCGCCCGGAACACCTTCCCTCGAAGGCGTCCAGGAGGCATCCGGAACAGATGCCCGAGCCACCTCAGCTGACCCCTCTCGATGTGGAGGAGCAGCGTCTCTACTCTGAGCTCCTCCCGAGTGACCGAGCTTCTCACCCTATCTCTAAGGGATCGCCCAGCCACCCTGCGGAGAAAGCTCATTTCGGCCGCCTGTATCCGGGATCTTGTCCTTTCGGTCATGACCCAAAGCTCATGACCATAGGTGAGAGTAGGAACGTAGATTGACCGGTAAATCGAGAGCTTCGCCTTACGGCTCAGGGGCCTCATTTATAAAACTGTGCGTAGGAACCTTACTAAAAGTGTACGTGCGCCCGAAAGCCAAAAATGGCGTACGCAAAAAAATATTCAGACTTATAAAACCGTGCGTACGCCAGAACCTGCGCAGAATTCACTTTATAAATCCCAGTCAGCGGAAGATTGTGCGTACATGCGTCTCCACCCGAAATAACCATATATGGAGCTTACAACGCTTAGTTTTACTATGCAGATCCTCATCTAACTAACTCACATAACTTAAACGTTATCACGTGGATGAATAATCATATACAAATGATATAAACGGTACAAGAAACATTACAGTAATACAAATCAAGTAGTTGTCTATCCTTGCCTTGTTTTTGAATAGCCTACATAAATCAAATAGTGTAAAATACATTTCAGAGAAAGTTTTTCTCAATCTTTTCCACTTGCCGAATTGTATTTTTAATTGATTTATATTTTTAATGGAAACAGATAGGCCTTGGGCATTATTTGCACAAAACTATTTTCTCAGACAATCTGGTATTATCATGATAAGCAATTATCTCTGTGGTTAAAACATTAAAGCACGCCACAGGAAAAGTGTTCAAAAACAATCGCATCCACAACAAATATTTCTAATGATTGAATTTAAAAAAATGTTGTAACTTCAGTAATGATTTCATGTTTAAGTGTTTAACTCCATTAATTTGAATGGCATATTTAATATAAATGTTTATATCAGAAGTATTTTATTTATTTAAACTGTTATTTGCGTCAGTTTCACTAAACGGCTCAACACGCTCGCTGCCGCGGACATTTAAGAAGGAATGGATATTTGCTTCAAGTGACAGGCTTGGTGATTGAAATTGTATTTGTATAATCTTTCTGTATATGTTTAATTTTCTTTAGATTTTCTGTGTAAAAGTGGCCAAAAATACATTTAACTCCAGCTCACCATCGGTGTCGCCAAAGTGCTCCATCTCCAAAACGTTCGTACGCATGGGTCAGAGTTTGCGTGCAGGTGCGCAAATTTTCCCGTCAAGTTTTTCTTTATAAATCCCACCTTTTGCGCAGGAACTGGCGTACGCATGTTTTCAGCCCCGTTTTGTGCGTACGCAAGCTTTATAAATGAGGCCCCAGCTCTTTCTTCACCACGACAGACCGGAACATCGACCGCATTACTGCAGAAGCTGCACCGATCCGTCTGTCAATCTCCCGTTGCATCCTTCCCTCACTCGTGAACAATACCCCAAGATACTTGAACTCCTCCACTTAAGGCAGGAACTCTCCACCAACCTGAAGTGGGCAAGCCACCCTTTTCCGACTGAGGACCATGGCCTCGGATTTGGTGGTGCTGATTCTCATCCCAGCCACTTCACACTCGGCTGCAAACCGTCCCAGTGCATGCTGAAGGTCCTGGCTTGATGAGGCCAACATGACAACATCATCCGCAAAGAGCAGAGACGAAATCGTGTTGTCACCAAACCTGACACCCTCTGGCCCTTGGCTGCGCCTAGAAATTCTGTCCATAAAAATTATGAACAGAACCGGCGACAAAGGGCAGCCCTGCCGGAGTCCAACATGCACCGGGAACAAGTCTGACTTACTGCCGGCAATGTGAACCAAGCTCCTGCTTCGGTCATACAGGGACTGGACAGCCCTTAACAAAGGACCCCGGACCCCATACTCCCGAAGCACCTTCCACAGGCCACCATGAGGGACACAGTCGAATGCCTTCTCCAAATCCACAAACCACATGTGGACTGGTTGGGCAAACTCCCATGAACCCTCCAGCACCCTGTAGAGAGTATAGAGCTGGTCCAGTGTTCCACGGCCTGGACGAAAACCACACTGTTCCTCCTGAATCTGAGGTTCTACTATCGGCCGTATTCTCCTCTCCAGTACCCTGGCATAGACTTTCCCAGGGAGGCTGAGAACTGTGATCCCCCTATAGTTGGAACACACCCTCCGTTCCCCTTCTTAAAAAGAGGGACCACCACCCCGGTCTGCCATCCCAGAGGCACTGTCCCCGACTGCCACACGATGCTGCAGAGGCGTGTCAGCCAAGACAGCCCCACAACACTCAGAGACTTGAGGTACTCAGGGCGGATCTCATCCACCCCCGGTGCCTTGCTACCGAGGAGTTTCTTAACTACCTCGGTGACTTCAGCTTGGGTGATGGACGAGTCCACCTCTAAGCCCTCAGCCTCTGCTTCCTCAATGGAAGACGTGACGGCAGGATTGAGGAGATCCTCGAAGTATTCCTTCCACTGTGCAACAACATCCCCAGTTGAGATCAACAGTAGGGGTATGCCGGTTTCAGAATAGGTGATGACGGTTATGACGTGAGTCAAATGTGACGGTTCGTAACATAACCGTCGTCGGGGGTGGGGGGGGGGTTGCGACGTTCGTCTGTTATAGGACAACTTAGTTTGAATAAAATTAATATAATTTGTGTAGTGTTCAAATGTTGTTATCAATAGAGAAACGCGGATGGGGTATTAGATAATCCACAACCGCATCACAAAACTCATCATCCGCATCAACGTTTTTTGACCAGATTTCAAAGCCGCACCCGCCCGCCATCCGCTGATTGTTTTTCGGTCTATGGACGATGCAATGCTCTGCTGATGCGAGCCGCAAGAAAGCCCTTGTCTGTTCTAGAAAGGATGCAGCAAAGATATTTCATGCTAATGTATGAGGCATAGGCCTACACTGAGTTTCATTCATTTACGATGAGATGTGCTCTAGTTCAACTTCACAATGCAATGCAAGTGAACGCGGCGCATCGGAGCCTTCATGTCACGGTTATTATATTGTCTCCTATATTTGCTTTTTATTTTTTAAATACATGCAATTGGTTGATGAAACATTTATTAAAATTAAGATACAATTTGTACAAAACGAAATTCGCTTTAAAGAAAGGTTTTCTACAAAGCAAAACTTAATGAAGTGGTAAAAATCTGACGATTTACAAAAAACAAAACTTCATTAAGTGGTAAAAACCATGTCTCCCGATTGAAAATGTTCATTGCTAATGTTTATTATTGCAAATGTTTTTCATTTGTTTAATAAATCTCATAATGATGGCACATCACTAGGCCTATATCGTAGCTTTTATTTCTATCTCAGATGATTGGCGGTCGGTCAAGGGGTAGGCTACTTGGCAAAGAATCAAATACAGTTGGAAACGACGTAGACCATTAATAACACCGACTGTTAACAATTGTTTTTAATTAGTATTTAAACATTCTCTATGATAAAATTTTTTTGTAAAAAATATTTTAATAACACGATTTTGGCGGTTATAGAGTTTTAATGACGGTGTTCAACTTTAACCGTCGGTCTCACGGTTATATACTAACCGTCACACCCCTAGTCAACAGCTCCCCACCTCTACTGTAGACAGCGTTGGTAGGGCACTGCTTCCCCCTTCTGAGGCGCCGGACGGTTTGCCAGAATCTCTTCGAGGCCAGCCGATAGTCCTTCTCCATGGCCTCACCGAACTCCTCCCAGGCCCGAGTTTTTGCCTCATCAACCACCCGGGCTGCAGTTCGCTTGGCCTGCCGGTACCCGTCAGCTGCCTCAGGAGTCCCACAAGCCAACCAGGCCCGATAGGACTCCTTCTTCAGCTTGACGGCATCCCTTACTTCCGGTGTCCACCACCGGGTTCGGGGGTTGCCGCCTCGACAGGCACCGGAGACCTTACGGCCACAGCTCCGAGCGGCCGCTTCGACAATGGAGGTGGAGAACATGGTCCACTCGGACTCAATATCTCTAGCCTCCCTCGGGATCCGGTCGAAGCTCTGCCGGAGGTGGGAGTTGAAGATCTCTCTGACAGGAGCCTCGGCCAAACGTGCCCAGCAGACCCTCACAGTACGCTTGGGTCTGCGGAGTCTGTCCAGCCTCCTCCCCCACCATCGGATCCAACTCACCACCAGGTGGTGATCAGTTGACAGCTCCGCCCCTCTCTTTACCCGAGTGTCCAAGACATACGGCCGGAGGTCAGATGAAACGACCACAAAGTCGATCATCGACCTACGGCCTAGGGTGTCCTGGTGCCATGTGCACTGATGGACACCCTTATGCTTGGACATGGTGTTCGTTATGGACAAACTGTAACTAGCACAGAAGTCCAATAACTGAACACTGCTCGGGTTCAGATCAGGGGGCCGTTCCTCCCAATCACGCCCCTCCAGGTGTCACTGTCGTTGCCCACGTGGGCGTTGAAGTCCCCCAGTAGAACGACGGAGTCCCCAGTCGGAGCACTTTCCAGCACCCCTCCCAGAGACTCCAAGAAGGCCGGGTACTCTGCACTGCCGTTTGGCCTGTAGGCACACACGACAGTGAGAGACCTATCCCCGACCCGTAGGCGCAGGGAAACGACTCTCTCGTTCACCGGGGTGAACTCCAACACATGGCGGCTGAGCTGGGGGGCTATAAGCAAACCCACACCAGCCCGCCGCCTCTCACCATGGGCAACTCCAGAGTGGTGAAGAGTCCATCCTCTCTCAAGGAGTGTGGTTCCAGAGCCCAAGCCGTGCGTAGAGGTGATCCCGACTATCTCTAGTCGGAACCTCTCAACCTCACACACAATCTCATGCTCCTTCCCCGCCAGCGAGGTGACGTTCCACGTCCCTAGAGCTAGTTTCCGTGTCCAGGGATCGGGTTGTCGAGGCCCCCGCCTTCGACTGCCGCCCGATCCTCTCAGCACCGGCCCCTTACGGTCCCTCCTGCAGGTGGTGAGCCCATGGAAAGGCGGCCCCACGTCGCTCCTTCAGGCTGAGCCCGGCCGGACCCCGTGAGGGGAGGCCCGGCCACCAGGCGCTCGCATACGAGCCCCAACCCCGGGCCTGGCTCCAGGGTGGGGCCCCGGCTGCGCCATACCGGGTGACGTCACGGTCCTCGATAGAATTTTTCTCATAAAGGGTTTTTTGAACCACTCTTAGTCTGACCCGTCGCCTAGGACCTGTTTGCCTTGGGAGACCCTACCAGGGGCATATAGCCCCGGACAACATAGCTCCTAGGGTCATTCGGGTACTCAAACCCCTCCACCACGTTAAGGTGGCAGTTCAAGAAGAAGAATAATAAACTTTATTTTATATAGCGCCTTTAAAAGTTGCATCTCAAAGCGCTTTACAAAGACTTGAATCAGCCTGAAGGGTTGGGTCTGCCGCTATACATTATCCCGCTTATTACATGGCTACCTACAAAATAAAGAAATTATTTGACAAAAAATATTGATTTAAAAAGGAGTTTATTGATTTAAAAACAATTGTATTGCTTCCGCTAAAGAAAATAGTCCGTTCCGCGTCCATAGCAACGCTCTGTTTTTCATGGCAACGGTGTGTTATACTTCGCAGCGGTCTGTTATCAAGAAATAACAGACCGCATTCTACATTGGAATTCAACCAAGCCATGTAATAATAACTGATATTAAATTTGTAGTGGAGTGTAATGATCATTTCTGCTGGTTCTGTATCAGTTGTCCGTTGTGTGAAAGTGACCTTTCATGTGCTTTTGATTTTGTTAAGTGACTTTGAGCATCAGATAGAAGCTATATGATCATGCTTGAGAATGAATTAATATAGATTATCTAGTTAGTTTTCTTATGAAAAGATGTGACAGACGTAATATCTCATACTGCATATGTGACTGTTTGTGTGTTTTATTTTAGGTTATAGATAACAGTCTGATCTTCTGATAATCATCTGATGGTGAATAAGGATCCACTACAGAGACTCACAGTCAACAGAATCAACAGAGACTGAAGATACAGTGACTTCACTGTTATAAATTAAGACTTCATTTAGATTTCAACAATCCTCTGACAGACCTGATGAGGCGGCAGTGAAACACCTTTTATTTCACAGCAGCAAATTACAATTTCTCATTCATAGACCATTTTATTTGTATAAATGCACAGTAACTCAAAAAGCTCTGAGTTTTGTTACAGAGTTAAATAAAGAGCCTGAATATCTTTGTGTTCTACCAGCAGAGGGAGACAAAGACTAATTAAAATGAATTTTTCATAATTATGGAAGAAGAAACAGTTCAAGCTCACTTTTAGAAAGCAATGGAAGCTTGAGTTTATACATCTTGTTTTTAATAATAGTTGCATTACATGTGTTTTCATGGTTTCCTTTTTCTTTAGTGTGGTATGTAGATGTTTTTGCATGTAAAGGATCTACAAACTTACAAAGCTCAAAGTCTCCTACAAAAAGATCTTGGGTGCTCCAGCCCCTGCCCCTTTTAAAAATTAATCAAAAGTGCCCCTCTCAAACAAATATCAATGATATTATTGGGGTCAATAAAACAAAATGCATTTGATTATTATTAACATGACAATGTGAACAAAACTAAAGTAGCCTAACCTAATCCCGCACAAATACCGGATTGGATTGATGTTTTAAAATGTATTTTCAATATGGAGAGAATTACATTTTAGAATTTTCAGAAGGATTTGTTTATCAATTTCTGGTCTAAGTACATCAGTAGGAGTACATAACTCCTATTGAACCAAATACTTTTTTGATTTAGAATTTTGTCTTTGTTTTTTGGGGGGCTTTTTTTTTTTTTTTTGAGTGATGAGATTACCTCCCCCCTCTTTTGTAAATAGTTTCTGTGTTAAATCTGAAGAAAACTGTAAAGGGATACGTTGAGGTGTTTTATTTTTTGTCACTGTCACTGCCTGGAGAGTTTTTCCTGTTTTAATATTTATGTAAACCGTTAAAATGTGATCAGACGTGAGTTGTATCCCTTCCCAATAAAAACGAAAAAAAAACCTAAAGTAGCCTATTTTTACGAATCTGTCAGTCTGAGGTGTCGTTGCCATAACGTGTTGCTATGGGTTGCGTCACTTGCGTGTGTCTTGCTTCGGGCTTGACTGACGTGACCACAGACATAATAAATACTTATATTACTTATGTCTATGGAGGTGACGGGTCAGTCTTAATTTAAAATTAAAAGTTACACAGAATATACAACTTCTATAAAAAAGGGTCCATAAGATGAATAAAAAAACATGTCATAAAACTATGTAAATAAAAAGAGATGCATTTTTTTCCCTTGTGCAGTTGCTAGTGTACACTACCCATACAGCAACATAGTGTCGGATCCGGCCCACTTCTGGTACACTTTGAATCCACATGTACCAGAAGTGGCCCGGATCTGGGCCAACACTATGTTGCTGTCTGGGTAATGTACAAAATAAATATGATTTTAAACGCATGCGTGCTCACACACACACACACACACACACACACACACACACACACACACACACACACACACACACACACACACACACACAAACCAAAAGGAGCTTAACAATTAGAAAACTACACGAGTTACTGTATGGAACAAATCTACAAACAAAAGAAAAAGGTTTGTCAAAAACAAAACCATTTTTTTGGATTCTCCATTGTTTAATAAAGTTTTGCAAACAATATGAATTCATAACCTGCAGTCCTCCTACCTAGCATAACATTTAAAAGTATTTGTTTGCATAAAGTTAATGATTACCAATGATCACAGAACTGATTGGCCACACAAGGCTGAAAGATTCTGACAATTTGTGGCGTACCTTGACAACCCTTTTCCCTTCTTTTCCTGAATGTCTACTGTAGTCATGCTCTAAACCAGAAGTGTTGCTTTTTCTGGGGCGTCCAGCTGTCAAATGCCGCCTCGAACCAGTCTTGGTTGATCTTCGGGCCACTGCTGTTGGCTGACAGCCAATAATGGGACCTGGTCTCTAGCAGCTCGTCTTAACGTCTTAACATCCCTTTACCAAAACAGTGAAATGCAGAGACCAGTTGTGTTGGGTTGTACTGCATCTTTTCAAGCTGCTTGGTCATTGTAGTCCTGGCATCACTGTAGTTGGAGTTTTCAGCCAGTTCACTAAGTAGTCCAAGCATCCTCCTCACAGGAGATTGAGGTAGAGATGCTGTTTAACAAGGAAACAATAAAAACAATTCAATTGCAACAACCAATAAAAATAAAATAGCAACAAACACTTGGACCAGGAAACAAAACTACTCTGCTTCCATTCAATGCTTCTGCTCTATTTCCAATTTACATACTTCATTATTTGAAAAATAGCATAAAATATGTTTTCTAATAGCTTTTTTTTTTTTAATATACAGAAATAAATGGTCCCTAATAAACATTTAGGGCCCTATCTTGCACCCAGCGCAATTGACTTTGTACACCGACGCATGTATCATTCCTATTTTGCACCCGACGCACAGCAGACTTTTCCCTCCACAGACGCACATCGGTAAATTAGGGAATGAACTTGCGCTCCCAGGGGCGGATCAGTGAAAAGAGCAGGCGTGTTCTGGCGCAAACGTTCCCTGGTGCTATTTTGCAGTTTCAGAAAACAATTCCGCCACAGACCAGGAAAAACCTAGACTAAAGTCAGTGGCGCGTTATTCAGATGCTATTTTAAGGGCGCATGCTTTGCCATAATGTAGCGTGTGCACAACGCACATACACTTTGCTTCTCTCATCTACACAGACACAGCAGTTCACATTTTTGCAAATCATACATAATTACAAGGAACAATATTACCACAGAGGGAAATCATCGTGGTGTCCATGAAGATGTGAAAAAAATAGGCATAAATCTAACTTACACATTTACCCAAATTATTGTACGCCTGTTTAACCGAAGCTAATTTGGGTGGGTTTCTCCATCCCCATACAATGTCACTTCTCTGCCTCTTACGGCCCTGGCGAGAACGTCGGTCTCCTCGGTTGTGAACCGCTCCTGGCGTGCGCCTGGCAAATCCGACGTTATAATAGCAACCCGCCATGGAACAAGCGCGCCTGCTTTTAAAGGGAATGTGACGCTCTGATTGGTTTATTTCATGTTACGCCCAAACCACACCTATGAGTACTGAAGCTACTTCAGACCAACACATTTTAGATTTCCGAGATCCGCCCACAAAGTTACTTGCGTTTCGCGTTTGATACTTGCGTTTCAGATCGTTAAAATAGGGCCCTTAGACTCAAAACTTGCAAAACCTCATCACTTCGCCTCAGAATGCCTTTATTAACCCACTAGAGTCGTATGGATAACTTTTATGAAGGATAGATGGATAGATGTGCTTTTTTGTGCTTTTTTAAAACAATTTGGACACTATTCAATGCCATTACAAAGCTGGGAAGAGTCAGGATATTTTTATAGGATATTTTATAGGAAACTTTCATATTCTTCTGTATGGGCCTGAGTGAGTTCACGTAGTGTAACAGCGCAGCGCTTCTGGATTGTATGTCAGAACGTAGGCTCACTATTGGCTCACTATTGGCTGACGCTGGTCATGTGTGTGATGCGTGTGACGATAGCCAGTAGCGAGCTTTGTTGACGCTTGGAAGGGAGGATGGGATCTTGTGCTTTCAAAACTAGCTTGCTATTGCTAGCCTCTCCAAAATTGCCTAAAGTCGACTCGCCATGAACCGGAAGTTACAAATGACTTTTTTCCAGTGTTGTGACGTATTTTCAAGTAAAACAGAATATTGAATAGAGGGCAGGGTTTTACTTTAGCATAAAATCTACAAATACAATCTAACCCAAATCATATAACATACTTCTAAACACAAGTATAACTCAGTATTAACTCATACAATTCCTACAATATATTTCACTCATGGAGCACTCACTCACCGCAGCCATTCACTCTCTCGGTTGGCGCAAATCTAAATGACCTTACCAGAACCAGTTTATCATACTACCAGATCTGGGCGGAGAGTGCGATTAAAGGAGCCATACATGAAAATAAATGTAGCAAGTGGAAGCAGATATTTGACCTGTTACACGACCACTGAGCCCTGTGGGACCCCCGTGATGCAAACCAACACATCACACACACAGGTCTATAGGTCACACACTGTGGTCTGTCAGTGAGAGAGTTGATGGTCATGCAGATGGCGGTCGACTCCGGCTCCTAATAGCTGAGCCCTGAGCAGTGACGGCTGTATTGAAAAAAAAATCTGTATTATGAATTTTTAAGGCATACATATACATATATATTCAAATGCGCATACCTATAGACTAAACACATACGCATGTGCACGCAATCAGCATTTTCACATATTCGCACTGAGATAAAGTTTTTTTTTCTTTTTTTTTTCTGCACCTTGGAACCTATTTCAAGGTTTGTGTTCTCGATCCTCCAAACACTGTTGTCGTGTGGATGAGCGGCCGGAGTGCGTTAAGGGTTTTCTATTAGAACGGTGTCGTGTAAGCGGCCACTAAGTTAAAGGTGCTCTAAGGCCTTGTCCACACGGACACGGGTATTTTTATAACCGTGACTTTTTTTATGCGGTACGGCCGTTCGTCCACATGGAAACGCAGTATCAGGTCACTGAAACTGAACATTTTTGAAAACCTCTGCCAGGGTGAGAATTTTCAGAAACGCCGGTTGCAGTGTTGTCGTGTAGACAGTAAAACCGGGGTTTTTGCTTCTGATTCAGGCTTCTGATTGGCCAACGTGGCTTTACGATTAGGGTTATATCGCCGCCTGCTGGTGTGGCATTCTCTTGACAGCGCTTGATAGCGTGTTTTTGCGTTTTCATGTTGACGGAGATTTCTTTTAAACCGAGCATGTGTGGACGGGATTTTTTTTTTAAATGCAGGAGGAAATTTAAGTAAAGATAGTTTTGCGGTTTGATATTTTGTATTCTTTTGGCTACGGTCCCGCCGTGCGGTGTCGTAGACATGCAAATAATATCTCATTTCCTTATTCATGATTTGTGAATTCGTGTGACGCGGTCCTCCGGTCCAAAATACGTGTATTTTTTTATACTGACTTTTATTTTTTAATTGCGTATGGCTCCAAAAGTCGGTCACTTAGAAGACTGAACCCAGCTTCATCTTGACCTGCTTGATTTGTGAATTTTTTCACAGCAAAGCTCATGTCCATAACCCGTTTGGTAAGTCCGCTAGACAGGAATTTGGTAAATAGCCGTTCTTCACGTTTAACATCAATTTATAATAAACACACATGTAATGTCTGTATATATCCTTTACAGGCATCTATTAATACTTTAAAGATAACGACTCGTGAGTTCTCTCTGTGTTCGGTTTTATTAGCTTCCCAGCATGAACAACAACTCAAAACATCCGGTCTATCTCTTCTTCGGCTCCTCCTGCCCTAGACTAGAACTCTAGGTCACTACCTGTCATTACAACACAGACCGACGGATTACAAAAACACTTGTTTTATATAGAGCTTGATTTGTGAAAGGTTCCACAGTTCAGTTTGGGCCATTTAACCCTTCCCTGAGTGTTTAAATTAACCATTCTGATTTGTGAAAGGTTCCACAGTTCAGTTTGGGTTAGTTAACCCTTCCTGAGTGTTTAAATTAACCATTCTGATTTGTGAAAGGTTCCACAGTTTGGGACATTTGGGTTAACTGACCCAAACTGAACTGTGGAACCTTTCACAAATCAGAATGGTTAATTTAAACACTCAGGGAAGGGTTAACTGACCCAGACTGAACTGTGTAACCTTTCACAAATCAGAAAGGTTAATTTAAACACTCAGGGAAGGGTTTAGAGTTCTCAACGGGCCTGAAAATGACAACCCGACCCGACCCTGCCCGTGGCTTTTAAAGCCCGGCCCGATATAACCCGACACATCAAAATGAATTATCAGCCTGATAAAACACATGGCGTGTGTTATGCGCATGCTCAGCCGCATCTAACTTCCACTGTAAACACATGTATGATGCGAAAACAAAACCATCGAGCGAAATACCGGAGTGAACATGGCTGTGCGCGACTTTTGCAGATTATGTGAAGTAAAAATCTACCCATCCACGGTACAATCAGTGTCTACGTCACGGCTCTCAGCCCGCCCTCTGTTCGTTGATTGGCCCGGCTGTTTTCAGGCCGGAGGCAAACGGAAAGCTATTACGCTGTATCAGACTGACTACAGAAGCGAAATGAAATTGAGCGGAAGTAAGAAGTCTGATGTAGTCAGGCTAATTATCATGACCAGCAGACGGGAATTCAAATCAACCTTTTAATGTTCACGCCTTTTAACAATACAAATAATACAAACAACTGAAACAATAAACAATATTCTTTAAATATATAAATAGGCTATATAAATATGCCTTAAATAAAATCTTCACACAATAATAAATAAAAAGAACTCAAACATGTACCCAGCCAGCGGGCGGGCTACGTTTCACACCACACAATTTTTGAAGAGTTTTGAAACATAATCGTATGCTTATAAGGCATCGTGGAGGAACAGTAGTGCGTCCACAGTGGATGGACTGAGGCGTGTTCTCCTCTCTTCAATGGTACGGCCAGCCGCACTGAAAACCCTCTCGCTGCTGCTGCTGCTGGCCGGCACACAGAGCACCTGCCGTGCCAACTGAGACAGTTTGGGATACACGCTGCTGTTGGTCTTCCACCAGCCCAGCAGGTCCTGATCGTCGGTCATTGTTGGCCTTTGGCGGACGTAACTGTCAACCTCATCCTCTTCTGATTCGGTCTCCCCGACCCCGAATACATTTTCCCATTCATCAAAGCGCGGTATTTTCTTTGCGGTGGGTGCCGGTGCTGCTGCCGACAACGAAGCACTCGTCTCCTGGCTCGCTTCACCTGGGCCCTCGGGTACCGGTTGCTGCGCAGCTGACAGGCGGGACTTGACATATTGTTGCACATTTACCCTTTGGTCAGTGGGCAGCATCCGCAACTGATTAAATTTCGGCCACAGGAATGTTGCAGGTTTGTGGAGATCAGTGACAGGCTTGGCCATTTTTTCCTCTAACCAGTGCGCATGGCGTTGACGCACAGCCGCCAGCTGGGCAGTATCATTGGCATTTTGCTGGCAGTGGTGTCGGAGTCGCTCTACCCAAAGCAGCGCAAGATGCAGTGTGGGATATTTGTCCCCCTCCAGTTCACGCTGAGCATCATAAAAGGGCTTCAAAAATGACACCATCATGCCCAAAGTGTCGGGAGTTATTTTTTCAATCCTGTCACTCTCTCCACGCGCTTCCAGTTTGTCCTGCAGCTCCGCGTAAATGTCACTGATGGATTTAAGGGTCAAATACACAGTGCTGAAGCATGTATCTACCATCTGCAGGATGGTCTTTGAGAGCTGCGCTGTCATTCCCGACTGCTTTACATATCTGTAGAGACAATAAGAGAGCGTGCTGCTGTTACACAAATGAGTAGCCTAGTGATAATCATCAAACACAAACTAAAGACTCAGATTATATTATAATTAAATAATTATATTATAATTAATAATTAAATTAAAAAATGCGTCATGGAGAGGAAAAAAAACATAAGACAGTCATATATAATAATATAATATAATAGGTATACCTATTATATTATATTATTATATATGACTGTCTTATGTTTTTTTTTTCCTCTCCATGACGCATTTTTTGACTGATGCAACTTATACTCCAGAGCGACTTTGATGCTGTCACTGTTTCAGCGAAGTCAGGGGCCACCTGCATAAGTGCGTCATTATCAAGTGCATGGCGAAGGACAGTGTTGAGGACGTGGTCCATGCAGTCAAGTCTCGTGTATGACCTGAGAGCATTAACTACATTTGCTCCCTGGTCTGTAACCCAAACAATGTCTTTTAAAGACAGTGGGTCGAACCCGAACTTGGTGACCAAGAGCTTGACCAGCTCCCTCTTGATGTTATCGCCGTTTTTTTCTCATCAACGGGAAACATTGCCGTGGTCAGATTCTTTCCGATCAATTCAAAATCTTCTGTAACATAGTGGCACGTTATTGACAGATAGTGAATCTTTCTGAAGTCGTCTGTCCACATATCTGTAGACATTCCCACTTTTCCTCCTTTGTTCAGGATCTCTTTCACCTGCTTTGCAAGCTCTTCTCTTTTTTCCTCTGCCAAATTCCGACAGTGTGTTGCTACTGTGTTGGGAGATGGGAGGACAGAGCTTGCAGCAACTCTGCCATGTGTTGCACCAACATTTATGAGTTCCTGTGCAAGTTCTAAGAAGCCGTCTCCTTGAACAAAATAAAATGGCCTAATGTCCTTAGCGCACATGTAAACACATTTTTCTGTTACTGCCTGTTTTGTTTTAAGGGGGACATTTTTGGCAAGGAACTTCGTCATTGATTGCTGCTGCTGCGTCGTGGTGGTGGTCGAATGCCCACAGTTTAATGTATGGCGGCTCAGGCTGGACGACCCTGTTTTTTTGCTGTCATATTTCATCAGCACCTTGCATTTTGAGCATTGCACATAACCTGTTGAATTTCCATCAGAATCCAGCACCACTCCAAACACTTTCCAGACCTCTGATTTTCCCACTCCTCGACTGGCGACGGTGAATTCACCTGCGGCAAGTTTACTTTTCACCAACGGCAACTCCATCTTCTTCGTTCAGGCTAAAGGCGTGCACGCAGCGGCGTCAGGTGGTCTGACTCTGACCCCGCGAGCCGCGATGCAGGTTGCACGCAGCAGCCAGACTTTCTTTACGGTGAACAGCAGCGATGATTAATAAATGTTTTTTTTTTGTTTTTGTTTTTTTTACTGAGCGGAAAAAATTAAGCCAGAGGTCCGACCCGACCCGAGTCATTTGCTTATATTTTCGGCCCGAACCCGCGGGTCCCGTCGGGTTTGTCAGGCCGACCCGACCCGTTGAGAACTCTAGAAGGGTTAACTGGCCCAAACTGCACTGTGGAACCTTTCACAAATCAGAATGGTTAATTTAAACACTCAGGGAAGGGGCAACTGACCCAAACTGAACTGTGGAACCTTTCTCAAATCAGAATGGTTAATTTAAACACTCAGGGAAGGGTTAACTGACCCAAACTGAACTGTGGAACCTTTCACAAATCAGACTGGTTATTTTAAACACTCAGGGGAGGGTTAACTGACCCAAACTGAACTGTGGAACCTTTCACGAATCAGAATGGTTAATTTAAACACTCAGGGAAGGGTTAACTGACCCAAACTGAACTGTGGAACCTTTCACAAATCAGAATGGTTAATTTAAACACTCAGGGAAGGGTTAACTGACCCAAACTGAACTGTGGAACCTTTCACAAATCAGAATGGTTAATTTAAACACTCAGGGAAGGGTTAACTGACCCAAACTGAACTGTGGAACCTTTCTCAAATCAGAATGGTTAATTTAAACACTCAGGGAAGGGTTAACTGACCCAAACTGAACTCTGGAACCTTTCACAAATCAGAATGGTTCATTTAAACACTCCTTAATAAAACACTGAAAATATAAGCAAATGGGTCAGTTAAAGGGTTAACTGACCCAAACTGCACTGTGGAACCTTTCACAAATCAGGATGGTTAATTAAAACACTCAGGGAAGGGTTAAATGGCTCAAACTGAACTGTGTAACCTTTCACAAATCAAGCTCAATATAAAACAAGTGTTTTTGTAATCCGTCGGTGTGTTTATTATAAATTGATGTTAAACGTGAAGAACGGCTATTTACCAAATTCCTGTCTAGCGGACTTACCAAACGGGTTATGGACATGAGCTTTGTTGTGAAAAAAATCACAAATCAAGCAGGTCAAGATGAAGCTGGGTTCAGTCTTCTAAGTGACCGACTTTTGGAGCTATACGCAATTAAAAAATATAAGTCAGTATAAAAAAATAGGGGAGCGCGGGGCACAACCTAACGCGGGGCTAGTTGTAACACGCTTGTTTTAAATACTTCCGCACATGTTTGGATGAGGAAACTTTGTGTATTTACTAGTTGCCATATCAACACTATATAGAAAAAAAAATCCGCCAAAATAAATTTTTTTTTTTGGAAGATATCCATAGACATTTATTAAACCATAGCAAAAGTAAATTTCTTAAGTTAATTTTTCATCTCTATTTTTTGTGTTTATTTAAAATAAGACAAATCTGATATTATTTTAATCTCCAAGATGTTATTTAACAGTTGAGATAGTTATTTAATGCTTCGCTAACAAGCAGAAGACACTAGCAGGGTTTAAATCCCAGTTGTGCAGGCGGGGGCATGTTGTAACACTGCGTTACAATGTGCCCCTATTAGAAATATGCTATTATATTCTATACTTTTATTAATTTTATTGAGAAAACGTGAGAAAAAGGTGAATAAAGACTGAGAGTCAATGTTCAGAAATTATTAATTATTTATTTGTTTTGAACTATGTTGTATAGCTGTGTTTTCATGGGTTCGTAGTCAAAACTCAAAAATGAGTTTATATTTAAAAATTGCCATTATTTTATATGAAAAAGTTTTTAATTGTATTTTATTTAGAAAATATTTTAGTTTGTTTTGTATATTTTTTTTGTTAGATCAGATAACATTTTAAGCTGTCATATATGTTATGTTACAATGTGCCCCACACATGTTACAATGTACCCCACCTATGGGGCATGTTGTCACATTTCACTTCCATTCTTTTGGGGTATATCAAGAAAAAAGTATATACTGTATTAATAAAACAAAAACACATAATTGTACTAGACATGTGGGAAATTAATGTGGGAAAAAAATAAATACTCTGAACCATAAGTAGATTTACACAAACTGAGAAAGTCAAAAAGCGTTACTTTGTGCCCCGCTCTCCCCTACATGTATTTCGGACCGGAGGACCGCGTCACACAAATTCACAAATCATGAATAACGAAATGAGATATTATTTGCATGTCTACGACACCGCACGGCGGGACCGTAGCCAAAAGAATACAAAATATCAAACCGCTGCGAACAAAAATAAACGTAATTTACCACTTAAATATTAATCTCCAACGCGCGTTTAACAACGTCTGCTCTCACGCGCATGCGTCGTGGTGCTCTCTTGAACGCGCGTCTCTGTTTACGGCCATTTCTCAATACCAAGTACACAGACTTCGGACTTGCATCCTCGGTAGTTCGGACTTGCCAAGTTCGACTCAGGAGAACGAACTCCCGAGGACGGAAGGACTCAAGTACAGTAATTCTGCAAATGGAACAGCAGCGTTCTTGATAGTGTCACTCAGCTCGCTCTGGCTGGTCATGTATATTTAGGCTACAATAAAACAAAATATGTTATAAAACACAACCCTGCCTTTTTTTGTTTTCATTTAAAAAAATATGATACATTATAGGCTAATATTGATCATTAAAACTGACATTTAACAAAAAGAGACAGGTTTGTGTAATTTTTATTTTATTACACATGTAGCCTACATAGAGTGAAGAGAATGTACATGGGTGGTTGACATATTTGGCTAAAAAAAAGTTTTTTTTAAAAAAAACTCAAATGTAAGTCATGGAACTCATTGGGTTATATTCCAACTCTTATATTTCCAAATGTGGTCTTGTAGATTTTGTCCTGAAATTTACATTTATTCACTAGTTTACTTTCTTGGTGACTAAAATTGTCATATGGTGTGACATGAATGTTATTGTGTATTAAATTAAAAAGGGGTATAATGTGATAATGTAAGTCAATTTATCCTGATTCTTTATCATTACTATATAAAAGTATAGCATTTCTTATGTGCAAATATGTTATATTTTGCATTATTTTACTTTATCAACACTCATAGAAAGACGTTTACTCATAATCTTTCAATATACTTCAAATTAATTTGGGAATACCTTGTTATAAAAGTACCAAAATACTTGTAACCTTTGCTGGCACTATTCCCCATTGATGATTTTATGATTAATAACCAAAAAGCCTTAATTTCTTTAAAAACTCTGAATGTCACACCAAATGACATGGTGTCACACCATATGATGTCACACCACACAACAATCTGTTTGCAAAAATCTGTATTAGCTGGATTTAACAAACAACCAAACTTAGTTTGACAAGTAAATCATTGTTTCAGTTACAGCAAAAATCACAAAATTGTTTAAAACACTGAGATCTACTCAAAGTAGCAAAGAATCATGTTTATAACACATTCATTTATCCACTTACTTTATTCATTTGATGTTGCACTTTTTATTTTAATCTGCTGAATATTAACTACATGAATTCTAAAAATCTTTAGTAAATCATTGAACATTTTTATTTTATTTAATGCATAAATTCATTTCAAAATGAGGATGAGTTAAACAATGACCAAACGATTCAGAAAAACCTAAATCACTAGTAGGCTACAACGTTAAAGTTAAATAGCCTAAATATATCAAGTTATGAAACTTCACTTTGCCCTCAGCCAAAAGATTGGCAAGGGAAAAAATTATAGATTAAAGATACCAAAGATAACCTGTTAGATATACACAAGAACGAATTATATCTCGAGACTAGACAACATATAGAGACTATAGACTAGACTATCAGAGCCAGTGGCAAACGTCTGAAGGACTAGCCAAGGAAGGGCTGTTCCAGGCAGGGTACATGAGCACTGAGCGCCCGGTGATCACCTGGATCTCACAACTCCAAAAACGTCATATCAAATTTTAAAATAGGCGCTATCTTTATAAATAAACCACATATTTGAGTTTTAATCAACTACATTCTCGCCTGAAAAACTCTTAAATCTACATTTCGTGACACAATAACAGCAGTATTTTTAAATTACGTGGGGTTACTATGGTAAGCCGTTTTAACATTTAAACTTTAAAACCTACTAGTCTCTATTTTCATGCTACTAGTACTTATTTTTTAGACACTAGTATCTATTCCATTAAGTACTAGTGCTTATTCATTAGCTACTAGTGCTTATTCTTTAGATACTAGTGCCTATTCTTTAAATACTAGTAGTCAAGTCAAGTCAAGTCATCCTCATCCTCATAGTACCTTTTTAAAAGATACTAGTAGTTATTCATTAGATTCTAGTGCCTATTAAATTGGTACTAGTACTTATTTATTAGATACTAGTGCTTATTCATTAGTTACTAGTACTTATTAATTGGATACTACTACTTTTTCATTAGATACTAGTACCTATTAAAGGTGCTCTAAGCGATGCCACACGTTTTTTAGGCCAAAACATTTTTTATCACATACAGCAAACATCTCCTCACTATCCACTCGCTGCCTGTCCCCTGAACACACAGTGAAAAAACGTGATCTCTGTAGACACCACAGGCTCCACAAACGGCAACAAAAACAAATGGTGTTAACCCGCACCATGAAACACAACAAACAGTGTTCCAGCCAATAACCGACAAGAAGTATTTGAGGGTGGGGTTTGGGGGGGTTAGTGCGCGTACACATGAAGAGGGGAGTGTGGAGGAGAGAGAAGCATGAAGAGGGAAGTTTGAATTATGGCCGACACACAACCAAAGAGATGACGTTCCGATGAACAAATTGCAAAGAAGAGGGACAAGGATAAGGGACAAGGATAATGAACGCGCAAAGTACCGAATTTACATCGGAAAAACCTTCGAAAGGTGGCGAGAACTCCGCCGGCAGAAGGGATTCCAATCCGACATTCAGTTGCTCTGTTTTTGCAGAACCGGTAAATCCATTTTTCTTTATAAACTGACGTTCATGTTCGCCAAACCAACACAAGGATGTAATTAGCTAGAACTATGCAATCAGCATTAACTTTTGTGAATACATACACTCACCTAAAGGATTATTAGAACACCATACTAATACTGTGTTTGACCCCCTTTCGCCTTCAGAACTGCCTTAATTCTACGTGGCATTGATTCAACAAGGTGCTGAAAGCATTCTTTAGAAATGTTGGCCCATATTGATAGGATAGCATCTTGCAGTTGATGGAGATTTGTGGGATGCACATCCAGGGCACGAAGCTCCCGTTCCACCACATCCCAAAGATGCTCTATTGGGTTGAGATCTGGTGACTGTGGGGGCCATTTTAGTACAGTGAACTCATTGTCATGTTCAAGAAACCAATTTGAAATGATTCAAGCTTTGTGACATGGTGCATTATCCTGCTAGAAGTAGCCATCAGAGGATGGGTACATTGTGGTCATAAAGGGATGGACATGGTCAGAAACAATGCTCAGGTAGGCCGTGGCATTTAAACAATGCCCAATTGGCACTAAGGGGCCTAAAGTGTGCCAAGAAAACATCCCCCACACCATTACACCACCACCACCAGCCTGCACAGTGGTAACAAGGCATGATGGATCCATGTTCTCATTCTGTTTACGCCAAATTCTGACTCTACCATCTGAATGTCTCAACAGAAATCGAGACTCATCAGACCAGGCAACATTTTTCCAGTCTTCAACTGTCCAATTTTGGTGAGCTCGTGCAAATTGTAGCCTCTTTTTCCTATTTGTAGTGGAGATGAGTGGTACCCGGTGGGGTCTTCTGCTGTTGTAGCCCATCCGCCTCAAGGTTGTGCGTGTTGTGGCTTCACAAATGCTTTGCTACATACCTCGGTTGTAATGAGTGGTTATTTCAGTCAAAGTTGCTCTTCTATCAGCTTGAATCAGTCGGCCCAATCTCCTCTGACCTCTAGCATCAACAAGGCATTTTCGCCCACAGGACTGCCGCATACTGGATGTTTTTCCCTTTTCACACCATTCTTTGTAAACCCTAGAAATGGTTGTGCGTGAAAATCCCAGTAACTGAGCAGATTGTGAAATACTCAGACCGGCCCGTCTGGCACCAACAACCATGCCACGCTCAAAATTGCTTAAATCACCTTTCTTTCCCATTCTGACATTCAGTTTGGAGTTCAGGAGATTGTCTTGTCCAGGACCACACCCCTAAATTCATTGAAGCAACTGCCATGTGATTGGTTGATTAGATAATTGCATTAATGAGAAATTGAACAGGTGTTCCTAATAATCCTTTAGGTGAGTGTATGTTTCTAGCAGCTCAATCTCTATTGTAAATTCACAGTAGGGCGACAATTTGTGTGAATGACTGTTTTCACCCAATTTGTTATGAATTTGAGTGTTCATTTATATTCTATTGATAACTTTGACTAAATTTGTTTACGCCGCCGCCATTGTTTATGCTCACTGGGAAACGTTATCTTGCTATTATTGCGTCCTTGTATGGGAGCTATAGTTATAACCTCAGGTGGCGAAACGATTTTAAGATAATGTTTCTCTTTTTCTGCATTCTGTTCTGCAATATATAAAAGCATTTATCTAACTTGGCGACATCACATTGAATGAAGTACCAGTAAAACTCAGCTTTGTTGTTTGTAGTGACTTTCCTGTATGCTGGAAGGGAGGGGAGGAGGGAGGAGACGGGATGAGGAGGAGGGAGGGTCTAGCTCACTGAAGGGTCTAGCTCAAGTGTTCGAGCGGCCATCTTACGATTCCCTACCAGCAGAGGGCTCCAACGGCCATTATACAGAGATTGGTAGCTCCGACGGCACTTTTAAGATGACCCGCTGTGCAGCAAACAAGTGTAAAACGACGTTCACAAAAGGATGTAGAAAAACTGCCCACAGGTTGTAATTCAAGCCCTATAAGTAGTAATTTATATGCAAAATTGTCGCTATGCCCGTGTTGTTTTCTCCGAGGCAAGAGTAACGTTATGCTGCTGCTTCTTCAAAAAACAACGATAAAACAATCAACAGTAGCCTATAAGAAACCTCAGAGCAGCAATAATCACAATTAAGTGTCCAATAGCGACACCATTTGACAGCTTCAAAAGAGCTTCGTGCAGAGATCCGTTTACCGTTACATAACCCATACAAATTGTATTATGCATTTTCTGAACATGTACTTGCTAATCAAACACTTTATATGAACAAACTACTAATCTATAAAACACAATCGGTCTTCCGACCTTTTACTATTGTGTAAATTGATGTTGATATGCGCGAGGGAGAGAGAGCAATACAGCGCTCGTGTTGTTTGAAGGCGGCGAGAGTGCGCGCGCGCGACCGGGGCTCTCACTCTCTGCTTGTTCTTATGCGCCCTGTCCACTGATCTAAATAATTCGTTGTTACGACTTATTTGTTCCCTCGTTTTAATAAATCGTGGACACGTTGAACTAACAATATGACCACAATATAGTAAAACGAGGGAACAAATTAGTATAACGTGCTGAGGTATTATTAATTCGTGGCCACGAAACAATATTCACCTGAATATTCACCAATTCACAAAAATATAGGTCTTTAGCATTCACTATTTAATTAATATTATCTAACTGTTTTTCTTACCTGTGAAGATAGCTCTTCAGTGAAGGCCGACAAGTGTTCTCGTACAGCTTTTTATTCCTTTTGCAAAGAAATTGCCGTTTTTTAATAAGCAGGAAAAAATTCCAACTTTAAACAAAAACCCATTTAAATGTTTAGGATGTTTGCGTTGTGAGAATGTACAGGGAGACTTTAGATTTAAACACTGTGTCTCGTTAGGCAATGTTTTTTCAGTCAAATCATAAAATTTCCTATTGATTCAATAGAACGCGTGAGCTCACTAGGGAATACCAATATGGCGGCGCGGTGGCTTCACTGTTTATGACGTCATGAGCTATCCAGTCATTCTATATAGATCAGTGGTCTAGCTAGCCTCCGTTTTGTTTGACAACAATTCGAATGTCAACAAGAAGTTACATCTCCCGGCATCATTTAGAGCACCTTTAAATAGATACTAGTACTTATTCATTAGATACTAGTACCTATTAAATATATACTAGTACTTATTAATTAGATACTAGTACTTATTTCAATAGTGACTAGTAACTATTATTTTGTTACTAGTAACAAATATTTTCTTTTTGCCATTGACTTCTATGGGGATCTGTCATTCAGATATCAACTATTCAGTTCTGACTAGTGTGTATTCCAATTGTGACTAGTACATATATATTAGATACTAGTAGTTATTTATTAGGTACTAGTACTTATTTTTTAGATACTCTAGTACCTATTACTAGATACAAGTATTTATTCAATAATAGTACTAAGTCATCAGATACTAGTACCTATTAAATAGACACTAGTACCTATTAAATAGATACTAGTACTTATTCATTAGATACTAGTACTTATTCATTAGATACTAGTACCTATTAATTAGATACTAGAACTTATTTATAAGCTACTTGTACTTATTCAATATATACTAGTACATATTTATTAGATACTAGCATTTATTCCAAATGTTACTAGTAAGATTTTTTATTTTACTAGTAAGATTTTTAATTGAACTCTCCAGTGGCCGTTCTGACTAGTCATAACATTAGACGAGTAAAAAAGCAGTTGTGACTAGTAAAATAAGAATAGTTACTAGTAACAATTACAAAAGATACTAGTGTATAATAAATAGGTACTAGTATCTATTGAATAAGTACTAGTAGCTAATTAGTAAGTACTAGTATCTAATTAATAGGTACTAGTATCCAATGAATAAGTACAAGTATCTAATGAATAAGTACTAGTATCTATTGAATAAGTACTAGTAGCTAATTAATAAGTACTAGTATCTAATTAATAGGTACTAGTATCTAATGAATAAGTACTAGTAGCTAATGAATAAGTACTAGTATCTAATTAATAGGTACTAGTATCTAATGACTTATTACGAGTATTTATTGAATAAATACTAGTATCTAGTAATAAGTACTAGTATCTAAAAAAATAAGTACTAGTACCTAATAAATAACTACTAGTATCTAATAAATATGTACTAGTCACAACTGGAATACTGTTACGAAGTGGAGGACGCAGTAAGATCCATTTGCAGCTTTATTAGAATAATCAACAGGCAGGGTAAATCAGGGGCAGTCAGAACAATGGAGATAATCTCAAAGCAGAAACAGATAACAGGCAAGGGTCGAGGCAGGCGGCAAGAATCACAGTCCAATGAACAATCCGGGTCGAGACAGGCAGCAGAAGAATCAGAAGTCAGTATAAACAATCCAAGGTCAGTAACAGTTCAGCAAACACAGGGAAAACGCTCAGAGATTGTACGCCGGGGCAATGCAATACTTCGCAGTGAACTGAAGAGTGACAGAGGTTTATATGGGTGTATGTGAATGAGCTGCAGGTGTATGAGATGAGTGTGGATGAGCTGCAGGTGTATGTGCAATCAGTCCCAGGTAAGCGGCATGATGGGAAGTTGAGTTTGTGATGTGATCAGTCTGGTGTGGAGTGCCCTCTGGTGACTCTCAGAGGCACTCCAGCTGGTGATCGTTACATAGTCCCTCCCCAAAGAGCGGCTTCCAGATGCTCCAAAAACAGTCCAAGAGGGAGGCGGAGCGGAGGCGGATCCGGGGGCGGGATGGAGGGCCAGGTCCATGGGGCAGAAAAGGACCTGTAGATTGCAGCAGAACGGATGTCCAGGGCGGATCAGGCTGTGCAGGCGACCAGGGCGGATCAGGCTGTGCAGGCGACCAGGGCGGAGCAGTTCGTTCAGGAGGCCAGGGAGGAGATGACCCTTCGAATGGCCACAGCGGAGACGACCCCTCGGGCAGCCATGGCACAGGAATAGACACCGGCTCAGGAACTGCAACAGACACCGGCTCGGAACAGACACCGGCTCAGGAACTGGAACAGACACCGGCTCAGTGGCGGCCATCTTGTCTGAAGACACTGGCTCGGCGGAGACCATCTTGTCCTGAGACACTGGCTCGGCGGTGACCATCTTGTCCTGAGACACTGGCTCGGCGGTGACCATCTTGTCCTGAGACACTGGCTCGGCGGAGACCATCTTGTCCTGAGACACTGGCTCGGCGGTGGCCATCTTGTCCGAAGACACAGGCGTGGTTTCGGCCATCTTGTCCGAAGACACAGGCGTGGAGTCGGCCATCTTGTCCGAAGACACAGGCGTAGAGTCGGCCATCTTGTCCGAAGACACAGGCGTGGAGTCGGCCATCTTGTCCGAAGACACAGGCGTGGATTCGGCCATCTTGTCCGAAGACACAGGCGCAGAAGGAGGAAGAGGAACAGATTCAGGCTCAGGAACAGATTCACTCTCGGCGGGACGAGACTGTTGACGGCCGGACGTGACTCAGTCTCTGGATCGGCAGAAGTGACGTGAAGCTCAGTCTCTGGATCGGCAGAAGTGACGTGAAGCTCAGTCTCTGGATCGGTAGAAGTGACGTGAAGCTCAGTCTCTGGATCGGCAGAAGTGACGTGAAGCTCAGTCTCTGGATCGGCAGAAGTGACGTGAAGCTCAGTCTCTGGATCGGCAGAAGTGACGTGAAGCTCAGTCTCTGGATCGGCAGAAGTGACGTGAAGCTCAGTCTCTGGATCGGCAGAAGTGACGTGAAGCTCAGTCTCTGGATCGGCAGAAGTGACGTGAAGCTCAGTCTCTGGATCGGCAGAAGTGACGTGAAGCTCAGTCTCTGGATCGGCAGAAGTGACGTGAAGCTCAGTCTCTGGATCGGCAGAAGTGACGTGAAGCTCAGTCTCTGGATCAGGATCAGCGCGCTCTGAGCTTGACGGGACCAGCGGTGGCGAGGGCTTTGAGCTGGGTAGGACCAGCGGCGAAGAGGACTCTGAGCTGGTTAGGACCAGTGATGAAGAGGGCTTTGAGCTGGACAGGACCAGCGATGAAGAGGGCTCTGAACTGGACGGAACCAGCGGCGAAGAGGGCTCTGAACTGGGCAGGACCAGTGATGAAGAGGGCTTTGAGCTGGACAGGACCAGCGGCGAAGAGGGCTCTGGGCTGGACAGGACCAGCGGCGAAGAGGGCTCTGAGCTGGACAGGACCAGCGATGAAGAGGGCTCTGAGCTGGACAGGACCAGCGGCAATGAAGAAGGCTCTGTGCTGGACGAGACCAGCGGTGAAGAGGGCTCTGTGCTGGACGGGACCAGAGGTGAAGAGGACTCTGTGCTGGACGAGACCAGCGGTGAAGGCTCTAGCTTGGTGGGCATGTCCAGGGCCGGAGTGGGACCACTTTTCAGCCCGGGAGTTTCAGGCCCAAGACCGGCCCACTTTTTCCATGGTGGAATTCTAAATTAGCACTTTTTCCAAATTGGATAAATGAAGCAACAGTTCAGCTCTTACTATTGTGTAGTTTTTATTAATACTATGGTTCAACAAACAAATAATTTAAAGGTTAAACAATAATTCACTTAAGATGATAAGTTAACAAAAAAAATATTCCACTATTCCACAAGGATAGGTTGATAAATTAACAAAAGCAGAAAGAAATAAAGAAAGCATTTGAAACACTCTTCCACAAAGAGGCAAATTGAACTGTTTACAGCACCAACAGCATCTACAGCATCAGTAGCCGCCTAAGCAGTGCACTGGTTTCAGCCACTTTATCAATAACTGTGTCGTTGCTTATAGACATGTGGATTTCCTTCTCTGTGCACATCAACATAAAAGCCTCCAAGTTGTCCTGACTCAATGAGCTTCGTAGCCTATTCTTCACAAACTTTAAAGTTGAGAAGCTTCTCTCACATGCAACCTGCGTGATGGACAAAGTCAACAGAAACTTATATGCTAACCCAATCACATGATAAGCATCTGTGAGGAGGTTATACTGCGAGAGTATTAAATGGACACAAATGGCACAGTTTTTGCAGGAGGAACAGGTCCTGCTTTCAAGTTCCATCTCTGGTTCTTCCATATATGGCAGTCCGCCACTATCCTCCTGACCTTCCTGTGTCACCTCACTACATGTCCTGACAGTATAACCTTCAAGAGAGGACTGTTTCAGTCTGTCCCACTGGTATGCCAGGCTAGAAAGCTCAGTTTGTAATGTGCTAACAGTAGCTCTGTCATCAAACCTAAGCAGACATTTGCTGATTTCCTGGAGTGCTGAGTTAGGGAGCCCATTTCTCTTTATTTCAGGAAAGTTTTTGGGGTCAAGACAAGCAAAATCTGAGGCAAGTTTTGCATTTGCTGAAAACCTTCTATCTATGCTACCTGCCACATTGTCCAGAATAACATTATGGACATTCACCTCAAAGGCAGAATCAGATGAGGCTACTGGTTCATCATCTAAAAGCTCTCCTGGCATTCTTTTCTTTTTTCGGACACGCTTCTCTGGAAGTGCAGTCTGCACAAGTAGTTCATAGTTGTCCATCTCTTCCAGCTTGTCATTGGCCCAACTCACAAACTTATCAGCTGCCACTTTCACTCCCTCAAAGTCCCTGACATATTTTTTGAGGTTATCCTTTGTCCCCTCAACCAGACGCTGAGCTGACAAAATATCCACTCCATGTGTCTGTAGGTACTTGGAGAGGGGGGATGTATGTTGGAAAATGCGAAGGAAAGTTTGAGCAATAAGGATAATCTCATATTTCAGAAGATTTTCAATTAATCCCTTTACTTTTACCCTCACTGTTGACTTCATACTTCCATCCTTCCCAACAGAGGCTAGAGTCAGCAGCAGGTCAACAAACAATGCATCCTGGGGATTACCAAAAGACCCAAAGACCTTAGTGAGAGCCTGATCCTTAGCCCACCACCTGGTTTCCCCTATTGGGCTCAGTCTCCTGTGATGTGTGTCCTCACTGGTCTCTTCCCAAGTCTGCATGCGTTTATAAGACTCCCTGAGAAAAACTGCCACATCATTTAGAAGTGAGAAGAGAGATGCACTCTCTATGACACTGCCTGTTGTGTCTGCCAGTACCAAATTTAAAACATGGGCATAACACCAGACATGAATTTGTGTTGGAGACTGTTCAGACAGGTATGCAGAGAACCCTTTATACGGTCCCTGCATATTTGCTGCTCCATCAGTGGAGTTGCCCACACACATGCCCATATCAATGCAAAGTTTGTCCAATGTGTTCTTTAGTAGCTGTGTCAGATGTTTACCTGTGGATTTTTCACAGTTCACCACAGCAACCAACCGCTCATGAACTACATCTGTGACATATCTGACAATGATAGCACACTGGTCCTTTGATGTGACATCTTGGGTTGTATCGATCTGAACCGAAAACAGACCCGCCTCTCTAACCTCATCTGAAATTGTGCCCTTTATGACCTGGCTGAGAGCATCCACAACTTTCCCAACAATGTCCTTTGATAGCAGAGTCACAAGAGCTCCTCTACCTTTTGCACCAGTGTCATGATGCTTCTTGCTCTGCTCTATACAACTGCTAATGTGCTGTTGAAGGCACAGATCATAACGACTCAAAAGTATTACCAACTCTAGAAAGTTGCCATGATTGACTGCAGTATTTTCTAGTGTATAAGCAGCCTCTGCTTTATCCCCTCTGTAACTAAGTCCACATTTGCCTATGACTTTTATCACATCTATTATGCGTTCCATCACCTGACGCTTCTTCTTCACCTGCTCATGATGTAAAGTCATTTGTTTGTCTGCCAGAAGGCTTTTTATATCTGCCCTTTTAGCCAACAGAAAGTAAGCATCAGCACTGTCTCTGTGGATCTTACTTTTCTCATGCTCTTCTATCCGCTGATGAACATGTTTCCATGTTTTCATACCTCCCTTTATGAAAGGACTTTCACTTGCAGCAGGTGCAAATGCCAAACACACAGAACAATACAGTGATTGTGTTTTTTCACTGTATGTCAACCACTTACGGTTGGTACCATGCTTGCTGTGAAAAACTTTAGCTAGTAGGTGGTGTTTTGTGGGCTGCTGAGGATGGTAATTGAAAAATGTGTCTAGATCCTGTGCTTGAGGACGAGCAAAATAATCAAAATGACTGGCTTCCTCATCTACACTTGCATCTGCCTGTGCCTCTGGAATCTCTTGCAGGGCTGTTGCCTCACTGGATGCTGTCTCTATATCTGCTCTTTCAGCATCTGACTCACCTATATTGCATGACAAATAGGACAGAAGGACATATACCAGGGGTGTCAGTCTCAGATTAGACACTAGGCCGGATTTGTTGGAATGAGATCTCATGTGGGCCGTCATTGCCAATTTTTTTCATATTTTATTTAATATTTCCAAATTTATTCAAAAATAATGCTTTTTTACTTTAAAACATGATACCTACTCTCAGATAAATGAGGCCTATTATTAATCAGATGCAAATAGAAATATAAAACCAGGCCTATTTGAAGAAAACAAGTTGACAAAAAGATTGAATCCAATATTTAGATTATATAGCATAACAAGTGATTTATAAGCTATTTTTTGTAGCCCGGACATTTTTGACCAAGAACAAAAAAGGTGTTATAGGGTTTTGAACACAACCTGAGGGTTATAACTTTAATTCATATTGTTTACTCTGGTATCCTCTCTACCTGTAGCTGTAGTCATCATGGCCTCCTCATTTTCAGCAGGGGACTGGCTTATCTGCTGCTCAGATGCTACAAAAAATAATTAGTAATTAAAATAAAATAATAATAAAAAGTAATTTTACTGCATAACGTTACACAGATCAAGCTTGAGTTGTTATCAATATTAAATTGCATAATATTTGCAAAGTCTATGAATCGCCATGTATTGGGTGATACAAAAAGGCTAATATTTAAATTAAATGTTATATTTTGCTTGTGAATAAGTTGACAACGGTATTAGCAGAATAATTACGTTGCTAATGCTAATCATGGGCCTAACATTATCTCTCTTTACCTGGTGCCTCTTGTGTTTGTCCTCTTGAAAATAACTCGGTAAGTTTAACACATTTGGCAGCATCCTCCTCCAATGCCTTTCTTTTTTTTAATCTGGCTTTTTCAGCCCCCCCTGGTCTCTTCCTACCATCCATCCTCCCTGAAGCGAACTGTTACGTAGGGCTGACCCTATCTTATCAGTAGGCGCCGGCGGTGCCGCGGTAGCCTTCCTGAGAGAAAACGATTTGGAAAAGACGTGCTATGGACCCAACCAACTCTATGGGAGGGGAGGGGAGAACTCCCTCATATGGTACAACCCATGCAGAGGCTGCGCGCTGCGGTGTCAGAATGCGGAACGTGTTTAAAAGAGAAGATAGACTCAAACGTTACCAAAAAAAAAAAAAAAAAAAAAACTCGGCCGGCCGGCCGGCCCAAAAGTGAAGCGGCCCACCGGGAATTCTCCCGATTCTCCCGATTACCCACTCCGGGCCTGGGCATGTCGCTTGCTGTCTCAGGCGCGGCGGGCATGACGCTCTCAGTCTCAGGGGCGGCGGGCATGACGCATACTGCCTTGGCTTCGGCAGATTTGGCGTGAAGTGCGGGCTCGGCTGGACTGGCGTGAAGTGCAGGCTCGGCTGGACTGGCGTGAAGTGCAGGCTCGGCTGGACTGGCGTGAAGCTCTGGCTCAGGGGATGCTGTGAGATTGTGGGACCCCTCATCCACAAAGCCCACAGTAAACGACGAGCCGCTTATCCGAAGAGTGAGGTCGACATATTGTATAAAAGTCCATTGAGGGGTGTTGTCAGGCATGAGGTACTCTAACATGTCATCAAGCCCATAGCGTCTTTTAAGACCGCATCGTTGAGGTCCACTCCATGGCAGAGCTCACAAAACTCCTCCACATAGTTCTCAATCGGGCGGTCACCTTGTCTGAGACGGAAGAGACTGATTAGTGGGTCCATGGTGGGTCTCGGTTCTTTCTCGGCTGCTGGATCTGAAGTGGCGAAGTATTCTGTTACGAAGTGGAGGACGCAGTAAGATCCATTTGCAGCTTTATTAGAATAATCAACAGGCAGGGTAAATCAGGGGCAGTCAGAACAATGGAGATAATCTCAAAGCAGAAACAGATAACAGGCAAGGGTCGAGGCAGGCGGCAAGAATCACAGTCCAATGAACAATCCGGGTCGAGACAGGCAGCAGAAGAATCAGAAGTCAGTATATGTTATGATGGTGCAAGGAGATGAACCCAAATGCAGACAGTATGCAAGTGAACTACGTTTATTACAGAAAAACAGGGAAAACAAAACCCACGAGGGGGCAAAACAAGTCCCAGGTAAGCGGCATGATGGAAAGTTGAGTTTGTGATGTGATCAGTCTGGTGTGGAATGCCCTCTGGTGACTCTCAGAGGCACTCCAGCTGGTGATCGTTACAAATACATACTAGTCAGAACTGAATAGTTAATATCTGAATGACAGATTACCATAGAAGTCAATGGCAAATTTTTTTAATTTGTTACTAGTAACAAAAGAATAGTTACTAGTCACTATCGAAATAAGTACTAGTATCTATTTAATAGGTACTAGTATCTAATTAATAAGTACTAGTATCTAATAATAAATACTAGTATCTAATGAATAAGTACTAGTACCAATTTAATAGGCACTAGAATCTAATGGATAAGTACTAGTGTCTTTTTAATAGGTACTAGTATCTAATAAATAAGAACTAGTATCTAATGAATAAGTACTAGTATCTATTGAATAAGTACTAGTACCTAAAGAATGAGCACTAGTATCTAACGAATAGGCATTAGTACTTAAAGAATAAGCACTAGTAGCTAATGAATAAATACTAGTAATTAATGGAATAGATATCTAAAAAATAGTATTTAAAAATAAGTACTAGCAGCATGAAAATAAAGACTAGTCATTTTAAATGATTAAATGTTAAAATGGCTTGCCATTTACTAGTCAGAACTGAATAGTTGATATCTGAATGACAGATCCCCATAGAAGTCAATGGCAAAAAAAAAAAAAGGTTACTAGTCACTAGTGAAATAAGCACTAATATCTAATAAATAAGTACTTGTCATGATCCCGGTATTCTCTTCTGTCTCTGTCTCCCCCTTGTGGTCTGTTTCTTTGATTCATTCATCTCTCTGACACACCCACCACACACACACACACTCGCTCTTCATTCACACACTACTTGCCCGGACACACCCACTTACTATTACGCTCATTCATTCTACGCCAGCTGTTTCCCATCATTCTTCTCTTTGCTCAATCTATCTCTTCACCTGCTTCCACTTTCTTCTAATCAGCGTTCCTACTTCTAGTACCCCTTTTCCCATTTTCCTCTGCCGGATTATTGTCAATGTTTCTTACGTCACGGAGCTTACCTGGGAGAATCTTGTCTTGTCTTGTCTAGTCCTGTCCAGTCTAAGCCTGGTTTTGGTACATGTGTATCTGGAAGCTACGCGCTGTCTGGACTGTTTAATGCTGAAGCTTTTCTCTGCCCAGCTACTCTGTGTCTGACGACGAGAGACGGACCCCAAGCCCAGTTTTGACTTGATGCTGCCGAATGCTGAGTTGTATGCTGAGTACCTTTACGGGACTGTTCTTCAGTTGATACATTAAGAGACTTTGTGTTCATCCTATTTTCTACAACAACAGACATTCTGTTTGACAGCTACGCAGCCTGCCTTATTTCCATTAAAGAACTGTTTATTTTGAATTCCTTTTGGGTCCTTATTCCTGAACGAGTGACGTGACAGAATAATCCGGCCAGCTATGGACCCAGCAACCGATCATTCCTTCCAGTCAGCGGTGGAATTCCAGGGAGCCATGCTGGGCCGCCAACAGGACGAGCTGTCCACTACCCGTCGAGCAGTCGAATCCTTGGCGAGTCAGCTGTCGGATCTCTCGGAGCAGGTCCACGGTCTTCGCTCGGAGCCTCACCCTCGCTTCTCTGGAACGCAAGAACCCAGAATAAACAGTCCGCCCTGCTACTCCGGCGACCCTTCAGAATGCCGCTCATTCCTTACTCAATGTGAGGTGGTTTTTACTCTACAGCCGCTTACCTATTCGCTGGATCGCACCCGGATCGCCTACGTTGTTTCTCTTCTCACCGGGAGGGCTCGTGAATGGGGTACGGCGGTCTGGAACGCCGACTCGGATTGCACCAGTTGTTACTCGACATTTAAGGAGGAGATGACTCGAGTGTTTGATCGTTCTTCACATGGCGTTGAGGCCTCTCGTCTACTCTCATCCCTCCGTCAAGGCAAACGGTCAGTTCCAGATTTCTCCATAGAGTTTCGTACGCTCGCCACTACCTGCGGATGGAATGAGCCAGCGCTCGTTGCTCGATTCATTGAGGGGCTCAACACAGACATCAAGGACGAGATTCTCTCCCGTGAGATGCCGACCCGTCTTGACGCTCTCATTGACCAAGCCATCCGCATAGATAAACGTTTCGAGCTTCGGCGTCGAGCACGCGGCATGGAGAGGACTCTGCTCGCCTCACCCTCTGTCTCTCCTATCACCCCTCCCGTCAGCTCGGCTCCCGAACCCATGCAGTTGGGAGGAATTTGCATCACTACGGCTGAACGAGAGCGTCGCATCATTAACAGACTCTGCCTTTACTGCGGATCTGCCGGTCATTTCGCAGCATCATGCAAGTTAAAAGCCAACGCTCGTCAGTAAGGGGAGGGCTTCTGGCGAGCACTACAGTTTCTGTCCCTCCGCCAAGTTCACGCACTACTTTCCCTGCCACTCTCCAATGGTCAGGATCCTCTGTTACCTGTCAAGCCCTTATCGACTCGGGAGCGGAGGCAAGTTTTTTGGATGAGACCTGGGCCATTGAACAGGGCATTCCTTTAGTTAATTTGAATGACTGTACGCCTGTTTTTGCCCTCGACGGTAGCAAGCTGGAAGAAGTCAGCCGCGCCACCATTCCGGTGAGTCTCACGATTTCAGGAAATCACAGAGAGACAATTACTTTTTTTATTTTTCATTCGCCCTACACTCCTGTTGTTTTGGGCCATCCTTGGCTCGTGGAACACAATCCACATATTGACTGGGGCAAGGGGTCCATTCTCTCATGGAAATTATCTTGTCATGTGAAGTGTTTAGTGTCTGCTGTTCCTCCTGTCTCTTCTGTTTCTGTGTTTCAGGAGGATCCGGGCGATTTGTCTGGAGTCCCGGAGGAGTACCTGGATTTGCGGGCGGTCTTTAGTCGTTCACGGGCCGCTTCTCTCCCTCCTCATCGCCCGTATGACTGTTGTATTGACCTCCTCCCTGGCACGACCCCGCCGCGGGGCAGACTATTTTCGTTGTCCGCGCCAGAGCGCGAAGCTCTGGAGAAATATCTCTCTGAGTCCCTCGCCGCGGGAACTATTGTTCCGTCCTCCTCTCCCGCTGGCGCAGGTTTCTTTTTCGTGAAAAAGAAAGACGGCTCTTTGCGCCCTTGTATAGATTATCGTGGGCTCAATGACATAACGGTCAAGAACCGCTACCCTCTTCCCCTTATGTCATCGGCGTTCGAGATCCTTCAGGGCGCAAAGGTTTTCACGAAACTAGATCTGCGTAACGCGTATCATTTAGTGCGTATAAGAGAGGGGGATGAGTGGAAGACCGCGTTTAATACCCCCCTCGGGCACTTTGAATATAAGGTTCTTCCGTTCGGCCTCGTCAACGCTCCTTCAGTTTTTCAAGCCCTGGTCAACGATGTTTTAAGAGATATGTTAAACATCTTCGTATTTGTCTATGTAGATGACATACTAATCTTCTCCCCATCTCTCCAGGTTCACGTACAGCACGTACGCCGTGTACTCCAACGGTTGTTGGAGAATCGTCTTTTTGTAAAGGCCGAGAAGTGTACCTTTCATGCCCAGTCTGTCACGTTTTTAGGATCGGTCATTTCTGCTGACGGGGTCAGCATGGACCTTGCCAAGGTTCGTGCTGTCACTGATTGGCCGGTTCCCGATTCACGAGTCGCCCTACAGCGTTTCCTGGGCTTTGCAAATTTTTATCGAAGATTTATCCGCAACTTTAGCCAGGTCGCCGCCCCCCTTACCGCGCTCACGTCGGTCAAGTCATGTTTTGAATGGACGCACTCAGCCCAGTCCGCTTTTGATCGTTTAAAGTTCTTGTTTACGTCAGCTCCCATTCTTGCGACCCCCGATCCCTCCAAGCAATTTATCGTGGAGGTTGACGCATCAGAGGTGGGCGTTGGAGCCATTCTTTCACAACGTTCATCCACTGATGATAAGATTCACCCGTGCGCATTCTATTCTCACCGTCTCTCTCCATCCGAGCGAAACTATGACGTTGGTAATCGTGAGCTTCTAGCCATCCGATTGGCCTTGGGGGAATGGCGTCATTGGCTCGAGGGTTCCCCCCTCCCATTCATTGTCTGGACCGATCATAAAAACCTCGAGTACATTCGATCTGCTAAACGACTTAATGCTCGTCAGGCACGTTGGTCCTTGTTCTTCGATCGTTTTGATTTTTCCATTTCGTATCGCCCTGGCTCTAGGAACATTAAGCCTGACGCTCTCTCACGCCAATTCGATTCCCCCGAGGGAACCCCTGTTAGGGAAGAGATCCTCCCACAGGGTTGCATCGTTGGCTCCTCCATCTGGGGAATCGAACGTATAGTTAAACGAGCTCTTTCTCGGGTTATTATTCCTCGCCAATGTCCACGAGACCTACTCTTTGTTCCTGTCTCCACTCGCTTAGCCGTCATGCAGTGGGGTCACTCCTCCAAGCTGTTTGCTCATCCTGGAGTCAGGGGCACCGTTGCAGCAATCCGTCAGAAATTCTGGTGGCCTACCCGCGAGCGCGATATTCGTCAATTTGTGGCCGCCTGTTCTATTTGTGCTCAGACTAAGTCTAGTAATTCGCCACCTGCTGGTCTGCTTAGACCCTTACCCATTCCTTCTCGCCCGTGGTCACACATCGCGCTGGATTTCATTACTGGACTGCCGGTGTCCAGAGACAACACTGTAATTCTTACTGTCATAGATCGCTTTTCTAAAGCAGCTCACTTCATTCCCCTTCCCAAGCTTCCGTCCGCTAAAGAGACCGCTCAAGTAGTCGTGAATCATGTTTTCAAGATTCACGGACTCCCCTCGGATGTCGTGTCCGATCGTGGACCTCAATTTGCGTCACTGTTCTGGAAGGAATTTTGTCGTCAGATCGGTGCCTCACCCAGTCTGTCCTCTGGTTTTCACCCGCAGACCAACGGTCAGGCCGAGCGCGCTAATCAGGTTATTGGTCGTATTCTCCGCAGTCTTGCGTTCCGTAACCCCTCCTCATGGGCAGATCAACTCCCATGGGCAGAGTATGCTTACAATTCTTCTCCGTCCTCCGCCACTGGCTTGTCTCCCTTTCACAGCTGTCTTGGGTACCAACCGCCTCTATTTCCATCCCAAGAAACAGAAACCAATGTCCCGTCCGTCGAGGCGTTTATTCAGCGTTGTAAGAAGACCTGGAGAAGGGTGAGGTCGGCACTGTGTCATTCTCGTTCTCGCACTCGTCGTGCTGCTAATCGTCGTCGTACTAAGAGCCCTAGATACACCTGCGGTCAAAGGGTATGGCTCTCCACTTTTAACCTTCCGTTACGATCTCCTTCCCGCAAATTGGCTCCTAAATTCATTGGGCCATATTCTATCTCCAAGATCATCAGTCCTGTCGCGGTTAAGCTTAGATTGCCTCCCAGCCTCCGGCGCATCCATCCAGTGTTTCATGTCTCGTGCATCAAGCCCGTCGTCCGCGCCCCCCCCTCGCCAGGTTTCCCCTCCTATTCACGTTGATGAGGGTCCTGTCTACCGCGTACGTAGGTTATTAGATGTCCGTCCACGGGGTCGTGGCCACCAGTACCTCGTCGACTGGGAGGGATACGGACCTGAGGAGAGGAGTTGGATCCCCTCCCGGAACGTCTTGGACCGCTCGCTGATTGAGGACTTCTACCGCACTCGCCAGTCTCAATCCTCGGGAGCGCCAGGGGGCGCTCCTTGAGGAGGGAGTACTGTCATGATCCCGGTATTCTCTTCTGTCTCTGTCTCCCCCTTGTGGTCTGTTTCTTTGATTCATTCATCTCTCTGACACACCCACCACACACACACACACTCGCTCTTCATTCACACACTACTTGCCCAGACACACCCACTTACTATTACGCTCATTCATTCTACGCCAGCTGTTTCCCATCATTCTTCTCTTTGCTCAATCTATCTCTTCACCTGCTTCCACTTTCCTCTAATTAGCGTTCCTACTTCTAGTACCCCTTTTCCCATTTTCCTCTGCCGGATTATTGTCAATGTTTCTTACGTCACGGAGCTTACCTGGGAGAATCTTGTCTTGTCTTGTCTAGTCCTGTCCAGTCTAAGCCTGGTTTTGGTACATGTGTATCTGGAAGCTACGCGCTGTCTGGACTGTTTAATGCTGAAGCTTTTCTCTGCCCAGCTACTCTGTGTCTGACGACGAGAGACGGACCCCAAGCCCAGTTTTGACTTGATGCTGCCGAATGCTGAGTTGTATGCTGAGTACCTTTACGGGACTGTTCTTCAGTTGATACATTAAGAGACTTTGTGTTCATCCTATTTTCTACAACAACAGACATTCTGTTTGACAGCTACGCAGCCTGCCTTATTTCCATTAAAGAACTGTTTATTTTGAATTCCTTTTGGGTCCTTATTCCTGAACGAGTGACGTGACAGTACTAGTATCTATTTAATAGGTACTAGTATCTAGGGGTGTAACAATAAATTGTGTCACAATATATCACAATACAAAAATGCAATAACATGTATTGTGGATAGTGACAAAATGTATTGTGGATTTTTCACTCAAAATAAAAATTACAGTTTACAGAGTTTTAGTGTCAGCACTGCATTAAACTACATAATGTTGAATATAATGTATAATAATGCAATGGGGGAATATTTGTGGGTCCTGATAATGCCAAATGTCTTACGTTACCAGTAAAAAGTGGCCAACATTATTTTAAATATATCTAGTCAGTGACAGAGTGCAAGCATATTCGTCTAAAATAATTCTGTTTTCAGCTTCAGAATCACAAATATTTTTATTCTGGTGTCACTATTGTCCTGTGCATTGGTTCCCAGTACCAAGCCTATTCATTTACACCCACAATAATATAAAACTTAGCATTTTAATCAACAGTAAAAAATTTTGTTAACCTTTTACCATAGATATTGGAGTATCACAATAATATCGTATCGTGAGTTCAGTATTGTGATATGTATTGAATCGTGACATGAGGGTATCGTTATACCCCTACTCTGCCCTACAAATAGCCTAGAAATCTAGACGCACCCTAGTGGCAGCAAAATGTATTTTGCAGCCAGGGCAGTCTAGCAACTCTCCATTGACTTTCGAGCTGCAAAAACCTAAATTGGGTCAGGCCAATCACGTCGTGTATAGAGTAGGCGGGGCGGGCTTAACATGATGATGACAGAGTTGCGACGGTTACCTGCCACTTGAAAACAAAGAATGACGGCTGCTGCTGGAGAACAGTCTTTCGAATCGGCTTTGTCCGCGACTCTGGAGGACTTGGAGTTAGGTTTTTCTTTGAGAAAAGAGCATAGAACAGCACTTAAGTCATTCTTAAAAAAAGGAAGATGTGTTCGTAGTTTTGCCGGCCAGATATGGCAAAAGTTGAATCTATCAACTAGCTCCTCTGTTGGGAAAACGCTCTGGTTGGTTGAAGCGCTATCCTATTGCGTGCAGAGGGAATTTGAAAGACAGCCGTTTATCCCGCCCCTCGGATTGAGCCGTGTCTATGGTGAGTTGCCAGACCCAACATCTTGATGTGTAGGTCGCTAGAGTGTGGAACTGAGAAAAATGACTTTAAAGATTTTTAGTTGTCCCGCCAAATTAATTATAGGTAGGACACTGGAAATCTGGCAAATAGATGTTTTAGTAATGAAAATTATACCTACATAAAAAAATCTTGAGCTCAAACTTGACTTTTGACCACTATCTTTGTATTGTCAGCAAAAAGTGAGAAGTCATGCCAAGGCAAAAGGCAGTAACTTCCACATTATCAATATTTGGTTGCTGATCACCATTAACAAAATCATTATAGTAACACCTGTATAAAATCTAGTGATCATGGCATTTATTTTGTATGATTTACAATTATTTATAGCCATCTACTTATTGCTATCCTGTACTTTGGTTGCATTCTGATGGCATTATTAATACATTTGATATGACAAAACACGTCCATAGATATATTAGTCCAGCGTTGGCTCGACTGTGTTCAGGGCGGGGCTGAAGGCGCCGGCGAAATTTTGGCACTCTGCCAGCTAGATGCATGAGTGTTTCAACCAGGTCCAGTACCCAAACTGAGTGAGGCGGGGCTTTAATTCTTGGTTGTATTCATCTGATACGGCAATGTGTAAAATTTTTCTGTCACCTCTGCATAATCCTTCGCGATCGATATCGCACGTTTGTCGATGGAGTGGGTTCAGACCATACTAAATGTTCTGACCGCGTTTGTTTAGGACAAAGCTCTGAGGACATCAGAAGTTACAGGAACTGATGGCAGCTGTACAAAGTACACAGACTACACCGTACAATCTGGTAGGTAGCATTATTTGATAGAACACCGGCACAGTAACTTCATATTGACGCGCGGCTAAACAAAGGCAGAGCACCGTAACTCAATTTGAGCGTTCAAAAACAAAGCCAAAGAGCGGTCACTGATGTTACGGTGTTCTGCCTTTGTTTCTCATGGGCTTTTGGAAGTTACTGTTAAGATAACTCATTATTTTCTCGAAAAAACAACGGAATTGATTCAAGATACTTATCCACATGATAAAGGAGGTCTTGAATGTGCCAAAAATATAAATAACTCATTTTCGACCAAAAACGAAGTTACTGTCTTTTGCCTTTGCACGGCAGTACTAGTATCTAATTAATAAGTACTAGTATCTAATAATAAATACTAGTAACTAATGAATAAGTACTAGTATCTAATGAATAAGTACTAGTATCTAATGAATAAGTACTAGTACCAATTTAATAGGCACTAGTATCTAATGAATAAGTACTAGTATCTTTAAAAAGGTACTAGTACCAAAAGAATAAGCACTAGTATCTAAAGAATAGGCACTAGTATCTAAAGAATAAGCACTAGTAGCTAATGAATATGCACTAGTACTTAATGGAAGAGATACTAGTATCTAAAAAATAAGTACTAGTAGCATGAAAATAGATACTAGTTAGCCTGGCTCCGCCCTCCTGCGTACTTCCGCTCAATTTTATTTCCCTTCAGTCAGTGGCGTGCACAGACCTCCTCCGGGGCAGGGGCGGAAGGACCAAAAAGGGCACTTTTTTTAAAAAACATTTATTTTTTAAATAAATCACCTGTATTTAAAGCAGTATCCGTCTGTCTGTTGTGTTTTATATATTTTAATGACTTCCTCACAATTATTTGGAATATCTCACTCGATGGAGAGCAGCAGTCGGTCAGAGAGCCTCTCTCGGAAATGATGATAATATAACTAATTATTATTTACATTACCAAACAAAACAGAGAATCAAGTCGGTAATTATGAGGAATTCATGTTTAGTTATGTTGATGTTATAAATTGTAGGCCTATGTATTCAATAAAGTGTTAGCTATCATGAAATCAGTAACACTTTACAATAAGGTTTCATTAGTTAAATTTATTAACATGAACTAATAATGAACTACACTTCTACACAATTTATTAATCTTAGTTAATATTAATTTCAGCATTTACTAAAACATTATTAAAATCAAAAGTTGTATTTGTTAACATTAGTTAATGCACTGACTGTGACATAACATGAACAAACAATTAAAAGTTATATTATTATTAACTAAGATTAACAAATAGGCCTATACAGTAGCCTAACAAATGTTTAGTTTAGTTTCAGACACAGTTGAGCTAACAAACAACAGCACAGTCTGAAACAGGTGTAGCTCTTGCTTATAATGCCTACCTTTTTAAAACATCTCATATTTTAATAAAAAATAAAAATAAAAATAATTATTGTCTTACATCATTATGTTGACAAACAAATATAAACAGAATACAAAAACATTAGTATTTCTTATGCAATACCATTGCATAATCCAAATACAACAAAAGCAGCTTGTTCATTTATCATTCTTTAAATGGTTTCATATAGTTTCAGTGCATTATTTTTTAAATAGTTTCTTTAACTTATGAAGTGCCCCACATATTTTTAATTCCTCATGACAGCTATTCCGTAGATTTACACCTTTAACTGAAATGCAATGGTATTTTGCATTGGTCCTATGTTCTTTTTGAACTGTACAAGTTCCCCTTAAGTCATGTTGGCATTCTCTTTCTGTGAACAACCCTTGGATACTTTCTGGCAATTGATGATTTTTTACTTTGTACATGATCTGTAATGTTTTTAGTTGTTTTGCATGATTAGTTAATGTTAATGTTAGTTAATATGAATAATAAACAAATAAACCTCATTGTAAAGTGTACTATGAAATCAGAGATATAAATTCCTTACAATTTAGAGCTGGACATGGACTTTTCCTTGGACATGAAATTTCCTTTCACTAGATGTATTTCCCCAAGCTAATTACACTTGCTATGGCCTGGACAAAAACGAATGACATTGTCAGACTCAGAATGCGGCTGAAATTGAGTTATACTTTTATAATTGTTAAGCATAACTCACATGCTGCCGCAACTTTTACAGTAGCATGGTAGGATAAATGTAACTTTTCCGTATTAGCTTAATATTACCTGCTGCCCCTGCAGTTTGAAGACTCGCGGCGAACTGCTGCGTACATAGCGCTGAAAAAAAAAACCTCCGCCTACTGCCACTTCACCTCCGCCAAATGCTTCCGCCAAAAAATTATATTTAATATTTGTTTGTATTACCGTATTATTGTTCGTGGCAATGGTGTGTAAGTGTATTGTTATTTATTATAATATTTAGTTTAATAATAATTATTATTTACATTTATCAGAGAGGGGCACAATACATTTTGAGACAAAAGGGGCAGGGGCTTGAGCCCCCCCGGCCCCCCCCCCTGTGCACGCCACTGCCTTCAGTACTACGTCTGGGATTGTGGTGTATTCTTTGGTTTTCTCCAATCATTTTTTTGGCGGTCCAATCAGCGAACAGAGGGAGTGGCTGAGAACGATGACGTTGAGGTTGTGCGCTAGTTTGAGTTGTTGGGTTACGTCACGACCAAAGGTTAGCGATTGGTTATGGCAGATCCAGAGTGTCTCTGCAGATCCAATAGTTTTAAACTTCAACAGAGTACTCGCCTACAAGGAAGTTAACGCTTGTCAATGGAGAGAGGCCAGGCTCTCTGTACAAATGAAATGTACGAGAGTCTGGTAGAACCAGGCTAGATACTAGTAGGTTTTAAGGATTAAATGTTAAAACGGCTTGCCATACTAGTCACCTCTCGATGCATCCTCGATAAAAGGGGCGGATCAAGAACACATCCGGGGATTTGAACTGGCCTTGGCTAGATGTGAACTTTGAATTGGAACAGTACTTGGGCTTGGCCCTTTATTTTACTGTCTGTGGCTTGGCCAGCGATAGCATGCATATTGAGAAACGGCCTACGTCTCTCTCTCTCGTCACACTGCCATTTTAAGCAGGAAAAATGCGAAATACGACACGGAAAAAACAGAGCATCAAAGTGTTTATCAACCATTATAAAGGAATTTACGTGTAGTTTTATGATTTTAAAGCTGGAGGATTTGAGAACCTGTATCTTTAAAAGTTTGATCAAGGTAAGTGTTCGTGTGTGACTTTCTCATATTAATATGAATCTCTGGAGGACATTTTACGTGATTGTTTGATTTGAAACCTTTAATAAAGGGTTTCTTTCACTTCAATGTTTCCTTTGTGTTTCGTGATGTTTGTGATTCTTCAGAAGTTTAGCTTATGTGTAAACATACATAGGCCAATTCACACAAACGTCAACAAACAGGGTTTTTTTTTTTTTTTATCGGATCAGTGTCTGTCGATGTGGGTCCGGGTTTGTTTTCTTTTTCACCTGAACTTGTTCAATCAGTGTTTCTCGGTGTCAGTTATTTTTCATTAAATTCTAAATCCAACGGTCGTCTTGTTTGTGTGTGTAAAGACCCAATGAGCTTGAGTTAACTCAGTCACATGTCATGATCCTTTTTCTCCCACACTCCAGAAATGTTCAGCTAAATTATGAAGATTGTTTAATTTAATCATTTAATTTAGTGTCTGAATGTTTTTCATTCAGAGTCAGTGGAGGAGATCAAACTCATCAGATTCTCCTGCAGCTTCATCATGGCTGATTCACAAGGATCCAGAGATGGAGAATTTTCTCCAGGATGCAGGTACTTTCAACAAACATTACATTACTGCATTACTTACATTACTACTACTACTAGTTGATTTCAATTGGTTTGTTTTGAATTCCTAATATTACCGGTTTTCTCAGTCGCTTTGGTACAATTGTTGAATAATTCTTAACATTTGCAAACCAGTGAGTTCATTTATCAAAATAATTGTAATCAAAGTTTGAAACACAGTGCAAAACAGTTACAGACATTAAAGCAAAAGTATTAAAGCAAAGCATTTATGTGGTCTTTTATAAGTCTGTATTCTTTATATTTTAATTAGTTTTGAAACCAGTTCAGTCCAGCAGAAGAGCTCAAACCCAGAGTCCAGCTGTGTGTCTATGAAGAGTAACGACTCTATGGAGCTGCCATTCAACTTTAAGAGTGGAGACAAACAGTCTGATCTCAGGTATATCATTTCTATAAAAGATGTGCTTATTGTATTTGTTTTTTTATGAAATTGTTATTAATATACAGCAGTTTAATGAGTTACAATCTTGCTAGTTTCAGTCACTATTAATGATTATCATTGTGCTCTTGTGTAAAGCTCTATGTATTGTATTGTTAATACATTCACTCACTGTAAAAGCTGTTGGTCTGTTGCTCAGTTAATGACACAATTACATCAGTATCAGTGTGCCTGATATTTTACCCTCTTCATTCTGATTTAAGGTCAAACCTTCTATCCAGACCAGTTAAAAACAAAACTGTGTACAAGCCTGTGATTCAACCACAAGACTTTAATGAAAGCATGTATCCTGGTTTCAGGTAAAATGCAGGACTTTTTTGTTGTCGTTGTTTAATTTTTGGTGCTGCAATTCACATCACAAATCACTCAAACACATGATTAATGATTAACACATTTCAGAAACCTAATGATGTTCTGTGTCCCATAAATAGTTTTGTAAATTATGGCTATTTACTTCTCTAACTTGTGTAATAATATGATATTTTAATCTTACAGCAATGACTCTAAACCTGCTGAAGTCCTCAACACATTGAGACTAAATCTGAGAAAGAAGTTTGAGTGTTTGTATGAGGGAATATCAAAACAGGGAAACCCAACACTCCTGAATGAGATCTACACAGAGCTCTACATCACAGAGAGTGATTGTGGAGAGATCAATAATGAGCATGAGGTGAGACAGATTGAGACACAGTCCAGGAGAGCAGAAACAAAGGACACACCGATCAAATGCAATGACATCTTTAGACCTTTACCTGGACAAGACAAACCCATCAGAACTGTGCTGACAAAGGGAGTCGCTGGCATTGGAAAAACAGTCTCTGTGCAGAAGTTCATCCTGGACTGGGCTGAAGGGAAAGAGAATCAGGACGTCCAGCTCATACTTCCACTCGCTTTCAGAGAGCTCAACTTGATGAAGGACAAAACACTCAGTCTTTCAGGTCTTCTTTATCGCTTTTTCCCTGAAACAAAAGAAATGGAAATATCCAGTGATGAATATAAAGTGTTGTTCATCTTTGATGGTCTCGATGAGTGTCGTCTGACTCTGAACTTTAAGAGCGAAGTGAAACTGTGTAATAAATCTGAATCAGCCTCAGTGGACGAGCTGCTGACGAACCTCATTGTGGGGAATCTGCTTCCCTCGGCTCTCATCTGGATCACCTCCAGACCAGCAGCAGCGGATCTCGTCCCCTCTGAGTGTGTCCATCGAGTGACAGAGGTACGGGGCTTCAGTGACACACAGAAGGAGGAATACTTCAGGAAGAGAATCAGTGATCAGAGTCTGTCCGACAGGATCATCTCACACCTGAAGTCCTCAAGGAGCCTCTTTATTATGTGCCACATCCCAGTGTTCTGCTGGATCTCAGCCACTGTTCTAGAGGAGATGTTGAGTGAAGCAGAGAGAGGAGAGATTCCCAAGACTCTCACTCAAATGTACACACACTTCCTGCTCATTCAGACCAACATCAAGCATGAGAAGGACTATGAGAAGAAAGTGAAAGATGAAGACATGATTCTCAAACTGGGGAAACTGGCTTTCCAGCAGCTTGTGAAAGGCCACCTGATCTTCTATGAGGAAGACCTGAGCGAGTGTGGCATTGATGAGACAGAAGCATCAGTTTACTCAGGATTGTGCACTCAGATCTTCAGAGAGGAGTTGGGCTTGTGTCAGGGGAAAGTCTTCTGCTTTGTTCATCTGAGCATTCAGGAACATCTAGCAGCTCTATTATGTGCATCTCTCCTTTATCAACAATAACATCAATGTGTTTGACCAGATTACCAAACCAACTAATGGAGACTTTTCCCTATCTGATCTCCATCAGAGAGCTGTGGATGAGGCTTTAGACAGTAAAAATGGGCATCTGGACCTTTTCCTTCGTTTCCTTCTGGGTCTGTCAGTGGAGTCTAATCAGAGTCTCTTACAAGGACTAAAGACACAGACAGCAAACAGCTCTCACAACAATAAGAAAACAGTTGACTATATTAAAGAAAAGATCAATGAGAATCCCTCTCCAGATAAATACATGAATCTGTTTCACTGTCTGAATGAACTGGGTGATCTTTCTCTAGTGAACGAAGCTCAACCTCATATGAGGTCTGGAGGATTACGTGCTGTGAAACTCTCCTCGTCTCAGTGGTCAGCTTTAGTGTTTGTGTTGTTGTCCTCAGAGAAGACACTGCAGAGGTTTGACCTGAGGAGATTAATTGGAGACAGAAATGATCGGTAAGTAACACTGAGTACAATCATTACAGTCTAACACATTATGAACAAAGAGAAACTAAGAGATCAGAGGTGTTTAAATCACGGGACACAGATTGATTTCTGGGATATTGTACATAATTTGCCGGTGTTTCTCAAACCATGGCCTAGTAAGTCTGCATATCTCGACTGCCACGTCATCAAGCGCCTCTGAAGGCCGTCTCAGTTTGAAGGATGTTTTGAAGACAGACTTCATTTTGTGTCTTTAATTCAGCTCATTTTGAAGGATGCATCAAGTATATCCTTTGTGTTCTTCAATCTCCCACAATCCTTTGCACACATTCTAATTCATGTAAAAGAACTGATGGAAAACGAGTCGGCACTGAGTTTATCTGCGTTCATTATGAAATTTAAGACACAGGTAATGTATTCTGAGATGAAGGCATACATGTTATCTTTTGTTTTTCTGTGTAAATTAATCACTGAACACTAAACTGACAATAATGTAAGACACTGGGAGACACAGACGCTGTCATTCACTGTATTGCATTAATAAAAAAGCCAGTTAATATAAAGATATTTAATAGCAAGTATTTTTCCTAAATTAATTTTTAATAGTATTTTTGTGCTGTGACCGTGGGGCAGAGTCCTGCACGGGTACGATTTTACCCGCAGTGCTTACAACCGCATCCGACCCGTTTTCCGACAGCAGCTCTAATTAAAATCCGCACCCGACCCGACCCGCTTAAAATAGAACTGACATCCGACCCGCACCCGAAATAAAATCAGTTTAGACTATCACATTATAGACACACTTACAAAAATGTTTATTGCCAGGTCATACAGAAGTTATTACACGACAACTTCAGCCGAAGCTGTCAAAAGGCCGGTACATGAAGAACATGGCTAACGTTACCACAAAACTGAGTAGCCTTATAACATTTTACCAATCGAACAGACGCGGCTACAACACTAGATCTGCCACCCAATTTCAGCTAGCATACATCTGACAATTTTGGGTTCAAACACGCCCTGTACAACACACATACTGAACAGTGTTAAATTTGAAGAATACTGTTCGACAGAACGGCTTGGTTTGTTGCCACAGTTATCTGCGTGTTTCCTCAGCGATGAAGTTCCACATTTGCTGCTATCCAACACGAAAATGCAGCAAAGCCTTTCACAATATTTTCTTCAGATAACTCCAAATTTCTCCCTCACACTGGACTTGATTTTTGATGACGTATTGTCGACAACTTTACAATCTCCACTAGCTATTCTTTTTTTCAACTCCTCAGCATCCATCTCGACGACTGCAATTAAGCAGATCGAGAACGCGGTTATGATGAACTTTTTCTTAAACTTAATTTTTACGAATAATTTGCTGATGCAGGTACAAAAAGACTTTTACAAAATAAAATAATCTGACAAAATAATCTGATATGTCAAGATAGTGTAGTGGTGTAAATGCAGACTAATAGACCTGCCACAGCAACACTGACAAGAAAAAGAAAAAACAAATCTGTGACGGCTGAATACGAGGCTTCTACAGTTATAGATACTAAAACAACTTTTTTACATGTCCTTTATAAAGCAGTGTTTGATTAAAAAACATATTTGAGGGTATTTAGGAAGGTATAATGTATTATTTACTTATGATATGAATTATTATGATTATTATTATTATTGTTGGCATGAATAATTAACTTGTTTATTTTTTATTTTCGATTAGTGTCACACAGAACACAGCAGATGAAGTTCTCCAGAAGCTGATGCCTGTGGTTACAGCAACTAGATACGCTCAGTAAGTCACACTGAGAACAAGCATCACTGTTAAACCATAACAGTTCTTACTTAAACATTATAAATTAATGGTTTAACAAAAAATATGAGTCACACTTCAGCTTTTAAACCCTCCAGCTATCTGACCTGATTTGTAATCTACTTAACCGTTTTTTATGATATATGTGTGAGAAATGTATTTTAAAATATATGCATTTATAATGTATGTATATAAACATTTATATGTAGACTTTTTTATATTAATTTAAAAGTAATTTAAATGTTAATACATTTATATTTAGTGAAAAAACTGATGTTTTCAATGTATTTCATTTGATCAGTTTTATATGATCTTTCTCCCTCACATAGAGACATAATCTCTTAGAATAACAGTTAAACTTACTGATATATTTAATTCATTGTTTTAAAAAATAGATATTGCACAAATTATAAACACTATTAAGAAAAACAAAGATTTCTGTTTTGGTCTGAGAATGAAGAGTGTGTAATTGTTCTCTACAGGTTGGGTGATTGTGGTGTCACAGATGAAGGTTGTGTTGCTCTGGCTTCAGCTCTGAGATCAAACCCCTCACACCTGAGAACACTGGGTCTGTCTGAGAATAAACTAGGAGACTCAGGAGTGAAGCTGTTCTCTGCTGGACTGGCGAATCCTCACTGTAAACTGGAGGAACTGTGGTAAGATCATACGTGACTCTCACATGAAACTGTCTCTGTGAATTCATAAAGTATAATCAAAATGAAATAAAATGCAGGGAAATAACTATTATTTCATTAATTGCAAGCAAAGCTATTAAAACAACATGATCAAATTCATCAAATTAATTAACGTAATTGTGTGTAGGACAGTGAGTGAGTGAAAAAACGTGTGTGTGTGTCTGGGACGGACAGGGAGAGAGAGACCGCAAGTGATCAAATGTAAACCTCAAAGGATGATTGGGAATGTCTTGCTGCTTGTCTGCCGAATCTCTGGGATCTCCGTTTTCTTCATTTTCAATGATGTCGCCGTCCATACTACTATGTGCTAACGTTACCGCCATCAAGCCGCAATGATTTGCCGCGAATGAATGCCGCAGAATCTGTCGAGTCGTCTTGTAGTGGAAAGTACCGATATTCGTGTTAAAAATGTAAGGAGTAAAAGTAAAAGTAAAAATATCTGAAAAATCTACTTGAGTACAGTAACAAAGTATTTGTACTTCGTTACTTCCCATCTCTGACACTTTGACATTGTGATATACATTTAACACCCTTTACTTTAAACACACTCAGTCTCAGCACAGTCAGGATTAACACAGTCCATTCATTTTGATTTTAGGGGAAACTGGAAACTAGAGATTTTTCTCCAGGTTTAAAGTCTACCTCATCATGTCAGTGTCACAGATTATGACCTGGAGAAACACTATAGTACATCGATGACACGTCAGTGTCTGTATTATTAATGAGGCTGGAGGTTCTTATCCTCTGAGAAGACATTTCTCTTTTTCATGACAGCACATGGTGTTTTTCTATGACAGACGCTTCAATCTGCAAAATCAGGCAGTAGTTTAGAGAGGCGTTCATGGGTCGCAAGTGTGTGTGTCCATGGTGCAAGAGTTGAGTGTGTTGCAGGCTTCCCCCGTGATGCTGTCAGGCCGAGTCTTACTGCGGGCGTTTGGTTGGCCAGAAACTACAGACACAATCAAACTGTGTGTGTGTGTGTGTGTGTGTGTGTGTGTGTGTGTGTGTGTGTGTGTGTGTGTAACAATCATTTTTCTGTGGAGAGCTATGAGAATATCTATCTTCTCTGTCACTATCTGTCCTGAAGATTTGTGTTCTACGCAACTGGTTTTTATGACATTTGTATGAGAAAATTATTATAGATGCATTTATAGTGACTGTATATAAACATCTATACTGTTAAAGGGAAAATACAGATTGTGTTCAATGATTTGGTAGGAATTTAACTGTCCGCTGTAAAATCCTCCAGTTTCCCCCTGATATGTAGTGAGCTCCGGCATGGGCCGCTGACAGATGACTAGACTTGTAGTCAAGACCGCCTAAACCGAGACCAAGACACTACCAAGACCAGAGGGTATCGAGACCAAGACAAGACCAAGACCAAGACAGACCAAGTCAAGACAAAGACCAAGTCGAGACCGGAGGGAAAAAAAAAAACAGACTAGTGTTGAAGCTAAGCAATAACTTGTTTGAATTCAAGAACAGCAGCATACTAGGGTTCAGCCGCAGTTTACATTCAATACATATTAGACGGTAGCCTATTACTTCAACTACACAGGCAGAACAATACATAGACAGACCATGTCATGTGTGTGACTGTGAGCTCACTGTAAATGTTTTTGCAGACTGGGTGAGATCAACTATGTGTAGCAATTGCATGATGGCTGTTACTGCACTATTAGAGGATTGAGACTCCCTTAACTTTTGTGTACTGTTGAGGACTGACATGACTGGTACTGACTGGTTCATCTGACAAAACATCAAACACCTCCAACACCATCTTGCTCCTCCAACAACTGTCTAAAGAATGAGAAATATGTAACCAATTGAAATTATACTTAATGTGTAGATGAAATCGTAACATCAAATTAAAGATACACAATTATAAACTTGGATTAGGCCTAATGTTTAGTCAACACAACGGAGATATGCAGATGATATTTAAAAGACCATTTATTTAGTCTAACGCCATCTTAAATACAATACTGTAATCAAACAACACACACACACACACACACACACACACAGATATCAAAGACACAAATTCATCTAAGCAAATGCCTGCCTATCTCTGCTGATTTCGGAGTCTCCAAATGAATCCATTCTGCAACTTTTAAATTCATAATAAAATGTTTAAAAACGAAATTATAGGCTTAAGTGCAGGATCCGAAAGTTGGTCGTTTTGTCGCTATGGTTACACACACACACACCGTTGGCGGTGCGCTCAAAGTCATCTGTCAGTTGTGCAGTTACCCAAAATCTCCTGAATGAAGTTAAAACCCATCATGTCACTGATACGTGTTTTTTAAATCAAGTGATCAAAGTGCTCGTTGCCGCCGCGATCAGTGGTGCGGATAAAGTGTTTTCTCGTGTGGCTCGCGCCTCGCGTACACGCCGCACTGTCTTCACTCGGACGCGTGCTTCAATCTGTTACGTTGCGGATAATAATGTTGCATTATCGAACGTTGTGTCGTCGTGGATATTGTAGTATTGTACTGCTAAATCCCCCGACCACTATGTCGGTCTGAGACAGCGAGACCTAGACAAGACCGAGAGGTCCGAGACCAAGACAAGACCAAGACCAAAGACCGTCAAGGCTGTGACAAGACCGAGACCACGTTAAAGTGGTCTCGAGACCAAGACCGTTCTCGAGACATACATCACTACAGATGACTGTTGCTCGTCCCTCTCTCTCTCTCCTGTCTTGCTCTACCACACACACTCTCTTTCTCATGTCTTGCTCTGCCACACACACACATTTAAGAGGATTTTACAGAATGATTGTGAGGTCGACTTGAGCTGAAAGAGGGGGGTTTCATGACTCTTTATTGTTCATTACATTAACCTTCTTTTACAATTTTTCCATATTTTTATGTGATGGATAGTTTTAATTTGTTATATCAGCTTTTATGTAATCACTGAAAAAAATGTGTCGGATCAAAGTAAAAAAATTAATCAATTTACTTTTTCTCAAGTGAGTTTGAACAAATCAAATTTCTATGGTCAGTTGAAACTATGTTTTATACATGATTAAATCACAAATTATCACAATCTTTTTGATTAACTTAATTTTTTTTAAACAAAAAATCCAAATAACTACAAACAATGTTGTCACACTGTGGTTTCCTCAGGAACAGACTGAAGACTCCGATTAGGTACAAACTCAAACTTTAATAATATTACTCTGGAACAAGCTGACAGGGAAAACACACATAAACACAACGGAGATCAGACAAAGACTGAAAGAAAGGGTGCATCTTATATAGCAAACAGAAACGAGATAATTAATCATGCACAGCTGGGACAAATGAACTCCATGATAGTAATCATAGAAACAAAGGAGTGGCGGAAAAAGAAAAGGAAAACAGGAACCAATCAAAAAAGAAACTGAAAGTCCAAACATGAACGGACACGTTATCTACAACTACACGTGACAGTCCCCCGTCCTCCCGAAGACGCTTAACATGTAATTAAACGCAATGCGCTCGTATTCTGGGCTCATCTGCTATTCTGTAGGCTACTTATGCTTTATTAATAAGGTGTACAGAATTTGATCTTTTAACATGACTGTCTTATAGTACATTATAGTATAATGTGTATTGGGGGCTGCTTCTTTGCTTCAGCTTTTCAAACGTAGAAGTATGATAAAGACATGATAGGCAATATATATTTTATGTAGATGAAGGCATATTTTGTACATGACTACACATGTCCTTAAAAGGCGTAGAAAATATATTGTTTTAACGACATAATATAGCATCTCATTATTACGAGAAAAGATGTCGTTAAAATGACATTAACATCTCGTTATTACGACATAATAGAGTCGAAAAAATAATATGTATATGGCAGCAATGCACCGCCGTACAAACTGCCTTGAGATCAGGCTGAACTATTAGGCCGAGACTTCTGAATATATAATACAAATACATAAATAGGCATAATAACATAAAGTTATTCCAGTTGTGGTTAAGAGTCAGGCTGGACACACTGGAATGTAGAAGCTAAAAACTGCAGTGTAATGTCACAAAAGACACACACAAAAATCTGTTGTGTAAATGTATGACCTCTTTCAAAAAATAAGAGCTTTGACGTGACAATTCTGTCGTATTTTTGTGTTAATTGAATTAAACCAAAACCTTATTATTTAATGTTTTATTGGGAAAAATAAATATTAGACAGATATATTAAAAATATGTGTCACTTAAATATTACAGATTAAAAAACAAAAGAAAACGTGCTGAGTTTCAGTTCATTGTGGCGCGCTCCCAAAATCTATAAAGGAAACGGAGACATTCTGTTTGTTTTCATTATTTTACAAAATCTGAATATCTTTTGTAAATTTATAAATTATGTCTTGCTTTTATATGTATGACCATAAATTACGGAGTAAGAGTTAACTCTCTTGGAAGGAAAAAATCCAGTGGTCGCGCCGCCGCCTCACACACACACACACACACAAATCTTGAATTGCTAACTTGATATCGCAGCCTGTTCATTATTAAAATAAAATACAGTCAACCAAACATATAAAATGTTACACCACTCAATTTGAATAGTCTGTAATATAATCTGTGTTTAGCGTGACCACGGCCTCTGTGCTGTTATATGGGAAAATGATATTTTACGTCAATAATGCCAAGTACAAGCTTAGCCTACATAACAGGCCTAATAGTTTAGCTTGATTCACAAATAATGAAACACTTGGATTCGTGCCGAATGAGAAATGTAGGCTTTTTCACTTTAAATTAATTTGTTTGGCATCTTATTTAGTTTTATTTAAATAAATAAAAACCTGTTTCTCGCCTTGAATATATAACCATAGAAGCAGCCATGCTCACCAAAACCCGCCCACTACAAGAAAAAAACGCCCCAAATTTTACTGCCAAAATAATGTGATATAATTTCATTACCATGTCATTCAAGGTTGATAAGCACAATTTGTATCTCCTTAAAACAAAATAACGATGATAAAATTAAATAAATAAAAAAAAAATTCCAGGAAAACAATAATTAAGAAGAATTAGCCAATATGACTAAAATGTCCAGGTGGACACTGTCAAAACGGCAATCAAGAAATGAACCGATGACTTTAACCCTCGGATGTACACATTGCAGAACATAACGCAGAATTTAGCAGTCAAAACTGATTCATCGTTGATTCAAACCTTTTTCAGCAGCTGTCAGGGTCGAGTAGAGCGCATGCAGTCTGGACGGTGTAAAAGTTGCAGATGTCTGGTTAGGCTAGTGTGCACATGACCATGGACAGAAGTCGTCCCATATTTGATTTCAATTCAAGTCATTCGACTGTGCTCTCCATAGTGCTCTCCTCCAAGAGTTATAGTCACCATCGAGTCATCTCCCACCACATGTGTACGTTTTTAGAGTTGCTCACTATCTCACTCTTTACTGTAGATACAACTTACTGTGTAGTCGGCTATGTCACTTTGTGTTACGACCACTTGGCTCATACAGTGATCGCAACATGAAAGGGGAGACCACACCGATCGCTATATTTAACAAAGAGTGTTTATTTAACAGAAATAAGTGTATCAGTAAGTGTAGTGGTTAACCGAAAGTGTAGTGTTCATCAGTAGAATGAAACGGGTGGTGGGAGGAGGTAAATGCGACGAGCGAGGCAGCCACCAGCCACACGGACCGACGGCCCGAAGAGGAAAGAGAGACCGGCGAGCTCCTGGAAGGCCTCTTTTAACAGGTCATCAATTAACCTTCACGGCCAGCCTACAGCTCCACCTGTTGGACTAAGACAGACAGACAGACGGCAACCATAAAACACAGACAACAACAAGCTGCCCAGCAGCACGGCAAAGCCGGTCATGACATCACCCCCCCCTTGATGACAGAGACCCATTTTAACGGGGCTCTGAAAAAAACCATCAAGCTCCCACAATAGCCATAACCAAATTATACAAAATCAAAAATAAACCAATTTAACTAACACTCACACACAGGAAAGACTAATTCATTCATACCACCTTCACCAAGTGCACCTCATTCCTAACAAGACAACTGGACCAACAGTGACCATTCTCACCCACACCACCTTTACCACATTCTGCAACCAGCAAATCCCGGTACCATGGACAGCTATTTAAGGCAAGCAGAACAGACACAGATTGAGCGGGGAAAAACAGACACCATTAAACTGACTCATCCGGGGCGCGAGAGAGTGCATCAGCTAACACATTCTCCACGCCGCGGATGTGCCGAATAACTAAACGAAAAGGTTGTAAAAATAGTGCCCAACGTAAGAGGCGTTGGTTGGTGGAATTCTTTAATGACTGGAGGAAAGTGAGGGGATTATGGTCCGAGTAAACCACAATTGGATGCAAACCCCCACCCACATAAACCTCGAAGTGTTGAAGTGCCCAAATCAACGCCAAAGCCTCCTTCTCGATTACGGAGTAATTAAACTGGTGCTTGTTGAATTTACGCGAAAAATAACAAACAGGTTTGTCAACCCCATTTTCATCGCTCTGCAAAAGAACGGCACCCGCCCCAACCTGACTCGCGTCAACCTGTAGCTGGAATGGTTGATCCAATTTGGGCGCAGCCAAAACCGGCGCCGAACTCAATAACAGCTTGGCATTTTGAAATGCCTGATGACACTCGGCCGACCAAACAAACTTAGCTGTGCCCTTCAATAAATTGGTCAGCGGGGAAACTACCGTGGAAAAGTTGCAACAAAAACTACGGTAATAACCGATCATGCCCAGAAAGCGCATCAATTCCTTCTTTGTGGCCGGCGAGGGAAAATTCTCTATGGCCACGACCTTCGCATTTACTGGCCGCACCTTACCTTGGCCCACCACCTTACCTAAATAAACGACAGTGGCCTGGGCAAACTCACATTTAGCAAGATTTACAGTTAGAGTTGCTGCCACCAACCTCTGAAACAGTGCACGAATACGTGCCAGATGGTCACCCCACGTATCGGCGTAACAGACCACGTCGTCTAAATAAACGGCACATCCCTCCAACCCAGCAACTACCCTATTCATGAGACGCTGAAAGGTTGAGGGGGCGTTCCGAAGGCCAAAACTCATCCTAGAATAAGAGTACAACCCAGAAGATGTAACAAATGCAGACACTTCCTGCGCTCTCGGTGTTAATGGTACCCGGTAATACCCTTTTAACAAATCAAATTTACTAACGTACCGTGCACTCCCAACCTGGTCCACACAATCCTCAATACGAGGTAATGGAAAGGAATCGGGCTTTGTCAATGCATTAACTTTCCTATAATCTGTACAAAACCTATATGTTTGATCTGATTTTTTAACCAACAAACACGGTGATGCCCAGCTGGAATAAGATGGTTTTGCCAGACCGTTATCGAGAAGATATTGAACACTGGCCTCCATACTTTTACGCTTCTCTAGAGGCAGTCGATAAAACCACTGCTTAACCGGGCGGGCACCCTGGGTGTCAATATCATGCTCGATTAAACTTGTACAGGTTGGAGTGTCCGAAAATAAAGGCAAAAATTCAGAAATTAAAACCTTTAACTCATCGCGCTGTTTCCCACTTAGATGCCCCAACATACTATCCAGTTCAGCCAGCTTCTGCGTGTTATTCATGCACCCATGTAAAACTGCATCGTCTGGAAACTGCACCCCATCCTCAGCTGCCACCCGAGCGACGTTCGACAGCCCCTCTACAACAGCCAATCCCACAGGACTGTCCGCATGACCACCCACCACCCCCGAAGATGTGGAGTAGTACGGCTTCAGCAAATTAATATGGCAAAGCTGCGTTGATCTCCTGCGTTCAGGAGTAGACAACAAATAATTTGTCTCAGAGACTTTACGCATGATCGTAAAAGGGCCTGAGTACTTTGCTGTTAAAGACGAACCTGGGATGGGCAGCAACGCTACCACCTGATCACCCGGCTTAAACACCCTGGCCTCCGCCTTACGATCATACCGCTGTTTCATTTTGTCCTGAGCCGCACTCAGATGTTCACTAGCCAACTTCCAAGACAAAAATAACTTACGGCGGAAACCGTTAACATACTCCACCAAACTGGCAGGGGTTTTTGACTGGTCTAATTCAGTGCTCAAAACAGACAAAGATGTTCGTACTTTGTGACCAAAAACTAGGTCATTAGGACAAAACCCCGTGCTTTCTTGAACAACTCCACGGGCCGCCAACAAAAGCCATGGTAAAGCCTCTTCCCAATCCTTCTTCATTTCCACGCAATATGCACGTAACAAAGATTTCAAGGTTGCATGAAAACGTTCCAGCGCCCCCTGGCTTTGAGCGTGATAGGCACTGCTCAAATTGTGCCTTACACGTAACAGTCTCAGAGCAGCCGCAAACGTCTTGGAGGTGAAATTCGAACCTCGGTCGCTTTGAATTATCTTCGGGATCCCAAAAACTGAAATAAACTGTGACAAACATTTCATAATGGACCTTGTGGTAATTGCCCTTAATGCATATGCAGCCAGATACCGTGTCGCCTGGCACATTACTGTAAACAAATATGTACATCCAGTTTTCGATGGAGTTAAAGGACCTACACAATCAATAATGATGTGTTCAAACGGCGTGCCTACGGACTGAATGGGCTGTAAGGGAGCAGGCTTGATTGTAGTATTTGGCTTCCCAGTCACTTGACAAACATGACAAGTTCTCACAAACCTCCTTACGTCCCGCTTGATCCGTGGCCAATAAAAATGTTTTAGTATATGATTATAGGTCTTCTTAACACCAAAATGTCCAGACTCTATACCATGTGCTGCTTTCAAAACTAAATCGCGATACTTGTCAGGTACCACGACCTGCATCACCTGATCTGCCACATCAGGATCAACACAAGATGACCACTTTCGGAGCAAGAGACCATTTTGCACCAGATAACCTTTACCTGGGTCAGTTGCAGCTAAAGCAAAAAATTTTTCCAGACTCTGATCTTTTCCTTGAGCTTCAACCAGCTCATCATAAGACAACGGCGCGGGTAATTCTGGAATAAACAAACCAGACACAGACATGTTAGACACATCAGATGGTGAACCTATCTGCGCGCGAGCCATTGCACGCGTCACAGCGCAGGCAGTAAAAACCTCTGGAAAATCTTGTAAAAATGTATCTGGCTCCTCCAATGGCAAAGGCGCAACAGTAACCACAGGCGGTGGGGACACTAAACACCCACCCAAATTATTGCCCAAAATGATATCAATGCCATCTACAGGTAAAGAGGGTCTCACGGCAATTGTAATCTCACCATTTACAAATCCTGAAAATAACTGAACTCTGTGCAAAGGCACCGGGAAAGACTGAAGGCCTATTCCACGAATTAAAACAAACTTCCCAGTATCTGATACAGGAGAAAATGGCAAAACAGAAGCACAAATAAAACTCTCTGAGGCTCCTGTGTCCCTCAAGATTTTCACTGGGACCCTGTGCGCATCCCCTACCCACGAAACAAAACCGTCACTAATGAATGGCGCATAGTTCGACACAAACACCTCTGAAGTTTCACGCTCACCCCTAGACACAGCTCCAAGATTTTTCTCCTCACCAGCGTCAGGCTGAACGACATTTTTAACTTCCAAACTAGAGAACTGATCCACTTCAAACGCAACAGGCCCATCTGAACGCGCAACAGAAAACACGCAACCAACAGCTTTTCCATTTGCAGCTCTACCCTTATTTCGCGCACCCAACACTGGACACTCTCGCTTCCAATGTCCTCTTTCCAAACAATAATTGCACTTCTCACCAACAACCTCATTTTCCCGTGTTTTATTCTTCATTAAATGATCAAATTTAACCCGACCCGATCGATATTCCCTATGGTCATATTCATAACGTGGAAAATACTCACGTACTTTACTTTTGTGCGTCAACACAAAACCGTCGGCGAGAACAGCAGCCTCCGCAACAGTCTTAACTTCATGCTCATTCACATAAATAGCTATTCTCTCAGGCAAGATATTTTTAAACTGTTCCAGAATCAGCAAATCTCGCAGCGCATCAAATGTCTCCACACCCTCAGCGGCAAGCCAACGATTGAAAAAACTACTCAAATCTCTTGCCACTTCGGTATGGGTTTGTCTCTCACCTTTTTGCCAATTTCTGAAAGGTTGCCGATAAGCTTCTGGAACGAGTTCATAACATTTTAAGACTGCCTGTTTTACGCTGTTATATTTCTTTCTCTCGGCAGGTGCCAAAGCCACAAACGCCTCCTGCGCGCGACCCACTAATACAGTTTGCAAAAGTACTGTTTTGTCCTCATCATCCCAATCACGATCAGCGGCTATATTTTCGAATAACGAAAAAAATATATCCGGTTCCCGTTCGTTAAATTTTGGCAGGAACCTTATCATACCAGCTAGATCTGACTTACCGGTAGAATTTCGATCAATTCTCCCCTCAGAAAGTAATCTCAGTCTAGTTCTTTCTACATCTCGTTCCTGTTCTTCACTTCTAAGTTTTTCTAATTCCAACAAACGGTCTTTCTCTTTTTCGCGCACTTCCAAACGTTTTTGCTAATTTTCCTGCTCTAAACGCTTCTCCAGCATCTCTTGCTCCTTCGCCAATTTAAATTGCTCAAATTCCAATCTCTTTTGCTCCAAATCTAATTTCTTTTTCTCCAATTCTATATCCATCTCTATCCTCAACAGTTGTTTTTGTTGTTCAAAGGTTAAATCGCTGGACTTAAGCTGCATTTTAGGCTTAACGCTAGACTCAGGAATATCAGCCATCTCGTTAATTTGTATTTCTGGACTAGGACTGATTGGGGTTACATCAGGCAAAACCTGCTTCTCTTTTAAGAACTCGCGAATAAAACCCACAAATTCCTTCTTCTTAGCAGATTTAAGTACGGGCCGGCAACTCGATCGCGTAATACTCGGCCACCTTCAACAATTGTTCCCTCGTTAACCCCACCAACAAACGCTCCGACGGAGCTGCTAAAAACTCCTCCAACATGACCATCAATAAAGTTAAACTTTCCAATCCACAACAAATCGAGCCAAACCGGTTATAAAGTCGATACAGTTCAGGTAACCAGACAGACTAATGCTGGAGCATCCCCCTAACATTTACCCCCCTACTATTCTAACCTATCTTCACACCAAAGTCCAAGAACAAGGATAATTCACTCACCCATACCGCTGGAGTCGTACTGTCCCGACAAAGTCACTCCAGCCGGTGCTCCACGGCGGTGCCCTCGTTCAGACCTCAGTGACAGTAAGCTAGACCCACAACGCCGAGGCGTACTAATTGGGGACAAAACATAGCTCCACAAAATTTCCCGTCCAGCCTCCCAAACTGCTACCGAACCTTACTCACCGAATGGCTGAAACAAAAACGCCCCTTATCTTAACTCTCCCTCCTACACACACACACCCACAAAATCAGTGTGGCTCTCCCAAAACAATCCGCGAGCTGATAGTAGACTCAACTTACTACACTCATTCATAAACCGGCTAGATACATAACGCAGCACTACACACGCTAGTAGCCTACTACTAGGAATTAAAGCAGCCTAACGTTACTATCAAACTTAGAGACTAATCGAACGAGCCCCCATATGTTACGACCACTTGGCTCATACAGTGATCGCAACATGAAAGGGGAGACCACACCGATCGCTATATTTAACAAAGAGTGTTTATTTAACAGAAATAAGTGTATCAGTAAATGTAGTGGTTAACCGAAAGTGTAGTGTTCATCAGTAGAATGAAACGGGTGGTGGGAGGAGGTAAATGCGACGAGCGAGGCAGCCACCAGCCACACGGACCGACGGCCCGAAGAGGAAAGAGAGACCGGCGAGCTCCTGGAAGGCCTCTTTTAACAGGTCATCAATTAACCTTCACGGCCAGCCTACAGCTCCACCTGTTGGACTAAGACAGACAGACAGACGGCAACCATAAAACACAGACAACAACAAGCTGCCCAGCAGCACGGCAAAGCCGGTCATGACACTTTGGCATTAGCGATCACTTAAATATACAGCTACAACTTATCGCGCTCAATCACAACGGCCTGCGGATCGCTGATTGGTGATGTGCTCGTCGGTGATGTCAACACCAACGCCAGCTGACTCTGCATGGGTGTGTGTACAGTAATGTCATGATGACTGATTTTATGGACTACATGCACACTTTAGTTTAGTTTTTTAACCAATTAGGCTTTAAAATGTAGATGTTTGAAAACCGCCGAACTGACCCCAAACCAGCCCAAATTTTGTCCACCCGCCCAAACCCTTTTTTACCCGCACAATCAAATTCAGAACCGCCCAATCTGGCAACACTGCTGATGAGATTAATAAAGTTTATTGTACATCACACAAAAGATGATGCGTCAGTTTTACTTCAGAAAATCACCGTAAGAGCTGAGTAAACACAGTAAGTTATAAGAAGTGCGCAAGTACATAAACGAATTTCGGTAGAGTTGAGGGAGCATTTTCTTTAAAAACAAAATAATTCCACCTCGTCTTCAGCGGCTGCCTCAGATTTCGTGAGTAAATAGAGAGAGCTATGTGGATTAATACATCCAGCCACACAACACCTACAACGCTTGGGAGACATTCTCGTCAGTGCAGCAGCTGTGAACGCGATCAGGGCGGGGCTATGTTAGAACGGCAGTGTCTGTCAACACTCGTGGGCGGGGCCTGTGCTTAGTGACGTCACTAAAAGCAAGCAAGCAAGCAAGCAAACTTTATTTATAAAGCATTTTACAACGACCGGAGTAGCCCAAAGTGCTGTACAAAACAAACCATAACACAACACAGCTAATGCACTATAAAATACATAGTGAAGTAAGTTAAAATTAAAACATATAAAACAAACAATAACATACAAAATGTCAACTCCCGGTGTTAAAGGCCAAGGAAAATAGATGAGTTTTTAAAAGAGATTTAAAATGAGTAAGTGAAGTGGCCTGTTTTACCGGCTGAGGCAGGTCATTCCACAATTTTGGAGCTGCCACAGCAAAGGCGCGATCCCCTCTGAGTTTACGTTTTGTTTTGGGCACGTGAAGGAGCAGTTTATCGGCTGACCTAAGAGAGCGAATGGGTGTGTGAAGATGTATTAACTCAGAAATATAAGACGGGGCAAGACCATTTAATGATTTGAAAACAAATAAAAGAACTTTAAAATTAATCCTGTACTGTACAGGCAGCCAGTGAAGCGACGCCAAGACGGGTGTAATGTGCTCATATTTACGTACTCCTGTCAAGAGACGTGCTGCAGCGTTTTGCACCATTTGAAGACGAGCTAAAGAAGACCCACTAACCCCCACGAGAAGTGAGTTACAGTAATCCAGCCTGCTAGTAATAAAGGCATGGATTACTGTCTCAAATTGTCGTCTTTCTAAAAAAGGCTTCACTTTGGCCAATTGCCTCAACTGGAAGAAGCCTGTTTTTACCACTGCTCTGATCTGGCTGTCAAAGTTAAGATGAGCATCAATTTTAACCCCTAGGTTAGTGATGACTGGTTTAACATATTGGGCCAAGGCACCCAGCTCAATGGAACTAGTCCCATTTGTACCACCAAAAATCATCACTTCCGTTTTATTTGTATTAAAACTTAAAAAATTAATAGCCATCCAGGCTTTAACATCGTCTAGGCACTCTATTAGCGAACTGACAGTGTCATTCTTTTTAATCGGCATGTATATCTGACTATCATCAGCATAGCAGTGAAAAGATATACCATGTTTCCTAATTACTGAGCCTAGCGGTAGCAAATACAATGAAAATAGAAGAGGACCCAGAACTGACCCCTGAGGGACCCCACAAGAGAGAGGTGCAGAAGAGGACTCAGAGTTCCCACAGCTGACACAGAGAGTTCGACCTTCCAGATATGATCTGAACCATTCAAGCGCTATACCTTTTATGCCCACACAATGCTCCAATCGAGAAATCAAAATTTCATGGTCCACAGTATCAAATGCAGCCGTTAGGTCAAGAAGCACAAGAACAACATAATTTCCAGAATCTGTGGCTAAATAAATATCATTAAAAACTTTTAAAAGAGCGGATTCGGTGCTGTGTAAAGATTTGAAGCCGGACTGGAATACCTCAAGGGTATTGTTATCTTTCAAAAAAGCCATTATTTGATTGCAGACTATCTTTTCAAGGATTTTCGAAATAAAAGGCAGTTTTGAAATAGGCCTAAAATTAGCAAGATCTGTAGGATCAAGACCAGGTTTTTTAAGTAGAGGTTGCACTACAGCGTGTTTAAAAATTTTAGGGACCACACCTGAGGACAGACTGCTATTAGCAACTGCAAGAACAGACGGTCCTATAGTAGAAAAAACCTCCTTAAAGAATCGAGGAGGAATAGCATCTTGTGGTGAACCTGAGGGCTTAAAATTTCCAACAATCTCCTGTAACATACACAAAGTCACAGGTTCAAACTTATCAAATGTCGCAGAGCAGATAACAGAGACTGAGGGGTCACAGGCAGAAGGTGAAATTAAAGCTCTAATAGAAGTGATTTTATCATTAAAAAAGCGTAAAAAATTTTCACAGGCAGCCGAAGACTCATCAACACAAACAGTTTGTGGAACATTAATAACTGAGTCAATAGTTTTAAATAGAACGCAAGGCTTATTACTGTTCAAAAAGATGATCTCAGAGATATACATTCTTTTAGCATCCTTCACAATCGACTGATAGTGACGCCAGCATTCCCGTAGCATTTGAAATGACACTTGCAGTCTATCCTTTTTCCATTTACGCTCAACTTGACGGCACCTGCGTCTAGCAGCACGCACCGTGTCATTTCGCCATGGTTCAAATTTAGTTTTCGGTTGCCTGACTTTTAATGGAGCCACAGTATCTATAACAGATTGACAGGTGGAGTGTAACCATGAGCAAAGCTCGTCTGAATCACACATATGCTGTGGTATACAATAATTCTGATTAAAAACAGAAGAAAATTTAACAGCAGTAGTAGAGTTAATAATGCGGCAGGGCCGAGCAACAGTACAGGGTTTGTTTGTACTATAGTCCAAGGCAAACTCAAATAGTATAGGCATATGATCAGAGAACACTGCGTCACCGATCTCTAGATTGTAAACAGGCAACCCAAAAGATAAAATAAGATCAAGTGTATGTTCACGTTCATGCGTGGGGCCAGACACAAACTGCGTGAGATTAAAAGAGTCAATAAGAGACAAAAAATCCCTTGCCATTGGGGCGTCAGTACAACACACATGGACATTAAAATCCCCAATAATGAGGACGCGGTCATATTCCGGCATTATTTCAGCCAGAAAAATAGAAAACTCATTTATAAAGTCCTTATTGTATTTTGGAGGCCGATAGACCACTGCACATAATACAGTATAAGAACGACCCAGCTCAAATAAACGGAGTTCAAAACTGCTAAAAGGTGTTAATAAAAATCTCTGTTTACATTTATAAGTGTTTTTATAAACAATTGCTATTCCTCCTCCTCGTCCCGACGACCGCGGGGAATTTAAGTAGCTGCAACCATGCGGTAAAAACTCAGAAAAAACGCTGGACTCACCAACACTCAACCAAGTCTCAGTCACACATAGGAAATCCAGTCCCCGGGAGGTGAAAAAGTCCTTTAGGATAAAAGTTTTATTTGCTAGTGATCTAGCATTTACTAAGCCAATCCTGGCAGGGGCCGGCAGGGCTTTAATGTTGTTGTCTTTCCGAGAGACCCGGCACAGAGGTCGCAGGTCTCGCAGGTTCACCCCACGCCACCGAAGACGCATTCTAAAACAGCATTCTGAAAACAGGTCGTTGGGAGACAGTGCTGGTGATTTATGGGGATTAATAAAAAAGGAGTGAGTGGATTTTAATCTCTATTGGCTGGTTGTGTACACACACTGCCAACACACATTTATGTCCAAACAGCATGCAAAAGTGAATTTTGCATAATAGGGGACCTTTAAAGAATTGCGATTTGCGATTGTTTCTATCAAAAGCTGATTTACTCAATTTTGATCACTACCGTAGACATCAGTGTTTATATTTGAACGTTACTAGTTGTTGCAAAACCATGTGAAAAAAACCTACAAAGTTTGCTAGGCGTTAATCGCGCGAAAATAAATTGACGCCGTTAAAATGGGTTTGCGTTAACGGCGTTAATAACGCGTTTATATATATATATATATATATATATATATATATATATATATATATATATTTATATATATAGAGCTGCCAACTCACGCATTCAGCGTGTTGACACTTTTCACACGCTCTCACGCCACACATCCATTTTCTCACGCACAGAAAAATCGCGAAGCAAAGAGGACACGGAGACTGACAGACTAGATAGAGCAGGTTACTTATGATATAAAAAAATCTCAGCTCTCAGATTCTGTCACTTTTATTACGAAATTCAAACAATAAATACCGTTTTGGCGCTTGTAAATGTGACGTGACGATCCCTAGCGGCACGTGAACTGATCATCTCTAGCTAATAGTAAATAAACGCGAATGAACACTGTTGAAAGATACAGCACAACTTACTGAAATGAAATGTACACTCACCTAAAGGATTATTAGGAACACCTGTTCAATTTCTCATTAATGCAATTATCTAATCAACCAATCACATGGCAGTTGCTTCAATGCATTTAGGGGTGTGGTCCTGGTCAAGACAATCTCCTGAACTCCAAACTGAATGTCAGAATGGGAAAGAAAGGTGATTTAAGCAATTTTGAGCGTGGCATGGTTATTGGTGCCAGACGGGCCGGTCTGAGTATTTCACAATCTGCTCAGTTACTGGGATTTTCACGCACAGCCATTTCTAGAGTTTACAAAGAATGGTGTGAAAAGGGAAAAACATCCAGTATGCGGCAGTCCTGTGGGCGAAAATGCAAGCTGATAGAAGAGCAACTTTGACTGAAATAACCACTCGTTACAACCGAGGTAGGCAGCAAAGCATTTGTGAAGCCACAACACGCACAACCTTGAGGCGGATGGGCTACAACAGCAGAAGACCCCACCGGGTACCACTCATCTCCACTACAAGTAGGAAAAAGAGGTTACAATTTGCACGAGCTCACCAGAATTGGACAGTTGAAGACTGGAAAAATGTTGCCTGGTCTGATGAGTCTCGATTTCTGTTGAGACATTCAGATGGTAGAGTCAGAATTTGGTGTAAACAGAATGAGAACATGGATCCATCATGCCTTGTTACCACTGCGCAGGCTGGTGGTGGTGGTGTAGTGGTGTGGGGGATGTTTTCTTGGCACACTTTAGGCCTCTTAGTGCCAATTGGGCATCGTTTAAATGCCACGGCCTACCTGAGCATTGTTTCTGACCATGTCCATCCCTTTATGACCACCATGTACCCATCCTCTGATGGCTACTTCCAGCAGGATAATGCACCATGTCACAAAGCTCGAATCATTTCAAATTGGTTTCTTGAACATGACAATGAGTTCACTGTACTAAAATGGCCCCCACAGTCACCAGATCTCAACCCAATAGAGCATCTATGGGATGTGTTGGAACGGGAGCTTCGTGCCCTGGATGTGCATCCCACAAATCTCCATCAACTGCAAGATGCTATCCTATCAATATGGGCCAACATTTCTAAAGAATGCTTTCAGCACCTTGTTGAATCAATGCCACGTAGAATTAAGGCAGTTCTGAAGGCGAAAGGGGGTCAAACACAGTATTAGTATGGTGTTCCTAATAATCCTTTAGGTGAGTGTATATTCCTCATACATAATATCGACCAATCAATCAAACAAAGGGGTCAATTTAACAGCTGGAGAACAATTATGTCACATAACATTTACCTCAGGAAAGCCATTTGATGACCATAATAGGCTATAGCACGTTAGTTGGCTAGAAAAAAAGAGCTATAGAGAGTATTTTGCTACATATGTGTACTATATTACATATTTATTATATTTTTACTTATGTCATTAAATAAAGTTGTTATTATAAATAAAAAAACGCATTATATTTATAAGAGTTATTTTAAACCTTAAATAATACTGCCAGCTGACAGCGCTCTCTGTATGTTTACAGCATTAGTGAGTTGTTTTTTTCTTGAGAAAAAATAATGCCTATCTTGTGTATCCAACCTAATATTTATCCAAATGAGTCAATATTAAATCAAATCACAATAATTTAATTGAATTGAAATAATTAAAAAGCGTAGCTTACCAGAAATTGTACCATGTAAACATTGTAACTTGTTGTCACTAAACCTAATAAAATTCAGTTTAGTTACTAAAATGGTTTGACAATCACAATACACTCGCAAAACTCAAAAGTTGGCAGCTATGTAAATATATATATATATATACACTGCTCAAAAAAATAAAGGGAACACTTTTTAATCAGAGAATAGCATCAAGTCAGTTAAACTCCTGGGATATTGATCTGGTCAGTTAAGTAACAGAGGGGGTTGGTAATCAGTTTCAGCTACTTTAGTGTTAATGAAATTCTTATTATCATTCTTATTATATATCAATGATATATGCAACATTTCAAAAATATTAAAAATAGTATTATTTGCAGATGACACTAGTATTTTCTGTTCTGGGGGAGATTTGCATGAACTACTGGTGAGGATTACTATTGAAATGTGCAAAATGAAAATGTGGTTTGATAGAAACAAATTATCAATAAATTTAAGTAAAACCAAATTCATATTATTCAGTAATTGTAATAAGAATACACAGGTACAGATACAAATAGATGGGGTGAGCATTGAAAGAGTAAATGAAAATAAGTTTCTTGGGGTAATAATTGATGATAAAATAAACTGGAAGTCACATATAAAATATGTTCACAGCAAATTGTCAAGGAGTATTTCTGTTCTTAGTAAAGCAAGACATATTCTGGACCACAAATCACTCCACATTCTCTACTGTTCATTGATTTTACCATATTTACAGTATGGTGCAGAGGTATGGGGCAATACTTATAAATGTTCAATACAATCACTACTTATATTGCAGAAAAGAGCCATAAGAATAATACATAATACTGGTTACAGAGAGCACACAAATTTAATTTTCTTAAAATCAAAAACATTAAAATTAATTGACCTGGTTCATTTTCAAACAGCACAAATCATGTACAAAGCAATACATAATAAACTTCCGGGAAATATTCAAAAATTGTTTTTTAACAGAGAGGGGGGTTATAACTTGAGAGGGGAGTTTAATTTAAAACATCAGCGGGCGCGTACAACTATAAAAGGTTTTTGTGTTTCTGTTTGTGGAGTGAGGTTGTGGAACAGTTTGGGTGTGGAGCTTAAGCGATGTCCAAGCATGATCCAGTTTAAGAAGCAGTATAAACACATGGTTTTCACAAGGTACAGGGAGGAGGAAGGGAGTTAGCAATTGGGTGTTTTTGTAAATAATTTATGTATGTGTTTGTTTAATTTATTTATTTTCTATTTTTTTTGTAGATAGGTATTATGTAAATATGTTATTAGGGAAAACTGATTGTTTCTTGAATAGTGGAGAAGGGGTAGGTTTTAATAAGCTTATGCTTCATCCTACTCCTTTTCGGACATGTTGGTTTCATATTATTATCATTAATTGTTTGGTTTGTTTTTTCTTTTTTATTTTTCAGTTTATTTTCTTTGTTACTTGTTTTATGTTTATGTCCGAAATAAAGCATTCAAAGCAAAAAAAATTAACAGCAGGTGCACTAGATGGGCAACAGTGAGACAACCCCCAAAACAGGAATGGTTTTACAGGTGGAGGCCACTGACTTTTTTTCCCAACTCATCTTTTCGGACTGTTTTTCACCAGTTTTGCATTTGGCTAGGGTCAGTGTCTCTACTGGTAGCATGAGGCGATACCTGGACCCTACAGAGGTTGCGCAGGCAGTCCAGCTCCTTCAGGATGGCTCATCAATACGTGCCATTGCCAGAAGGTTTGCTGTGTCTCCCAGCACAGTCTCAAGAGCATGGAGGAGATTCCAGGAAGACAGACAGCTACTCTAGGAGAGCTGGACAGGGCCGTAGAAGGTCCTTAACCCATCAGCAGGACCAGTATCTGCTCCTTTGTGCGAGGAGGAACATGATGAGCACTGCCAGAGCCCTACAAAATGACCTCCAGCAGGCCACTGGTGTGAATGTCTCTGACCAAACAATCAGAAACAGACTTCATGAGGGTGGCCTGAGGGCCCAACGTTCTCTAGTGGGCCCTGTGCTCACTGCCCAGCACCAGGGAGCTCGATTGGCATTTCCCATTGAACACCAGAATTGGCAGGTCCGCCACTGGTGCCCTGTGGTTTTCACAAATGAGAGCAGGTTCACCCTGAGCACGTGACAGACAGGAAAGGGTCTGGAGAAGCCGTGGAGAATGTTATGCTGCCTGTAATATCGACCGGTTTGGTGGTGGGTCAGTGATGGTCTGGGGAGGCATATCCATGGAGGGACGCACAGACCTCTGCAGGCTAGACAATGGCACCCTGACTGCCATTAGGTATCGGGATGAAATCCTTGGATCCATTGTCAGACCCTATGCTGGTGCAGTGGGTCCTGGGTTCCTCCTGGTGCACAACAATGCCCGGCCTCATGTGGCAAGAGCATGCAGGCAGTTCCTGGAGGATGAAGGAATGATACCATTGAAGGGCCACCACGCTCACCTGACCTACATCCAATAGAACACCTCTGGGACATTGTGTTTCGGTCCATCTGACATCATCTGGTTGCACCTCAGACTGTCCAGGAGCTCAGTGATGCGCTGGTCCAGATCTGGGAGGAAATTCCCCAGGACACCATCCGTTGTCTCATTAGGAGCATGCCCCGACGTTGTCAGGCATGCATACAAGCACGTGGGGGCCATACAAACTACTGAGTACCATTTTGAGTTGCTGCAATGAAATTTCAGCAAAATTGACAAGCCTGCTGCATCATTTTTTCACTTAGATTTCCGGGGTGTCTTTGAATTCAATCCTCTGTAGGTTGATCATTTTCATTTCCATCAAACGATGTGGCATCCTTTCTTTCATAACACATTACCCAGTCCATATTAGTATAGATATCCAGCATGATATTTTTCCCCATTGAGATCTGATGTGTTTTCAAAGTGTTCCTTTAATTTTTTTGAGCAGTGTATATATATTAAAATACATGTTTACACAAAAACAATTTTACACACACAAGTACTATCCCCGTTTACTTAACATACACATAAATTGTAAGAATATAACTAATAGTAAAGACTACTAATAAACATTAGGCCTATGCTAAAGCTATTAAATAGCAGTCCCAAACTTTGTGTTAATACAATGTCGGTATGAGCCACCACAGTCATTTTGTCACGAATTCAGCCTCTGTGGCTCCCTCCGCTCACCACCAGAGGGCACCATAACCTGAGCACTAACTCTTTGGACTTCATTCCCCCCCCCAGGGCCATGCACAGACATTTTGAGGGGCAGTGGCCTAACCCAAAAAAAGGGGCACTAAGGGGGTGGTTGCTTGTTAACACAAATTATCCAATTATTACAAAATATACAATTAAAAGAGAATTTTTTACATTTTTATATTTACCTGTTCCATTTACAGCAACACTTTTTTATTTGGTACCATTTCCTGAAAGATCTTGATAACCTAATTTTTTATGATTCACAATTAAACATTGGTGATAATAAACAGAAAATATTTACCGTTTTACATTTTGGTATTTACCTTTTCCTTTTACAGCAAAACCTTTCTATTTGGTACCATGTCCTGAAAGATCTTAAAGGTCCCATTGCATGGATTATTTTATTATTTTAGAATGTTTCCTGGGGTGCCCTTATAATGTTAGTATGTTAGTATGTCTTTTAGATCAAAGGTTGTTATATTTTAGACATAAAAGGCACATTTCCTAGCCTGATTTTAGCCTCTGATTTGAATGCTCTGTTTGAAGGGGTGTGACACCATCATTAATTTCATAACGAGTTTTGGCAAGTGTCCAGATAAACTCGCGCTGTGTGATTGACAGCTTGGGCGATTGGAAAGGGATTGTTCTTCTGTATATATATTAATCACAGTTTAAGTAAGATTATTTTCATCCTACTAAGAGAAACGATGTGAAGTTGATTTTTTAGTCACTGGCTTGATTTACTGATGCATAAAGAGTATTGAACGACTTTGAGAGAAAGATTATCTGTCTGAACTTGAACAATTACATATCAGAAATTCACAACCCACTGGTTCTTCAGATGCTCGGATGAAGGAACTAAACAAATATTTTTGTGTATCCAAACACTGAGCAACTGCCATGCTACGCTCATTTGAAAGCCATGATGTCTCTCGAGGAAAAACCAATATCGCGCTCGCGCAGCTCATTTTCTCATGGGCGGGCCAAATTCTCTTTGCGGGCAATGAAGAGAAAGGGGAGGTAACCTTTCCCCTTATGACGACATAAGGGAAGATTTCTAGATTCGCCCGTCTGAGCTTTCATTTTCTCAAAAATACCCAGGGCTTGGTTTACACCCATCAAAACGTCTAGCCACTGGGGGACCATAGGTTTGTTATAGTTATTTGTATTAGATCTGATGGAGAGTAGGCTACTATAATTTGATTAGACAAGCAGCTAATTCTAAGAACGTAGATATGTTGTACAAGTTGTTAGCACTAGTAGAAGACCAAAAGCAAAACATTACCGACATACAAAAAAACAACAACAACAAATGACTAATTTAGCAGATTCAACCACTGTATTGCATAGCCTACCTTTTAATGCGATAGCTTTCGTGAACTGTTGTGTTCACTCTCAGTTTCAAGAGAGCGCTGCAGACACTTACACTGTGAGTGATGCTGCGGAGCAAGCGGGAAAACCTGGAGCAGATTAGCGGAATCAGCGGAATGCTTTGATCGGAGCGAAGCGGTGGGGGTGGGGAAGAGGGGCACCTCAGTCGATGAGGGCAGAGGGGCAGTGGCTCTAGCCACCGGGACACCCCCCTGTGCACGGCCCTGCCCCGTACTTGTGGCTGATTTCACTCACAGGTGTTTTCCATTGACTCTGAACTATTTAAACTGTTCTCCCAGCTTCCTCATTGCAAAGACTTGTCTTGCCATGCAAACATTACCGAGTGTTTATTCCGTGTGTGATTTCCCGTGTATGACCTGGACTTGTTACTGGACTCTGATTCTTTGCCGCCTGCCTATTCTGATTCCATCTGCCTTGTCGTTTGATTATCCTGTGTGTTTGCTGCCTGCCCTGATCTTCAGCCTGAACTCTGACTTTGATTCTGCATTATCTACATTGTGTTTGAAGCCCGTGATTGAACTCTGCCTGTTTGACTCGCATTCTGTTTTATTAAAGCTGCATATGGATCCTCATGACACCGACTCCTCATTACACATTTAAAACTATAAAAAATAACACAAAATGAAAATAAAGTGGCATTTTGGGGTTAATATGGAAACGGCATGGTGAACACACGATACTAACAAGAACTGTTAATGAAACATGGAAACTTCTCCTGGTGATTAGAGTGAAAATCATCCTGCATGCAAATCCTTCTCAGCTAACACGAGAACGTGACAGTAACGAGAACAGTAACGTGATTTATTGGTATTTTACTTTTATTTCGTGACTTACCACGGAACGACGTTGCATGCTTGTAGTTTCTTTTGCACTTTATATACAGTGCTGACATGACAGGAAAGTCCGTTTTTCTGAGGTGAAAGACTTTTTATTTCAGCGTACACTTACGTCACTGCCTGGTAGTTCCTATTGTGCTGGGTTTTCTGAAGTAGTCGTGATTCGCCTCTCATAACATAACATGCTCTAAACACACGATTCGATTAATTGTGCAGCCCTAATTAATATGTACAGTAGATAGTGTATACAATATATCTTTGGTGTAAGCCCCATTCGGTGGTTCAGCGACAGACTCCAGCTTGAGCCGTCAGATCCTGCCGGCGGTAGAAGGCAGCGGTGAGGAGTCTCCCTGAAGAGGAACATTTGCATCTTACTATATTATCAAAACTAACAGTTAAATAAACCGGACGGACTACTAACAGTTAAATAAACCGAACGAACTACAAACCAGACAACAGATGCAGGATACAGTGAAGAGGGTTTTTTAAATTACAAATGTTTGCTGTAAATCAACTTGCCTTGTAATGCTTGTGCAAACAGACCCTTGTAAAAACGTGAGCATTGTCTCAAAATGTGTGTGTGCAGCTGAAAAGAGGGAAGTGGTGTGTGTGTCACCTGAACCAGGGCTGTCACCATATCAGATTTATCACTACATGATTATCATGGCCAAAATAACACACAATAATATATCACCATATCTATGGAAATCTTGAAAATAATAATAATAATGCTATCAGTCCTTAAAATGTTTACAAATACATTAAGCACACTCTCTCACACACACACACACACACACACACACACACACACACACACACACACACACACACACACACACACACTCTCACACACACACACACACACACACACACACACACACACACACACACAACACAACACAACACAAGGACTGGATACGATATGTATAACAATTTTTAAGAATTGCGTTTCTACAATATTGCGATTCGATATTGCAATGTATTTCTTTTTATTTACACTAGACTATGGGTAAAAGTTAAATCATACACTTATACAGACTGTACATGATGTATAAGATGAGTCATATTTACAAATTCAGTTCATCACATCTTTCTGAGTTTTATTTCAGAAGCATCATACAGTGCTACATTCTCTTGATTAAATAATTCAATTACAAATACATGTTTTAACAGTCAGTTGTCGTCACCTAGTGTCGGAATAATGTAATCGATAAATGCGTTATTTTAGGCACCAAGTTTCTATCAAAGACTGATTTACTCTATTTTGATCGCTATCGTAGACATCAATGTTTATATTTGCACTTTAAACTTTTATCCCAGTACTTCTATGATAATCTGAACTATTGTATCACAGAAATAATGATACTATTATGAGGTTTTAAAGGGATACTTCACCTCTGGGAAGATGAATGTGTATTTAAAATAGGTCATTTAAGTAGAAGAAATGTGGAGAAATTTTTGAATTTGGAGCTTTATAGACTGAGAAAAGCCAGAAAATGTATTTTTGGCTTATGTGGATGAAAGACAACAACTCCCAGAATGCACTTGCTTCGCTGCCTTAGGAGGCCACGCCTACCGGTTAGAGAGCACAGTTGAAAACAACAAGGCTAGCCTAAGTAAGTGATGAGTTTGCCAGGGATTTAGAGTAGAGCCCTGCATTTCAGCCCGAGCCCGACGGGCCCCGACTTTTTTACGCCCCTAGGGCCGGGCTTCGGGCCAATTTTCACGTCACAGTTTACATGCGGGCCGGGCCTCGGGCCTTTTTTGAGCTATCCTTCTTTTTATATTTTTAGACATTAATAAAAAAAAAATATGAGAAGTTGACGTCGACGATAGAAAAACAAACATAGAAAGACATTTAATAACCTCATAACTTTCATAATCTTATAATTATTTACACTGACATATGATTGACATGACAGTCGCACGCACGCACGCGCACACACAAGTGGTTTCCCGTCAGCGGAACCGGTTAGAGAGCACAGATTTAGAGACCCAAAATGTCCGGGATTCGGCTTTTGCGTTCTACAGTCGCCATTCATCATGTTTACTGTGGCGAGCAGGACGAGGCTGACGGCCGCGGGAGAACGGCGCGAGGCCGGTGGCGTCATTACTGAGACGCGTCGGGTCTCGCATCTCTCATGGAGGAGCGGGAATTTTCTTAGCAATGTTAAAACGCACATCAACCGATCACTTGTTTAGCGTTAATGTAAACACTACAGTCAGATTCACCGATCGGAATTAATTCAGTTAGATTGAAACGAGAGGTGTGCATGTAAACAATGAATGGCGACCGCAGAACGCAAAAGCCGAATCCCGGACATTTTTAACAGTCTCGCCCGCCGGACAAGTCCGGGAAAAGGAAGATGGTAACCCCTACTTACTCAGCTTTCTCCTATTATTCAGCTTTCTCCACAGAACAAGAGCATGCTAGCTTAGCTTCCAAAGAAAGACGGTTGACTGTGTACATTCTGTGAGTGAGATCCCACCCTGTATGGGCGGGCTGAAAACATGCGGAACAACGCCATCTACTGGCTGTAGTCTTTAGCCTCTGGACAGAAAATCCTCCGATGACGCAAAATGACGATTTTTGCGTCATCGGAGGATTTTTTTCCAGACAAAAAATACATAAATCTCTCCTCTCAGGGGGATATGAGGGGGGAAAGCATGGTAATTCGAAAATACTACAGGTTTTCTACTAATACAAAGCTTAATGCTAAATCCTGAAGTAACCCTTTAAAGACCTTTTGTGAGGCTGTTTCATGACAACTCTTCCTGGGTCAGCGGCAGCGCCAACACAGATTTGAATGTTGCAATATGATTTTGTCAAAGGTTTAATAGACAAATTGAAAGATCGTGTGGGTGTTTGAATGGAGATCACAGTATTTTAAAGATGAATCGTGCAGCTCTACTGTCTTATCTCTCTCTCAGCATATGAGTAGCGCGAGGGCTTTTCAGTGCTTTCAGTCTCACGTCTCTTCCACGCGTCCACTTGAAAGGGATATTACGTCACTCAACACTCATATGGTGTGTTCATGTCATCTCGTAAAGATTGTATTTACGAGTTGAACGCACATGAACGCCTCCACAATAGTCGCTTTTCCTCCGTCGGGCCGAACGGTTCTTATAATGGTAATGAATCCTCAGCCGAACCGTGCTGGTAGAATCCGTGAAGTAAAGTCTACAGGATTGGTCACTTGTCTGTTGCCTGGCTGCCAGTTTTTCTGTAGTTGGTTAAGCACTCTTTAAGTGAAGTAAACAAAGCAATAATAAAATTAAAAGCAATAGCTGATCATAACTCTTATAACGCGATATTCTCCATAACATGATTATCATGGCCAAAATAACACACAATAATATATCACCATATCTATGGAAATCTTGAAAATAATAATAATAATGCTATCAGTCCTTAAAATGTTTACAAATACATTAAGCACACACACTCTCACACACACACACACACACACACACACACACACACACACACACACACACACACACACACACACACACACACACACACTCACACACACATTCACATGTTCCTTAAAATGTTTACAAATACATTAAGCATTAAAGCACATTCACACTCACACACACGTTGGATTTCCATGTTCTATGGGGATTTTCCGTAGAAATAATGATTTTTATACTGTACAAACTGTATATTGAATCCCCTAATCTTAACTGATGTAATTTAACAACTTGTTTCTAATGAATATTTGTATATATTTCATATTGACAGCATTATGTTATTTATTTTTTAAGTGTCATGTTTATCTCTGGATATAGGCTTAATGTGTGTCATTGTTCTCTACAGGATGTGGGAAGATCATCTCTACCATAAAGACTCGGAGTGAATAAGGATTAATATGAACGGTAGATAGTGTATACAATATATAAATAAATGTTATCAGTCAAATTCATCTTTACTTTGTTTATTTTGTGTTATTTTTGAAAAAGAAGAATCACTCCATCACACACAAAAGGAACAATTACACTTAATGCGACCGGTTTGAAATAATGGCAAAACTTTATCACAAGTATACAGTAACACAGCGCTTATAAATCATTTTCAAACTATTAGTTTATAGTTAATGAATAGTATATAATATTATATAAGCTGTAGTTAATATATTAAGAGACTATATACAAATAGCAAATTCTTGGTTCACTGTCACTGTAATTAACCAAGTATTATTGTTTAATTAGCTCTTATGTAAAGAGTGAGATAATGCTTTGTTAACAACGTATTAACCATAAATAGTTCTCACTCTAGATTAGGTCACGGAGAATCAGAAAATGTCTTTAAGTGCTTTAATACAGCCTTTATTGGACATTAATTACATTAATATTAAGAGTTCCTTAAAATGTTTACAAATACATTAAGCGCACTCACTCACACACTCACACACACACACACACACACACACACACACACACACACACACACACACACACACACACTCTCTCTCTCTCTTTCTCACTCACACACTCACACACACACACACACACACTAGGGCTGGATACGATATGTACTGCAATTTTTAAGAATTGCGTTCCTACAATAATGCGATTCGATATTGCAATGTATTTCTTTTTTTACACTAGACTATAGGTAAAAGTTAAATCATACACTTATACAGACTGTACATGATGTATAAGATGAGTCATAATTACAAATTCAGTTCATCACATCTTTCTGAGTTTTATTTCAGAAGCATCATACAATATTACATTCTCTTGATTAAATAATTCAATTACAAATACATGTTTTAACAGTCAGTTGTCGCCACCTAGTGTCGGAATAATGTAATCGATAAATGCGTTATTTTAGGCGCCAAGTTTCTATCAAAGGCTGATTTACTCTACTTTGATCGCTATCGTAGACATCAATGTTTATATTTGCACTTTAAACTTTTATCCCAGTACTTCTATGATAATCTGAACTATTGTATTACAGAAATAATGATACTATTATGAGGTTTTAAAGACCTTTTGTGAGGCTGTTTCATGACAACTCTCTCTGGGTCAGCGGCAGCGCCAACACAGGTTTGAATGTTGAACTGTGTCGTTTCTGAATAACCCGCGAACGAACACACACACTTGGCACACACTATAATGAATACCCGTTCTTTATAGTGTGCTTCCCAGGCACGGCGTTATGGGTGGGCCTGACGGGCCTAGGCCCACCCACTTTTTAACAGGCCCACCCAAAACTTTTCTTCAAAAAGAAAAAAACTTTTAATATATTCTAAGTTTGTCAAGAATTATAAAAAAATAGCAATAAGCTCATCATTTGTGCTAAAATAGTCTAAATGTTTAGTTTTTAAAACAATTTTAAAAAGCTGTTATCTATTTTGATGTTTCTGCGCAAGTTCAGCATGTGGTTCGGGTTTGTTCCGATCAGAGCGCATTTCTGAATATTCCGCACCACTCGCTCATTCTGCAGGGTCGCTCGCTCAACCCAGAATTGCCTGCTGCCTGGCTCGAAAATATGCGGAATATGGGCTGCCTCCGACTATTTTTTTTTTCTAGTCGACTAGTAGTTTTTCATATAAAGCCATTCGTGGACAAATCGTAGGCTATATTATTTTAATTACTTAAACAGGATATGAGCGTTTACGTAATATAGCCACACTCAAGCGCACGACCGCACACATAAAGCTTGCCACAAAGAACCGGTAAAAGTAATGATTATGAATGTGTCTAAAATAGCAAGGAGACATTTAATTGTTTATTAATAAACTGGTGTTTTCTGTGTCGCTCCAAAGATGAAGTTGACGATGCGGACTCCCATTGAACGCCAGAGATGGATTGGAGATGGATGGAGATATGGATTACATAATCAGAGAGTAGCCTATTTCTTTTGGTTTTGAATATTTTCGTTTAAAAGTAGACATTTCAAACTTTCTATAACAGATAGCCTATATTTCTAAAATCTGTGAGGCACAAGCTGAGTTTCGGCGCCCTCCAGTTCACGTGCAATGCAAGTGATCGTGTTGGTGCCTTATTACATTGTCTGCTATATTCCTTCTCATTTATTAAATACAGGTAATTGGTTGATAAAACATTGATCAAAATTAAGATACAATTTATAAAAAACGAAAACCTTTTAAAAAGAGTCTTTCTACAAAAAAATAAAAAAAACCCTCAATGAAGTGGTCAAAATCATATGGAAGTTTGTTTCCGCCACTGAATAAAACATTTTAAAAGATAATTGCGACTTTTTATCTCACAATTGCGAGTTTATATCACGCAATTCTGACTTTATTTCTCAGAATTGCGAGATATAAAGTCAGAATTCTGACTTTTTTCTCGCAATTGCGACTTTATAACACATAGCCTAACACATAATTGCGAGTTTATATCTCGTGATATAAAGTTGAAATTGCGAGAAAAAAAGTCAGAATTCTGACTTTATAAGACGCAATTGCGACTTTATTTCACGCAATTCTGACTTTATATCTCGCAATTCTGAGAAATGAAGTCAGAATTGCGAGATGTAAACTCGCAATTGTGAGATAAAAAGTCGCAATTATCTTTTTTATTATTATTATTTTGTGGCGGAAACAAGCTTCCATAAAATCATGTCTTACCCACTCCATGTCACATCTTTCTCGGCGACCAGCGCCGTTGCTCGGAGGGCGCCAGCGCCGTTGCTCGGAGGGCGCCAGCGCCTCTGCCTCGCGAGTGGATGATAGCCCTGAAGACTCCTAGCAATGGTATACCTTTAGTGAAGTTATACCTTAAGAGTCTTCGTAGCGCACTAAGAGACAAAGCCAGGTATGATGCGTAATGGAGATTACAAAGCGCTCTTCTTTGGTCAGAACCATGGAGAGCGATCGCGAATAGTTCCGTCTTATGCACCGAAACTTTTTACAATGCAACAAAATATTCAAAGAGCATCAAGCTATTAAAATCTATATTATGTATACTCACAGATAATATAACAGTATATTAGTCAATAATTTGTATTAGGTTAAACAGTGATTGGATAACGTTTTTAATTTAAGGCCCACCCACAATTGGTCTGGCCCATCCAAAACTGGAATCCTGGCGCCGTGCCTGGTGCTTCCTAAAAGATTATTTTACGAAGTAAATGCCAAAATCATCCAGGAAATTATGGAGTTCTGCTGGACCCTTACAATCGTCCCAATCCTCCCCTGCTAACACACACACACACACACACACACACACACATTCCTTAAGCACTATTCGCATGAGATAAGTATTACCTGGTGACCTCTAGTCATTTGTAATAATTGAGGAGGTTGTCTGTGATCTTAATCGGCCGTGTCTGTAATTTGTAAAGTAAAAATTCCCCCGCAAATGACCGACCATATTTTGCCGAACACGAGGTCCTGTGATAACATTAGTCCCGTGCGAATCGGCATCTCTGTGATTTGGCGGGTCGTTTATAATTTTTTGTTTAACGACCATAGAAACTGGTCTGGGCCGGCTCTGGTTTTGGTTCAGTGTAAATGAACGTGACCTTGTGCCGCTCTAAACTATGTCAATGTCATGACAACCAAACGTGCGGCGCGAGAATCAAGAAGCGGAAGACTAAACATCGGCCTAGCTCCATATTGTTTTAGCCAAATTAAAAAATGTCAGCCAACAAGGGACAATAAAGTAAAAGTGTCCTGTACTCACATCGTGAAGCAAACCACCAAAATAACAGAGTCGTCGACGTGTGTAATCAATTGTCTTTCGCCGTTTGTAATCTTCCTTTGAAGAGATTGGCAGATCAATGCAACGCTACATTTCTCTCAGATACGGTAAATGCTTATTCGGCGTCACTGTGTTATATTATATTCCAAAAATCATCTTCTTGAGGACGATATTTCACCCACACACACCCCCCGCGTGAAACGCTAACGATAGCAGAATTGTTCTTTCTGGCTCTTTGAAAAAAAAGAGAAACAAATCCTGCGGTGATCGACCCGCACTCAAAAAAATGATTCAAGGCCTTCTTAGGTATGACACATTTAAATTGTGTTCACTTTATTTAAATATATCTGATTAGGAATAATACGTATATATATTTAATAAGTCTAACGTAAAATGTATAAATAGTGTCATCTATGAGATTTCATTTAATTTGGTTAACTCAAATTAATTTGGCTTCGGAGAGCGTCATTTGCGCATGTGCAAGACAAGCTCAGAGAAGAACATGCTCAGAGGGTGTGGCCGCCATTTTATCGTCTGCCGCTGCAAGGACTGCAACGTCGTATTCGTTATTGGTAAGTATTATCTTGTTTGAGTATTTGTAATAAAGAATTTATTTCACTGTAAGAGGATGTGTAACTTATATCATGATTTTGAGTGAAATATGCAACAGCAGTGAAAGTTATGCAAGGTGAATTGTTTTAAGTGTCCCTTCGATAGCTTTACTTACTCACGCAACGTGCAAATTCTGTGTTAGACCAGTCTAACGATCCCGAATTTGACTGTAACTGTGCAAAATTGGTTCTTAACTTATTGGCTTGCTAGCTGGATTGATATATCCGTCATAAAATGAATTGGAGGCTTGCGATCGCCTCGATTGTTTCGGCGCCGAGTCTATTTTTAGCTGCGTCACTCACTCACGCTGAATTGGCCACATTGCGTTTTTCTTGATCAAATTTGACCTGCCTATTGTGCCTAACATGAAAAATAAGACATTTCACCATAAAATCATGAAGTGAGGTGTTCCGTGTTTCACAATCACCATATGACATTAAGCGCTGTGGGGGAAAAAATACACGACAGGCCTTTTTTGTTCAAAGACCTGTTTAAATAATTAAAACTAGAGGTAACGTACATAAGGTAGAACTTATATCTCAATATTAAGATTACTTTGATCATGTAAACTACCTATTTACAACATCGTAGCTGAGCTGCCCAAGATAAATCAGAGCAAGTGACAGACGGGTTAGCCTAAGTTACATCAGAACACCTGAAAAATGTGACAGAATGGACGATAGTCGTCTGTTTTTGACAATTGTAGACGATATAGACAATTGTACCAAGTAAACATTTAAAATTATTTTAAAATCAATTTAATTACTTGAGAGAATTGTAATATTAAGGGATTAGTTCACCTCAAAATGAAAATTTCCTGATAATTTACTCACCCTAATGTCATCCAAGATGTTCATGTCTTTCTTTTTTCAGTGGAAAAGAAATTAAGTTTTTTGTGGAAAACATTTCAGGATTTTTTTGTTTCGCTAGATAAGACCCTATTCCTCAGCTGGGATCATGCAGAGCCCTTTGAAGCACTTCAGAGCCCTTTAGAAATTGCATTGATTTGGACTTCAACTATTTGGTTACCGTTGAAGTCCAATGTGTGGAGAAAAATCCTGAAATGTTTTCCTCAAAAAACTTAATTTCTTTTCCACTGAAGAAAGAAAGACATGAACATCTTGGATGGCATTGGGGTGAGTAAATTATCAGGAAATTTTCATTTTGAGGTGAACTAATCCTTTAAGTGAACGAGTTGGGTAAAACAAAACCATGTAAACAAAAAGCATATTTTCATGTGAGTACTGGTTCCCACTCCTAATCAACATCTTCTCTTTCACAGTTTTATGAACATGACCAGGTGAACAGCAACCTCCTATTTATAGTAAGTCATATTCAAATATTCTGATTTAGGCTGCTTGTGTCATTTGTTAAATATGGTATCTTATAATACTTTTTTATTATTCTTTTTAGGATTGTTTCTTTTTTAGTGCAAAGAATGTGTCCATCGAAACTAGCTAGCAGGTATTTGTTTCTGCAGCATTTTAGGCAGACTCATGTGTGCTTTAGGGGCAGTTTTCGCTATCCATGTCCATACACAGATTGCCCATGCACGTTTAGTACATGGAGTAAGCTTCTTAATCACACATACAAAATACATGCTAAACAGGAAACTCCAAAGCCAGAAGAATTAACAACATTCCAGTATCATGTGTGTTCATGCAAGGAGCTAGCAACAGAAAGATTATTTTCAACACATAAATGGACATCTCAGGCATAATGAAACAGTTCAGTGTATGTTTGTAGGATGTGCATTTGAAAGTAATATTTACAGTACATTTAACACCCACAGATACCGGAAACACAATCCACATTCATTAATAGACTTCAAACCCATTGTCGTCAGCCAGTGCCCATGATAGAGGTGTTCAAGAATCAATGGCCAGCTCTCTTTCAGCAGAGTGAAGTAAGTAAACATGTTATGTAGTGTTTTATTTTAGTCGATATTAGGTTCTTTTCGTAGTAAGAAATTGTTTTTTGTTGTTGTTTTTTTCCATTTTGAAGGTGTAAGCAGATATCCTGCAGATCACTACGAAGCCACTGCAGTCAATGCTCCTACAGCTGGACCACTTTTCAGATAAACTGATGCAGATCTTCAAGAGCAAAGGAGGAGTAAAGGGGCAAAAGATCAAAAACGCCCTGGCGATCAGAGACTCTGTTAGTATAAATGCATGCAATGTCTTCTGTTTTGTCTAGTTATTGTACAGCTTTCTGCATTTGGCTAATTTCAGTCTTGATTTTCCCCCTGCTATAGTGTGACAACATAAACATCAGGAGAGAGTGCACCCTGAAAGGCCTGATGATCTACCTCAGTGGTTTTCAAACTGTGGGTCGCGACCCACTAGTGGGTCGCACAGTGAGAAAAGGTGGGTCGCACAAAGTCACTTAGCTGCAGCTAAATTTACGTTACGATGAGTGAAACAAAACCAGTTCGATTAATGACCAAACGACTCTTAAGCACTAGCGGCGCCAGGATTTTGATTGTAGGTGGGCCTCCAGAAAGCTGGATGGGCCAGTTAAAATAAGCCAAAAAAAATAAAAAATAAATAAAAACGGGTTCCCCTTCATCTCCGTGTCAGCGCTTTTCTGGGCACTGAGGACAGCGACTCAGTAGCCTACCTGAATTTAATGCATAATTAGCATAGGTTTAAAAAAAAAAACTTAAACAGGATTTTTTTTGTTGCTTTTGTTAATACAATTACAATTCCATTTAATTTATTGTTTAATAAAATTATAGGCCAAATGTTTAGTTTATTAACAGCAACAACAGCTACAAGATTAAGTTGACCGTTGACGATCGCCATCTCCGTAGTGAACGCGCCTATATAGAGAGAAATGCACATCATGGATTAGGCTACATTATCAGAGAGTAGCCTTTTTCTTTTCGTTTTCGTATGTCTGTGAGTGAGGCATACGCTGAGTTTTCGTTAAGTTAGGATGATATGCGCTCCAGTTCACGAGCAGCAATGCAAGTGGTCTCCATGATTGTCGTCTGCTATATTTGCTTAATTAAATACAGGCAATCGCTGATTTAAAAAATATATAAAAAAATATTTTAAAATGAAGATACAATTTATACAAAACGAAATTCACTTAAAAAAAGTTTTTTTTTACAAAACAAAACTTAATTACCGGTAAGTGGTCAAAATCATGTATGACCCACTCTATATCTCTCGATATATTGCGCATCCTATCTTACTCGTGCGGTTCACTTTTCAGTGAATCGTCACATATATTAAAAAATATATTAAAATGAAGATACAATTTATACAAAACGAAATTCACTTAAAAAATTTTTTTTTAACAAAACAAAACTTAATTAAGTGGTCAAAATCATGTCTGACCCACTCTATGTCTCTCGATATATTGCGCATCCTATCTTACTCGTGCGGTTCACTTTTCATAATCAACATGGATGAAAAAATTACATTATAATATTTTAACAAATATGAAACTAAGTGAGCTTATTTAATGACTACAACACGTATAGTAGGCCTACATACACTCTATTTGTACAAATTGCTGCACATTCATTTTATTCTGAATTTTGCACACAAGTTGAAAGGCATTTGTTTGTGCATGCATAGTAAAATATATCTGCAACATTTATCAAGTTCACTGATAATTATGCGTGCATTTATTAATTATTATCTTAATGAATAATGTAAGGACGAAGCATGTGAACTACGTTGTTTGTTTAGAATGGAATGGATCGCAAAGAGATCCAAATGAAGAAACGTACAAAACCATAGTAGAAATTGGGTGGGCCCAGACCTAAAATGCCCACCCGGCCCAATGGTAGTGCCGCAGCTGCTCTTAAGTGACGATTCTTTTAAGGAATTAAACACACACACACACACACACACACACACACACACACACACACACACACACACACACACACACACACACACTACATAAGAATCAGAAATCTGAATCAACGAATGACTCGCTGAATAAAATCGTCTGATTCATTTGAGTTGAACTGTCACGTGTCTCTAGGCCTACATCAGTACAAATACAGCATTCAATGACCACGCACTCCGCGTAGCGTAAAAAAATGGAAAAGTTTTTAAAACTAAAGGCATCACAGACCTGTGAAAAGTCGTCGGAAACAAAACAATCTAAAAAGGAGCCACGAAGAAAGTATGACCAGTCCTATCTTGATCTTGGTTTTATTGCCTGCGGAGGTCCAGACGGCGAGGAAGTCCCTCAATGTCTTTTATGCTTAGAAAGGTTGGCCAGTGCTAGCATGAAACCCTCAAAACTTAAACGGCACCTCACAACAAAACACTCTGCATACGCCAACAAGGGGCGATCGTATTTTCTTCTAAAAAAAGAAGAGTATCTTCGTCAGCAAAAACTGATTAAAGGTACAGCCACCATCCCTGAAAAAGCAATGCGAGCCTCATTTTTAGCTGCATACAGAATCGCAAAATCCAAAAGGCCACACACCATAGGCGAGGAGCTTCTGCTGCCAGCCTGCATAGACATCGTTGAGGAAATGCTGGGTAAAGAAGCTGCAGGAAAGATCGCTAAAGTTCCACTTTCTGATAACACAGTACAACGACGTATTGAGGAAATGTCCTCTGATTTGCGCGAACAGACAAGTGACAAAATCCGGAGTAGTGTTGCATTTGCGCTACAACTGGACGAAAGCACAGATGTTGCAAAATGTGCACAGTTACTGGCTTATGTCAGGTACGTTGACTCCACTGACATCGTTGAGGACTTCTTATTTTGTGAAGAACTGAAAGAACGAACGACAGGGGCAGATATTTTTGACTGCTTAAATGGATTCATAACGTCCGAGGGCTTCCAGTGGGAAAACTGTGTGGGCCTCTGCACGGACGGTGCGGCTGCAATGACAGGAAAGAAAAGTGGTCTTGTTGCTCGAGTAAGGGAGCTGGCCCCATTAGCTACTTTTACCCACTGTTTTTTACATCGAGAAGCCCTTGCCAGTAAGAAACTGCACCCGGAGTTAAACGATGTGTTGCAGACTGCCGTCAAAATAGTAAATGCTATCAAGGCCGGGGCACTCTCCTCACGACTTTTTACATCGCTATGCACTGAAATGGGCTCAGAACATCAGCACCTCCTACTTCACGCCGAGGTCAGATGGCTATCACGGGGTAAGGTGTTAACTCGTCTGCTTGAGCTGCGAGAAGAGGTCTCACAGTTTTTAGCAAATGTTAATTCTCCTCTTGCTGTACATCTGTCAGATGAAGAATGGTGCGCGAAGCTTGCCTATCTGTCGGACATATTCACTCATATAAATGTACTGAATGAAAGCATGCAAGGTCCATCATCATCCATCCTGACCTATATGGACAAGATCACAGCTTTCACCAGCAAGCTGAAATTGTGGAGATCCCGAGTGGAAAAAGGAGTGTGGGACATGTTTCCATCACTTTGTGAGGTGTGCGCCAATGACGGCGAACGCATCCGAGACACTGCATTCTCACCTCGGCGCACTCATTCAGAAATTCCACGAGTATTTTCCTGATATTAGAGGTAAGATATATATTTTTGGTTCTATTATTATTATTATTATTATTATTATTATTTTATTTTAATTTTTTTATACATGTTAAACACTCTTATCAGTTGACTTAATTGAAATAGTAATTTTATCTTTTTCTATCAAATCAATCATCTGTAGATATGACAGAATGGGACTGGATACGGGATCCTTTTTGTAGTGAGGCAAGAGAGCACTGTGTCCTAACAGGAAGAGCAGAGGAGGAGCTGATAGATGTGGCTTCAGACAGGAGCCTTCAACTGCTTTTCAGAGAGTCAAAGAGTCTCGGACAGTTCTGGGTGTTTGTTTCCAAGGAATACCCCACATTAGGAGCTGCTGCACTCAAAGTTTTGGTACCCTTTTCTACCACCTACCTATGTGAGAGTGGATTTTCTGCTCTGACTGCAATGAAAACAAAATACAGATCACAGCTACAACCATCACAAGACATGCGTGTCAGTCTGTCGAAAATAATTCCTAGATTCGATGTGTTGTGTTCAAAGAAGCAGGCACACCCTTCACACTAATACATTTAACTTGCTTACTCTTAAGCTTGAAGTAGTTATTAAACACAATATTTCAGTTCTTGAGATTTGTACATGTTTTTTGTAGTACTCAGCTATTCCTCTCATAACCTTAACATAACCATGAGGCTGCTGTTTTGACATCTGAGTGGTTATAACTTTCTGTATTTCTTTCAAGCCTTTTGGTATTGCAATCAATTATATATTTCATTCATATGAAAATAAATTAAATTAATAGGAAAATAAAAACTGTTCTCTACTACTAAATGAAGATGCGTTTTCCCCCTTATTTCCATTTAAACATTTTATGGTGGGTCTTGAGATTGATTATACTTGTCTAGGTGGGTCCTAGACTGAAAAAGTTTGGGAACCCCTGATCTACCTGACTGAAGATCCAGACTCTTTCTTCAAGGAGTATGTGGTAAGTGATTATTATGAATATAACAACAATTCTGTTAGTACTTTTATGTTTTAAAAGAATATATGATTGATTATTATTAAATGCTCAATTTTCATTTTAATTTCACAATAAAATATGTATTAGTGGAATAATCATTTTGTTTTATTCATTTTAATAAAATAATATTTTTAATAGTAATAATTTTGCAGGGGTAATAACTTTGTGTATGCCTTTCATTGTTCATCTGAACACAATAGAATTTGTAGAAGTTTTCAGATGTGTATGCCTATGTCCATAAAATGGAAATAAATGGCAGCCAACAATGTAATAGCAAAAGTGAAAAGTAGCAATGCAATTTGCTGATTACTTTTAAAATATAAAGGGTCAAATTCACCTGGGCTTAACCAAAGAAGAAAGTTATACGTGTTATATCATGGGCAAATTATGATGCTCCCTCTGGTCCGCTTTTCTATAGGTTTGGGCTTTTGAAGCTCGCTGAGTGCAATAGTTTTCAAAATGCTTGTATTATGTATAATGTAGTTCATAAATTGCATCCAATACTTTGCCATCTCATTCCAGTAACCTCGTGTATACATGATCATAACACTAGAAGGAGAACTTTATTACGAGGGAAAAAGCGTAAGATGAAGTGTACTAGTTTTAGTATAGCATGTAAGGGTCCTGGGATCTGGAATGAGATTGACAATTCCATAAAGGAACTACCTTCTCTTGATATATTTAAAAAGCATTTTAAACACAAATTGTTACAACATTATGCTTGATAGACACCACAAGGCTGAAGGTTTCATATTTTTTTTTTTACTTAATTGATTTTCTTTTTTGTGATGTTTGAATACCCCTATTATTGGCGTTGTTTGAGGGAAGGATGAGATGTATGCTGACTGGTGGGAGGATATTTTGTGGTGAATGGTGTTGTTGTTGGTGTAGATGGGTATTGGGTGGGTGGATTATTATTTGTTTATTACTGCTGATTATGTGTCTTTAAGGGCCCTATTTATAAGCCGGTAAGGCTTCTGGGTAGTCCCTTTTTGCAGGAACTTGTTGTTCTGTTCTGTGAATAAACAATAAACAAAAGTGTTTTGTGTTTTGTCCAGGCCACTGAGGATGCAGAAAATGGGGATTTACAAAATCCAAAGAGGAGATTGTACAGCAGACATAGGAGTTGTGATCGAGGGCATTAAGGTTTTGAGGGACCTAGACTGCGTGATCCTGGCATTCATCATGCTGTTCGGTCTCATTTATGCTCTTGATCTTCATTTTCCTGACAACCTCAAGTACACCTTCAAGTTTATCCAGAAAATCCTAATAAATTTGGATGGACATAGGCTGAATGCAAAAATCCAGCAACTCAAAATCAAGCTGTTTGCATGAGATGTGCACTTTTTTTGAGAACACAATGAGAATTATTTGAGAATACATTGTTGTATATTGAGTCATTAACATACTTATGCACACACACACACCACACATTATTATTATTTTTTAACACTCTTACATGCTTTTTCTTACACACTTTTTGTGTGTATTTCTGTCGTTCTTGTCTTTAGGGATAGTTCACCCAAAAATGAAAATTCTGTCATCATTTACTGATCCCGGGGTTGTTCCAAACCTGTATAAATGTATTTGTTCTGTTGAACACAAAGGAAGATTTGTTAAAGAATATGGGAAACTTAACAGTTCTGGGCCACCATTGACTTTCATAGTTGTTATTTTTTCTTCCTACTATGGAAGTCAATGGTGGCCCAGAACTGTTCAGTTTCCCATATTCTTTAACATATCTTCCTTTGTGTTCAGTAAGAACAAAGACATTTGTACATGTTTGGAAAAAGGCTTTAAAATGTGTACTTGCATTTTTCTAAGTACTTTTCACATTAAATAACTATTGCACTATTGAGTTTTAAATAAAAACATCTCGATCAAGATTTGTCTCTTGTCTCTATGGGGTACAAAATAAGGATTTCCTAATTGTTTTTTTTAAATTAAATGTTCTAATTTAAGTTTAAGAAGCATAAAACTTATTTTTAAATGTATCCATTTCATTTAAATTATTTGATCAAAATTTAGTTGGACCAACTCATTTAAGTTGGTCAAAATTGAGTTGGACTAACTCATTTAAGTTGGTCAAAATTGAGTTGGACCAACTCATTTAAGTTAGTCAAAATTGAGTTGGACCAACTTAATTACATTTCATTGCATGAATTAGTTTTTTATAAGTTGGGGCTACACATATTTATTGGATGGAAATCCTGCCATCAATTAAATTGAGTTTGTCCAATGAGTCATTTTTTTGAGTGCGGTGTAATAATTCATAATATATTTGTAGCATTTATTCAATCTGGAACAATTTTATTAAGAAATAGAAAATAGCTATTAGTACCACAGAATTATGACAAACATCAGAGCGTGAGATCGCTATATCACGCAGAGGAAATCTTAAATTCTGTATTTTTATTTATCTTGAGTTTTTCTCTTCGTCCATTTAATTACTTTTAAATTCATTTTATAACACTCTGTTAAAACTGTAGTTTTAAAATAGTAATGTTCAAAGTATTATTTCCCGCGATTTTAGTTCCTGTGTAAATGCATTTATGTTCTCCGCGTCAGAGAAGCGATAAACAATCTGTGTAAATGCACATTTTGTGATTTTATGCCGCTTCAGATTTGGTTTCTGTGCCGCTTCTTCTGTGTAAAGACGCCTTATGTGTGTGATAATCTGAGATTTGGGTTGTTATTAACTGATATTAAATTTGTAGTGTAATGATCATTTCTGCTGGTTCTGTATCGGCTGTCCGGTGTGTGAAAGTGACCTTTCATGTGCTTTTGATTTTGTAAAGTGACTTTGAGCATCAGATAGAAGCTTGAGAATGAATTAAGATTATCTTGTTAGTTTTCTAATGAAAAGATGTGACAGACGTTATATCTCATACTGCATATGTGACTGTTTGTGTGTTTTATTTTAGGTATTAGATGACAGTCTGATCTTCTGATGATCTTCTGATGGTGAATAAGGATCCACTACAGAGACTCACAGTCAACAGAATCAGCAGAGACTGAAGATACAGTGACTTCACTGTTATAAATTAAGACTTCATTTAGATTTCAACAATCCTCTGACAGACCTGATGAGGCGGCGGTGAAACACCTTTTATTTCACAGCAGCAAATTACAGTTTTTCATTCATAGACCATTTTATTTGTATAAACGCACAGTAACTAAAAAAGCTCTGAGTTTTATTATAGAGTAAATAAAGAGCCTGAATATCTTTGTGTTGTACCAGCAGAGGGAGACAAAGACTAATTAAAATTAATTTTTCCTAATTATGAGAAGAAACAGTTCAAGCTCACTTTTTGAAAACAATGGAAGATTGAGTTTATACATCTTGTTTTTAATAATAGTTGCATTACATTTGTATTAATGTATTAAAGGGGTCATATGATGCGTTTTAATGTTTTCCTTTTTCTTTAGTGTGATATGTAGATGTTTTTGCATGTATAGGATCTACAAACTTACAAAGCTCAAAGTCTCCTATAAAGATCTTGGGTGCTCGAGCTCCTTTTAAAAATTAATCAAAAGTGCCCCTCTCAAACAAATATCAATGATAATATTGGGGTCAATAAAACAAAATGCATTTGATTATAATTAACATGACCATGTGAACAAAACTAAAGTAGCCTAACCTAATCCCACACAAATACAGAACTGGATTGATGTTTTAAAATGTATTTTCAATATGGAGAGAATTACATTTTATGTGAATTTTTAGAAGGATTTGTTTATCAATTTCTGGTTTAAATTGATTGAGTACATAACTCCTATTGAACCAAATACTTTTTTGATTTGGAGTTTTGTCTTTGTTTTTTGTGATTTATTTTTTGTTTTTTGAGTAAAAAAACTGTAAAGGGATACGTTGAGGTGTTTTTTATTTTTTGTCACTGTCACTGCCTGGAGAGTTTTGCTAGTCCTGTTTAACAAATATTTATGTAAACCGGTAAAGCTGTAAAAGTGACAAATGTGATCAGACGTGAATTTTATCCCTTCCCAATATAAACTTCAAAACTAAAGTAGCCTATTTTCACTAATCTGTCAGTCTGAGGTGTCGTTGCCATAACGCGTTGCTATGGGTTGCGTCACTTGCGTGTGTCTTGCTTCGGGCTTGACTGACATGACCATAGACATAATAAATACTTATATTATTTATGTCTATGGAGGTGACGGGGTCAGTCTGCGTGATCACAGAGCTGATTGGCCACACAAGGCTGAAATATTCTGACAATTTGTGGCGTACCCTGACAATCATTTTCCCTCCTTTCCTGAATGTCTACTGTAGTCATGCTCGAGTCTAAACCAGAACTACTTTTTCTGGGGCGTCCAGCTGTTTTTTCAGCTATTCAATGCCATTACAAAGCTGGGAAGGGTCAGGATATTTTTATAGGAACTCTGATTGGCTGAAAGAAGACAGACAGATACATCTAGGATGGCTTGAGAAGTACATTTTTGGCTGAACTGTTCCTTTAACTCTTCTAAGCTTCATGAACTCATACAGGGTTGGTTAGTGTATGAGGTCTCTAGAGTAGATGAGCTGGGGTAAGACCGGTCCAGCTGATGCAGGTCTACTGTTCATATGATACACCATGAATATACTACTACTACTACTACTAGGAAACTACGATGGTACCTCAACGTTTGTTGTTGAACATAACAAATGTGTTCCCACATTAAGTCTTTGAATTTGAGGGTATTGGACCTGGAAAGTCCTTAAAAGGTCCTTGAATTTGAAGTTAACCGAGGTGTGGGAACCCTGTTTTTGTGCCCCCCCCCAAAATAACAACTTTATTCATTTTTTCATTTTCTTCTGTGTTTCTCTGAGTGAGTTCACGTAGTGTAACAGCGCAGCGCTTCTGGATTGTACATCAGAACGTAGGCTCACTATTGGCCGACGCTGGTCATGTGTGTGATGCTGGCCAGTAGTGAGCTTTGTAGACACTCTGAATGAAGGGTGGGATCTTGTGTTTTCAAAGCTAGCTTGCTATTGCTAGCCTCTACAAAATTGCCTACCCTACCTTTAAGTTTAAAAAGCTTTTTTTGGAAGTCATGCATACATCTAACTCATTCTTTCCAGCTTGGTGTTATACTATCCAATGTCAAATGACCTGTGCCAAGCGATCAGTCTGCATCTCTTCATTCAGATGGGCACTACAAACTTCCCTGTTCAATCATGGAAGGACCTCTTCCATGAGGAGCTTCTCCCTAAACACAGTTCAATCAATATAGCAACACATCTACTTAATCTACTGACATTATATTTTAACTGTAAAGCCAAGTTAGATCTGTGCCCTGGTCTGTAACCCGACCGTCACTCAACCCTGACTCAACTGTGCAATCCCTCCGAGCCCACACTTTTGGTGACGTCATGCCACACACACTGCGCATGCGCAGTATTACTCCTCCTTGTTCCAAAGGGAATCATCGGGCGCCTTCATTGCTGCCGACATTCTCACTGTTCATGAACTGAATTCAGATATTTTGGGGACCTCGTAATGGACTCTCAGAAAGTAAGTGGCACATAATTAAAGTGTTAGGAAACCAGTAGCTAACTGAAATGTCTCCGCGGTCCATCTGTGATCGAATACTAATGTGTTTATTACACTATCATCGCTCATATGCGCAGCACCGTTAATAATCGTACGACTCTGTAAAATAGACACTTTTCATTCAACAACAATGAATTGTAAAACGAATACCGTGTGTCTATTCACTGTAAATGTTATCTGGGGTTGTGGCCTTTATGACATTGAAGTTAGATGGCGTTTTAGAAATAGTGTTTGACTTGTAGCTGTAAAGAAAACTGGAAGATTGATGTTAGTAAAAGGGTGAAACTGGCTCCCATGTGTTTTGTTGTAGAAATGTTACCTTAATGTCTTGTGTTACCTTCTATTTGACTGATCCCTTGTTGCATAATGCCAATATATTCTGTGCTATATATAAATGCTGTAATGTTATATAAACGATATAAATTATATAATGAGGGAGTAGATTTAAAATGATATTTAACCAGCATTACTGGAGCAACAGGTTGCATAAGATTAGTAAATATTGTATCTCATAGGTTTGTAATTGCAATGCACCTGCGCTCCCAAGTTTACTTAGTCGAAGTAGATAAAGAGAGGGGAAGTGACATCAGGAATGAAGAGTCTGCGCACACTAACATTTACAGATCAGATTCTGCTCACTGTGTTGTTCTTCCACACTTTATATGAATGATAACATCCCTGTGCGATATTGGCTGCTGAGAATTGCTACCTTATCTTTGTTTTGAGCAGTGTTGGGGAATGTTACTTTTAAAAGTAGTGCGTTACATTGTTGCGTTACTGTTACTTTTAAAAGTAGTGTGTTACATTGTTGCGTTACTCCCTAAAAAGTAACTAATTGCGTTATTTTTATGGAAAGTAATGCATTATGTAACTTTTGCATTACTTTTTTTTCTTACCTGGGCTGGGTTTGTTTGTTTTGACAAGTGTAACAAGTCATTTTAGTTTATTTGTATGATTGAATTTGGTATTTGAAGGTCAGCAGCAGCAAAGACATTGGTTAATAATGTGGGATTAAATACATAAGGTACATTTGTGTTAACATACTTGGCTAATTCTGCAGGTTTGCATAATATTGTGACTTTGCATTTCACTGTTTAAATGCATTTTGAGGAAGCTGAATCTGTTTTTGTGCATGTGAGATGAGTAAATGCATGCTCACATTTAGTCTAGAACTATAATAATCATCATGTTCACACACAAAGCCTCTGAACTTACTCACGATTCTCTCAACATGAGGACAGGAGAGCTGTCAGTCAATACATGGGAAAACAAAGTAACTTGCGTTACTTATTTGAAAAAGTAACTGATATTTTGTTGTAAATTTAAAAGTAATGCATTACTTTAGTGGCTTGAGAAAAGTAATCTGATTACGTAATTCACGTTACTTGTAATCCAACACATGGTCTTGAGTGTATGCATAGGTTGGAAATAATTTTAGCATTTTTTAAGAATGACTAATTATAATGCAGTAACTATTATGCAGCTTTTGTATGTGTCATGCTTTGATTATTGAATTGAGTTGGAGAAGATCATTTAAATATATGATATAGATAACATTAGAAATACACATTTGTGCAAGTTTCCTGAATCAGGGCTGGGAGGCAGGGAATATACCGGCACACAATCCGACTGTATTGTGACGAAGTGGGTCATGCCGTTGTGGGTTTTGTGAAGGAGTGCGATTCCACGGGGTATGAATGATGTAACGGTTGGACTTTTCAACAGGCGGGCTTTGACATTCACTTGGCTGTGACTTAAAATTCATCTAATCTGGAGTCTAGCAGTCAGAAGAAAAGCGAGGGGATCAGATTTCAGCCCTGGAAAGTTAGATCAGGTTTACTGGCCTCCATAAACCCCTCAGTGATACGCGTGTGTGCATGCAAATCTGTTACAAAGGTGGACCACATTGTTTATGTATCTTTCTTACTCTGCAGGTTAGGGTGTGGATCTGTGGTGGTCAAAGAGCAAATGACAGATAGCAGTCTGACTTCTACTGTATGTCTGAAGTAGGTCAGCTCGTCCCTCTCATGTTTCCCGTTGACTGTCAATAGTTTTGTGTTGACCAAGCTCAGAGTTGAGGAAAGACACTGTAAGCCGAATATAACAGACAGAAAGTGTCTGGATATTTAGATCTGCTGAATGGCAAACGTCCTCTACAGATCGAGATCAATGTCAGTTCTGCTGTTTCTTCTAAACGGCCTCCTCATGTAATATTGATTTAGATATTTCTTTGGTTTTCTTCACACATCACATGTCTCATCGTCTCATATTTCATCTCAAGCATGTTCCTCATTGACAGTGTTGTCTCCTTGGTAAACAAATAGACTAACTTCAGAATTATTTGATGTATGGTTATTCATTGTGCTGTGAATGATGTGGGATTTAAAAAAATATATATTGTTTTTAAACTGCAATGAGATATGAAGTCAGCATGAAATTAACTCTATTTTCTAAATGCGTGTTATATAACTTATATTGAACAGTTAATTTGTGCATGATTCCTTTTTTATTTTTATTTTTCTTCTGGTGAAAACAACATATGCAGAACTTCATTTCACCTGCTTAATCCTCATGCAATCGTGTTCATTTGCCACTTTCACATCTCAACATCCAATCAACAGCCAATGCATAAACATGTCCCATCCTGCATTTGTTCTTTTACGATGATCCGTTACAATATGGAAGAAAAATTTATCTTTCACGATTTTGTGATTTATTTATTTTGTGTATGTGAGTGATTTCCCCCTAAAAATGATTTGTTGATGTATTAATTAAACCCTGATAAGCATTTAGAATATGTTCAGTTATGTGCAGATCTAGCCGTGGTAATGAAAACGACATAATTGATTGCTATAGTGGAAATGCAAGCTGGGAAAAACCCAGTTAAGGTAAAGATTCTGTATATTTGACTCTAGCATATAGAGTCAGTATGTCTCTGGATTAGGCCCAGAAGTCTTTTTCCTTAACTAGCATTGTCTCCTGGATTTGAAGGATTTAAGGGGCCGTCTGACACTGACCAGAATAGTTTGCTCTACGTCATTCTGTCTCCACCCTATTGTGGACTTTGTGTTTGTGTCTGCTTGCGGTGTAATCTCAGGAGAGAGATGCTCATCATCATCTCTGTGATGAGAGGAATTAATTAGCATCAGTGCATGCTTATCTTTTTGTGTTTCATGTTTTATATCTGTCATCGTTTACTCACCCGCATTGTGTTCTATATGATTTTGCTGTTGCTTGACAGAAAATAGACAACAAACAGGGACATGAAACAGAAGCTCATCCTCCATGAGGTTTACACAGCATCAACTTGCTATATATTGCTATATAATGCTATATAATGCTGTTTGCATAACTCTGAGCCCAAATTGAGCTCTCTTTCTTGTCTTCGTGTGCTCAAATGTTTTTTTTTTGTCTGACAAGACCTAAAACCCATGCAAATGATAAACTTTCACTCTATGATGGTTAAACACATGCATTTCGATGTGGTGCCTTGTTCGTACGGATCACGTATCACAAAACTAATCCCGTAACCCTGAGTTTGTTCATGGTAAGGGCCCTTGGCTTGGCCCTCTCTCGCCTCCCACTGTCATCACTCACTGTCTCTCATTAAACTTCGTTCCACCGGCCTCAGTCCGTTCCCAAGGCTCTTGGCCCCGCACTGTTTGCCACATTGAGCAGTCATGTGTTTTCCCCTGCATTGATCTGCAACGCCGCACATTTTGTGATAGCTCAGAGAGATGTCAGAATCAGAAAGTTGCCTTTTCTTTAAGCATCACCTTATGTCAATGAAAATACTTCAGATTGTTTTCTAGCTATGTTAAATCCAGTAATGATGTTGAGTAACTATTTTTAGCTCTGATTAGCAGGGGAGGTTCTAGGATGTTATCATTATGTGGCTTAGCTGATTGGCCTCTGCTGATTCTGCAGCCAATGAGCTTACTTGCTCAACATTTAAATAGTTCAGTTCAGTCTAGTTCATTGTTCGCTGTAAGCTAGTTATATCGTGGCATCAGAGTTCTTCTGGGACCTCCACCTCCCCCAGCTCCACCTGTCTAGATCTACTATAGGATTATATGAATGCCTATTAATGCTGAAGCAGCATATCTTATTAACACAGCAATTTGTCTGTGTTTTTTTGCAGTAGCAAGATCTCCATACTTGCTCTTCAGCAGCAGCACTCATAGCAGATCTAATCTGCCAAGACCAAATATTAACATTGTACATTAAAATATACATTAACATGCTAAAGCTATTCAGAGAGCTGTCATGATTTAAATGACAATAATATAGTAGGTTAATTTAAATATATTTTTATTTGAAATGTATTTGCATTTATGGAAGAAACAGACACAAAACACAAACTTGCAAACAATCTTAAACAGTAAATCGCAAACAGCAGGGCAAGATGCTCTGAATCACAACCACTAACCTCGCTTGCTGATCCACAAAGTGACTGGTTCACAAACTTCTCCTTTCGCTTTATTTTCCTCCTTTGACCGGAGAATTGTCCTTCCACTGAAATTTGATTAGCTTTGCATGTGGCCATGTCATGGAAAGCTGCAGAGTTGGCATCACTGCGTTTCTCCTTAAGTGAGTCACATACTGCATGTTTATGTACCACTGCCCAGGCCGTGTCAATGATTTTCTTCTGCAGATATTGGTGAAAGCCTACTGTTAAATATAGTAGAACCCAATATATTTGCTGCTTTGATTCAACTTCTTGTAAAACCATACAGTTTTACCAGAAGCATGGAGTCTTAACCATGTGTTTAGCTTGCTCTTAAATCTTAAATGGTTCTTATTATTGGTTTTATCTGATTATATAACAACACATTTTATGATAGTTGATCTTCCTAAACCAGTGGTACCTATAAAATGGATCGGTGTTGAATGACCTATACATGTAATATACAAGCTTGCAAGCAGGGCCTAAATATAACCCTCGCCAAGCGACAAATATAAGTAAAAATCGGTGTTGGCCTTGTCAATCGCCAGCTGGCCTGTCGTATTTTTAGGAATTCTAGCAATGCAATGTTGTGAGAACATGAACGTAAACAATCATGAACGATGAACGATGTTCAAACCCTTTCACGTCTTCTTGCACTTGAAAATGCCCATATTGGCGAGTGACCTTGTAAACAGTCAGTTATGTAAACAGTTGAGAGAGAAAACACATGTGTATCATTATATTGGATCCATGCATTCACTCTTAAAGTGATATAAAGTGATAAATTCTAATATTCCTGTGTCCTTAATGTTAATCAAACAACAAAAGACAAAGAAAAATCACTCACTGCTCTTGACTGAATAAGTTTTGTAAGTTTAATAAGGAATACTCCATTTTTAATTTACATAGTGAAGACTATGTTGTTATTTTACATTTGATTACTTTATTAAATTTATCTACCTGAAAATTGTGAATTTTCACTGGCATCTAAAATTTAGTTGTCATTACTGCCTGTATTTGCAAAAACAGTTTCATTGCCGGTAAAAAGTATTTATGGCCGGTACGTTTTCTTAAGTCACCTCACCGGCCATTCCCAGGTGTGGCAAAACGTTAGTTGCTTGCAAATATGCCATCATAACACTTCATTTTTTTTTAAAAAATGTGATTTTTCTGAATTGCAAAACAAATGAAGACCAATTTTATTCCTCAAGCAGAGCATCAGAGAGGTTTCTGCATGAGTTGCTATATAGGACACCTAACAAGCCTCAGAGGACAGATATGGCTGTATATTAAATGAGGGCAAATGTTTTGTGCTTCATATAGGAACCAAAGCCGCATGTAAATGGTGCTTGATTTTAAAATAGATTTACTGACTAAAGGACCACACAATATGTAAGGAAAATGTGATGAGTGATGATATGGGATGCGATTAACTGAAGATTGATGTGTCATCAAATAAATGTGAACAAGTGAAGGATACTTTGGGCTTTAGACTTGATAAATGTCATGTTAAATATCAATTTTTTAATAAATCGTCCTGCTGAAGCCTTCTGGTCTTCTCTGCAAGTTTACATAGATTGTTTAAATGTTTAACACAAAAGTGGTGTGCTTTTGCCTCATAGAGAATGTGAAAGAGATTGAAAATATACCAATGAACCCTTTGAGTGGGTCATATCCCATATAAAAATTATTCCAAAATGCCACAAACAAAGATGGAAATATTGACACCTTGACAAATACATCATCAGTGCATGAACGATATGGCTGTCGATGTAGTCATAGGGGTGGCTGATATGACCAAAGCCTTTTTACTTCACAATAATGATATTCATAACCATAGATATTATGATACCAAATTTTTAGATACCAGTGAAATCTCTCAATTCCCAGTGCCAATTTTAGTGTCACATGAATAATGAAACTAAAAAGTTCTCAAGGAATTATTGAAAGCAAGTAAACCGTCAGCAATAAAATAAGAGAAAATAAAGCAAGCAATAGCACAAATAAATGCAATAAAACAAACACACACACAAATTCTAAATGTTTTTTTTCTTTTGCAGGATGCCTTACAGAGGATTATTACCACATTAGCAAACAAAAATGAGGAGCTCAATCATTTCATTGAAGTCCTGAATCACACTTTGGGTCGAGTTCAGGTGAGTCTTCGAAGAGCATAAAGAATTTACTGTACAAAGTCAAACTTAGCAACCCAGCACTGTAAACACCATTACTGTAAATCCCATTTACACCACATGTACTGGTGGGTGCTCGGAGATATTCCTAGTTATGTTTGCCTAATAACGGGTATGAATGTCATTACAAAATAAGGTTTATGTCAATAAAAATATGAACATTCTGGAGGGCTGAATCTGGGTGTACACAGAGGCTATTTGTGTCTAAACACACACAATTAATTGTTGTATATGCAACATAAGATCTCAGACATGTATTTTCACACATCATTTTTATAATGTTAAAAAAATCAGCTCTGCTTAGGGTCACATAGTAATGGAAGCCAATTTCCACCACAAGAAAACATAATACTTTGGTAAATCATAATTATGACATAAAAAGTTGGAATTATGAGATATTAAGTAATAATTATGGCCTAAAAAGTCTCATAATTTCAACTTCGTCATTTTTTTTTACTTTTCTTGTGACTCATAATATACTTTTTTATGTCATAATTATGAATTTATCTCATAAATGTAACTGATGTCATATATATATATATAAACTTTGACTTATCTGATAATTTCTACATTTTGTCTCATCATTTTTTATTTTATCTCATAAATTCAACTTGTCAATGTTTTTTGTCATAATTTTTTGATTGCTTATCTGATAATTTCTACTTTTTATCTCATAATCTAACATTTTTATCATAATTAGGACGTATCATAATTTCAATTCGTCATAATCGTGTTTTTTGTCATAATTTTGACTGATCTGATATCTTTACTTTTCGTGTTATAATTATGAATTTTATGTCAAAATAATTATTTACTTAAACATGATTTATTGCTTATATTGATATTGCTTAAAGGTATAGCGGAGGATCTTTCCGAATTTTAGATAAGAACCGCCCTCTCCACTTTTTGAAAAAATGCACATGCGCGAGTGGCGAGGTTCTCCTCGTGCACGCTCTGTTTACAAGTTGCTGTCGGCATTACTCATACAAGATTACTTTCCAAAAGAAGATTTGCACTTTTTCACCAAATAGCATGCCAAACTTTACCTGTCGAGTAGAAACTTCGCGACTGAGGCATTAGTGGGAAGCCCAACCTGTGTTCGTGTGAAACAATCGTGTGAAACAATCTCCCAAAAACACTCTGATCTTGTTTCTCTCTTCTGAGGCCTTTCTCTTCTTCTCATACAGTTCGTACAAACTTTTTCTCTTGCGACCCTCAGACATTTTCAAAGGACCCGGTGAAACGGCGAGCTTCAATGAATGGCTTAAACCGTAACTCTAGCTCACCACCACACATAAACACCTGAAAGTGCGCATGCGCAGAAAGCGAAAACTAAGGGACGAGCACGTACGACGGCCTTACGTTACATATCACCAGAATGATTGACACTTAGGTGGACCAATAGTTTACACTACCCACCCGGAAAAAGAAAATCCTCCGCTATACCTTTAAAGTTAAATGTTAGAGACTGCATCCTGTCACTAAGTCGCTGGAAGTTGCCAGGTTTAAAAAATAAATATTTCAGGTCACTTTGTCTCTGCAGTCCCTGGTGGTGTGAGTAGGGCTTAAACGATGGCAATACATATCTAATAACTGTTTTAATTACTGTAATAATGCTTATACAGTTGAAAAGTTAGCCACAGTAAACTGTGTATCCAGTCAGTCATTTGTTCTCTGGTTTAAACTGATGTTTCTCTCTTCGTTTTGAAATGTTGTCTGGTTTCAGGTCAACTCCACACAGGTGGTGTCGGATTTAGAGGAGGAATTCGACACGCTGTACGCCATACTGGAAGAGATGAAAGAGAGTATGACGAGTACCATCAAACAAGAAACAGTGCGGAAATCACATGAGCTTCAGGTCAGAGTCTAAACCCAAACCACCTCAAAGCACTCTGGGAGTGGCTCATGTGAATGCTTTGTGTATTTAGACATATTGAATCCCCAAACCAATGTAGAACACACACAAGATGTCATTTAGATTATATGTATTTAATGGCATCTTTATACCAAGTGTTATCAAGAACAGTTCCACCAATGTCGATGACAATCCTAATATCGATGCCTCTGAAATCAACAAATTAGTCATCACAAATCTGGATTTTTAAACAAATTTAATAGCCATGAACTGCATAATGTCAGAATGATTACACTTTATTTTAAGGCGCCTTGTTGCAGTGTAATTACTGTAAGTACTGAATATTATTATTTAACTACATGTACTTACTAAGGTTAGGAATAGGGGTTGGTTTAGTGTTAGTTGCATGTAATTATGAATATTTTACTACGTAAGTAAATGTAACATATTTACATTTAAATTTATTCATTTAGTAAATGCTTTTATCCAAAGCGACTTACAAATGACTAACAATAGAAGCAGTGAAACTAACAATAGGACAACAATATGCAAGTGATATGACCCTTCCCAGTTTAATCTAACTAATCTAATCTGTACTTTTTATTTATTTTTATAAATAGATATTGAATAGAAGAGAAAGTGTTAGTATTAATGGATCAAGTGTTAGTACATGTAACAAGAACAGTGTAAAATAGTGTCACCAAATACATTAACAATCAAGTAAACTCATTATAATATCTTCATTATGATTTGTTTGTTTTTTTCAGAATGAGAGCTCTCTCTGTTTCTGTGAACGTATTAGCAATTTAAAGCTTGTTTAACACAATAATTTTCATTCTAAATACACAATGCGACTTAAAACAGTGTTTATGTGAGAATCGACATCAGTGTGAAGATGATCAACACTTCATTGATCTGTCAGATTTAATGAGCTTGACCAGGAGTCAGACGTAGACCGTAAAACATCGTGCAACCGATCATGAGGCGCATGCAGGCCATTATCAACTGGCCGCTCTCTCTGGAAAGATGTACTTTGTAATTTTTCTAAAGACATAAGGAGCCCATATTATTCACAGAAATCAACACATGGTTATAAAGTCACACCAGCACTGCTCATTTATGACCCTGGATCACAAAACTAGTCACATGTCGCCAGGTATATTTTAGGGCTGTCACTTTATGTTCGAAAATCGGTTGTACAATCGATCGTACCAACCAACGCAAGTTTCGAAAACGGGAAAAATAGGGAATCAATTTTAACGGTCTTTTCTCGGAGTGCGTCCAGATTGTCACGATACGCCCGCAGCGAACGCGCGTCACACAGCGACTGCAGGCTCTGACAAACACACATAACAGCAAATTATACTTCTGCATAATGTGTCTCTTTTTACAACTAAACTGTGAATTCTGCTGGTATGCAGACAGTCTCAGGCATACAGATACAGATTCGGGCTACGGTCTATAATCGCCTATGTAGTAATCGTAATTTGTTTGACATTTCTAATCGTAAACACAGCCATGTTTTCATTGATGTTATGGCAGTCCACTCTGCTATTTTTCGAGAATGTTGCACTCCTGTTTGTCATTGTGCACAAAACTTCACGCCAATAAATCATCAGGAAAATTTGCTGACTTGTGCGCGTCTCAAGCGCCCTCTTTACGTTCGTCCTAATGCCTGTTAGTTGTCCGTGGACTTCCCCATATTTGGTGTTTAAAATGGAAACGTCTTTAGACATGGAAAATCGATTTTACAATCGATTCAATGAACACTTATGTCTCAAAAATCGAACAGGTTTTTTTCCAAAAAGTGACAGCCCTAGTATATTTGTGGCAATACGCTGATTTCACGCAGCCGCCATTTTGAAAACGAAAGCGAGGCTCCGGTGGGAAAAACCCCGGAAGTAAAGATAAACAACAATGCGTTTGGACTACCAACCTGAAGCTGCTGCCGCGATTTACACTTTTGGATGTTAATATCCAATATAGGATATGTATATAGTTCATTCCTGCTTCTTTTTTTACTTTCTGAATTATATAAAAAAAATATTTTATTTATAAATGAATTTCACTATATATAGTCTAAAGTATGAAAGAAATGTATGTACAGTTTTAGAATTGACACAACATCATTAAACACAACAATACGCCATCGCATTCACGACTCTCCTGTGATTAAAGGCGACACTTCCGGTTTTCTTCCCACCGGAGCCTCGCTTTCGATTTCAAAATAACGGCTGCGTGAAATCAGCGTATAGCCAACAATACATTGTATGGGTCAAAATTATTGATTTTTAACAGGCTCTGTTATCAGAGTATAGTGAGGACATTTTTGCTGGTCCTCACTTTCTGAGAGCCTTTAAAAGCCTGTTTGATGGTCAAGACTTGGTTTTAGGGATAAGGTTATAATGAGGTTAAGGGTCGGTTTAGAGTCAGGGGTCGGGTCAGGCACTTAGTTGTGATGGGTAATGTTAGGGTAAGCGGCTAAAGATTGCATTGTGTCAATGAATGTCCTCATAAAGATAGATGTGCAAGAATGTGTGTGTGAGTGTGTTAGTGTGAGTGTGTGTGTGTGTGTGTGTGTGTGTGTGTGTGTGTGTGTGTGTGTGTGTGTGTGTGTGTGTGTGTGGTTGGCTTTGGTCGGGCTGGTGATGTCATGGTGCTGTAATGGCAGTATTGAGCCCAGCCCTCTAAGTCCACTGAACAGGAACAATACCAGAGAGAGAAATGAGCTCAAATAAGTGATTAACCATCAGCTCCCTTCCCATCCTTAACCACATCACAGTACGTAAACACACCAGCTACAGGAACCTTTGTATAGGGGTCTTTTTAAGGTTATCTGTAGCTTCTGTATGTCTTTCATGTTTCTCTAGTTCTTTAATGTTTTATCACTGTATTTTGTTCACATGAATCAGTCTTATACACCAATATCTAAACATTTGTCATCGACAGTTTGACACTTTCTAAACTCATCTCCTCTCTGACCATCCTGGTTATTATTGTAATAATATTTTACTTGAAAGTCCCTCTGTAGTTTTAATAACAATAATTATATCCCTTAAAACTCATCTTTGATCACCAAAATTACATATTTAAAAGTTTTTCTTCCTGTCTTAAAATATATTGAATGTAACTCGACACCCTTGCCTCATTTAGTATACACGGTTCTATGAATATGCAAATGAGCCCCGCCTCCACTCACTCACTCAGCTCAGAGATCCACTCGTTGACGATAGGGGTGTGACAGTTAGTATATAACCGTGAGACCGACGGTTATAGTTGAACACGTCATTAAAACTCTATAACCGCCAAAACCGTATTATTAAAATATTTTTTACAAATATTTTTTATCATAGAGAATATTTAAATACTAATTAAAAACAATTGTTTACAGTCGGTGTTATTAATGGTCTATGCCGTTTCCAACTGTATTTGATTCTTTGCCAAGTAGCTACCCCTTGACTGACCGCCAATCATCTGAGATAGAAATAAAAGCTACAATATAGGCCTAGTAATGTGCCATCATTATGAGATTTATTAAACAAATGAAAAACATTTGCAATAATAAACATTAGCAATGAACATTTTCAATCGGGAGACATGGTTCTCTTACGAGAGGTTCTCTCGTATTGCGTAGTTGCTTACGCTACGGGAAAGCCTTTCTTTCTCGAGATACTGAAGCCAAAAATTATCCTTAATTTTTATAATCTTGTCAACGCAGTGCGGCAGCCTGCAGACCTAGGGCAAGCTAACTAGCGTGCCCATTGGCTGCCCTGCGGCAACTGCAGCAGCCTACCGCTGAGCCCTTGGCGTGACGTCACGACCAATGAGCGCGCTTGGCGCGCTTAATGCGTCACAGCCCGCGAAAAGGGGTGTGGCTTAGCGTATATAAACAGGGCTCGGAGGCTGCTTCTCTGATTTCTGTCTTTTCAGCGAAGCTCTTCGCATCGCTGCTCTCTGAGGAAGCCGCCGTCGAAACAAGCGACCAGCACGCCGAGGATCTCAGCCTGAGGACGCCGGCCGCCTTCGCCGCCTTCAGCCTTCCCTGCCTGCTTCGCTATCCGGCGATCATATCCTTTACTGCTCTGTGTTGCATGTGTTTGTGTGTTCGCCCCGCAACACACTTTTGCATCTAAAAGAGCGCGAGGCGTTGTTGCAAATGCCTCGCTCATCCTGTGGCTCGTGCAGAGCCCCGCTCAGCGATGGAGACCGCCACGTGATTTGCGCTCTCTGCCTGGGCTTCGACCACGCAGCCCGCGCCCTCTCCTCGGGCGGCTGCGAACAGTGTGAGGACTTGCCGATGTCGACCCTGCGGGCTCGACTCGCCATGTTTGACGATCCTCCACCTTCCCCGGCTGCCTCTTCAGGGCCGCGTAAGAAGAAACGCCGCTCTCAAAGGCCTCCCGAGCCGGTGGTTATAGCTGAGCGCTCGCCGGAGCCCCTCCCGCGAGCCTCGCTTTCTCCTTCTCCCCCGCCCTTCACCGACGCGCAGCGGCCGGCTACTGCCCGCACTGCCGTCGCCTCAGGGGATGAAGCAGATGACGCCGCTGACAGCTGCTCTCTGCTTGCTTCGGACAGCGAGGAGTGGTCGGGCTCTCACCGCTCCGACTCCTGAGTCTGGCAGGTCCCGCTCCAGTGTCGACGCGGAGCTTATCCGCCTCCTCACCAAAGCGGTCGACCGACTGGGATTGGACTGGTCCCCACCCAAGGAGCCCGCGCCTAACCGACTCGACGGGTGTTTTCTGCCTAGCCGCCGCCAAGCGCCAGCCTCTAGGTCAGCACCCTTCCTGCCTGAGCTCCACCAGGAGCTATCGAAGTCGTGGAACGCGCCCTTCTCCGCTAGACTCCGCTCGTCTGTCTCCTCGGCTCTCTCCCAGGTGGACGGGGCCGCCGAGAAAGGCTATACCGGCATCCCTTCCGTTGAGGAAGCGGTGGCAACGCACCTTTGCCCGCCGTCTGCTAGATGGCGCTCAAAGTCTGCCCTGCCGTCTAAAGCCTGCAGGACCACATCAGCTCTCGCCGGCCGCGCATTCGCCGCCTCCGGCCAAGCTGCTTCTGCCCTGCACTCGATGGCTGTTCTTCAGATCCTGCAAGCCGACCTCCTCCGCGAATTGGACGAGAAGGGCTCGGATCATACAGCCTTAACAGATCTGCGCAGCGCGACGGACCTTTCGCTCCGTGCTACCAAGACCGCTGCACAAGCCATCGGCAGATCTATGGCCGCGCTCACCGTCATCGACAGACACTTATGGTTGACGCTGGCGGATATGAGTGAGTCAGAACGCGCTGTTTTCCTCAACGCCCCGCTCTCGCCCACCGGCCTCTTCGGCCCTGCGGTCAGCGGGATTGTGGACCGCTTCTCTGAAGTGCAGAAGGCGTCGCAGGCTATGAATCTCTTCCTGCCTCGCCGCTCGAGCCCAGCCGCAGGCCGCTCTCAAGCTCAGCCTCCTGCGCGCAGCTCCACACAGCGCTCGTCTCGGCCACCAACCACTTCGCAGCGACGCCAGGGCGGCCGCCCTAGGTCGCGCTCGACCAGCCGTCACAGACCGCCGCCCCCCCGGGGTCCGCGTCCCAAGATAACGCTGAAGTCTGAGCCCGCGAAGTCCTCCTAGCACCCGCAGGGAGGAAGAGATGGCTGAGTCCCGCTGCGGCCGGACCGCCATCAAAACGCCCAGCTCTGTCAGTCCCCTCAGTGCAGGCTACTGCAGCAGCTTACACCGCAGCCAACGAGCCAGTAATACCACTCGCTCGCCTGCACACGAACGCCGTTTTTACGGCGGCCCAAATAAATCTCGGAAAGAGTGTAAATTCGGGCTTTCCGGCTCCGGCCGAAGGTGTTGTAAGTGTAGAAAATGTGCCCACTCCCACGTGCTCACTGCTTCACACAAACACGGTCCCCATGGTAACGCGTTCAGAGCGCTCTCTCATAAAGCGGTCACACGCCGCTCGAGTAATAAGTGTAGTAAATGTGCCCACAACTCTGTGCTCACATCTACCTGTAACTCGCTCTGCCACTCTGTTACCCCGGGCAACAGCGGCTCAAGCCGAGGGTGTTATAAGTGTAGAAAATGTGCCCACTCCCATGTGCTCACTGCTTCACACAAACAGGGTCCCCATGGTAACGCGTACAGAGCGCTCTCTCATGAAGCGGTCGCAAGCCGCTCGAGTATTAAATGTAGGAAATGTGCCCACAACCTTGTGCTCACACCTACCCGCTGCTCGCTCTGCCAGCCAGTTACCTTGGGTCACGGACCCTCTAAAGCTCCCAAACACTGGCCGTGTCATAAGTGTAAACCCTGCGCCCGCTCACGAGCACGCGCACTCACTTGTAGACATTATAATCCCCACGCCTCTCTCGCGCCTGGGATGTTTGACAGCAAATCATGCTCCATCCGATGGGACCGAGCTACTGAACGCTGTACAGTCGGCCAATACTGTTTACCAGCCCCCGTGTTCGAGCACCAGCGGCGCGCGCGCCGCGCCTTTCTCTCTGATACAGGCTCCCCATCCCGCGCAGCGCGGCGATCTGAGCCCAGAGACCATTCGACCCCTAGCTATGCATGCGGAAGCATGGGAAGCGATTCAGGGCGCGTCAGAATGGGTGCTGAAAACTATAAAACACGGCTATTCGCTTCAATTCGCTCGTCGCCCTCCGCGCTATACAGCACAGACGGAGACGAGAGTGAGTTCAGAAGCTGCGCACTTGCTTCAAGCAGAAATAGCGAAGCTGCTGCGCAAAGGGGCTATAGAACAGGTTCATCCTTCTTTGAGCGAGTCGGGCTTTTACAGCCGCTTCTTCCTCGTGCCCAAGAAGGACGGAGCGTTCAGACCTATTTTAGATCTGAGACATCTGAACAAAGCCCTCATGAGACGGCCAGTCAAAATGATCACAACCAGAAAAACCTCGCGCAGATTCGCCCAGGAGACTGGTTTATCTCTCTCGATCTAAAAGACGCATACTTTCAGATCCAGATAACTCCCCGTCACAGGCCATTCTTGAGATTCGCCTTCGAGGGTCGAGTATATCAGTACACAGTCCTGCCGTTCGGCCTGTCTTTGGCACCCCGTACATTTACGAAATGCATGGACACGGCCCTCGCTCCCCTGAGGAAACAGGGAATGCGAATACTGAATTATCTGGACGATTGGCTTATTCTAGCGCAGTCAGAGACGGAACTTGTGTCTCACAGAACAGCGCTTCTCAGCCATCTGGAGGAGCTGGGTCTCTCGGTCAACTGGACCAAGAGCTCGCTATCACCCCGTCAGTCAATTTCCTTTCTTGGAATAGAACTGGACTCGGTGGCTATGACGGCCAGACTGTCGGAGCAGCGCGCGCGCCGCATCCGCCTCCTCGCCGCATCCCTCCAAATAGGCAGCCGGGTTCCGCTGAGGACTTTCCAGCGTATCCTGGGGCATATGGCCTCAGCTGCAGCAGTGCTCCAGCTGGGTTTACTGCGCATGCGCCCGCTCCAACGCTGGCTGAAAATGCGCGTGCCCCACCGAGCCTGGGCGGCCGGCGGCTTGCGAGTCAGAGTGAATCAGGGATGCATTTCAGCCCTGCAGCCCTGGCTGGCAGCCGAATGGTATCACACAGGAGTGACTATGGGAGTGATTTCACACCGGAAAGTTGTCTCGACAGACGCTTCCAACCTAGGTTGGGGAGCGCTCTTCGAAGGCAGACCGGTCTATGGCCGCTGGTCAGACCAGGAGAATCTCCTACACATAAACTGTCTAGAGATGCTCGCGGTCGAGAAAGCGCTCAAACACTTCCTCCCATTCCTCCACGGTCACCATGTTCTAGTCCGCACGGACAATACATCGGTAGTGGCCTACGTGAATCACCAGGGCGGTGTCAGATCAAAGATGCTCTGCACCCTGGCGGAACGCCTCCTCGTGTGGGCTCAGCACTCTCTGCGCTCGCTGAGAGCCGCGCATGTGCCTGGCCACCTGAACGAGGGCCCCGACAGACTGTCCAGGGACAACGTTCCCCCTGGGGAGTGGTCTCTACACCCCCAAACAGTCCAGTCACTGTGGCAACGGTTCGGCAAAGCGAAAGTCGACCTTTTTGCGTCAAAAGACAACGCTCACTGCCCAGAGTTCTTCTCGAAGAACGAGGACGCGCTGGCCCAGATCTGGCCCAGCGGCCCGTTGTACGCTTTTCCCCCGGTCTCTCTGCTGCCTCAGGTCATCGAGAGAATCAGGGAAGCGCGCCACTCAGTGCTCCTCATAGCCCCATGCTGGGAGAACCAAGCTTGGTTCCCGGATCTAATACAGCTGGCAGACTCAGCCCCCTGGCCGATACCGGTGAGGAGAGACCTCCTCTCTCAAGCACGCGGATCGATATGGCATCCCCATCCAGAGCGCTGGTCTCTGCATGCGTGGAGCCTCAACGATTACACGCTAATCTGCCAGACGGGGTCATGAACACGATCATACAATCTAGAGCCCCCTCTACGAGGCGGCTCTACATGTCGAAATGGTCAGTGTTTAACACATGGTGCACTGCTAAGGGGCTCGATCCACAGACATGTGGGGTATCGCGAGTACTGTGTTTCCTTCAAGAGCTACTGGACGCGGGCAGGTCCCCCTCCACGCTCAAAGTCTATGTTGCGGCCATTTCAGCGCTCTCGGTTTCTGAGCAGGGCCGCGCATTAGGAAGGAACGAGCTCGTCATCCGCTTCCTTAGGGGAGCCAGGAGGATGAACCCCCCGCGACCCCCCTCGGTTCCTATGTGGGATCTCTCTCTGGTCTTGGAGGCCCTGAGAGCGCATCCCTTCGAACCCTTGGAATCTGTGGATATGAAATACCTCACGCTCAAAACCGTTTTTCTGATAGCTCTGTCGTCAGTCAAACGAGTGGGAGACCTTCACGCGTTATCTGTTAACGCCGCGTGCCTCGAGTTCGGACCTAATGACTCCAAAGTCATTCTCAGACCGAGGCATGGGTACGTTCCAAAGATTTTGGGCACTCCCTTCAGAGCACAGGTCATTTCCCTCTCAGCCCTGCCGACGCACGGCAGCGAGGCCGATAGTAATCTCCTCTACATTTCACGGTCCGCCGCTTTCAGGCGCTCGGATCAGCTCTTTGTTTCGTTTGGTGGGCGCACCAAGGGTCTCGCCGCCTCGAAACACAGCCTGTCCAGATGGATAGTGGACGCTATTGCTGCTGCTTATGCGTCTAAAGACCTGCAGTGCCCATTGGGCGTTCGAGCTCATTCCACTAGAGGCATGGCCTCGTCGTGGGCATGGTCCAGCGGGATTCCCATTCATGACATTTGTGCAGCGGCAGGCTGGGCCTCCCCCTCCACGTTTGTTAGGTTTTACAACCTGGATGTTCCCGCCTTGCAGGCGAAAGTCTTATCAGTCTAAGTCTCGCGTATGCCAGCCCACTATCTGTGCGCGGGCTACGTTGTGTGATTTAGCTCTACTGGTTGAGCTGCACTATACAGGGAATTGTCAGTTAGGACCGGCCGTGCCGCTCCTAACCCCCTAGAGTGTGCTTATGTACGGCGCTAGCCCTCTTCGGGCTGCCCGGCTCTCCGCTATCACGTTCCCCGGGCTCTCCCTGGGACTCATTCAGTGGATGCTGGGCGCGCACGGCGTTGACAAGGGCGTTCCCGTAGCGTAAGCAACTACGCAATACGAGAGAACCTCTCGTAAGAGAACGTTTCGGTTACTCACGTAACCTCTGTTCTCTCTAGAAGAGGGAACGAGTATTGCGTAGCCCGCCGTGCTCGCGCCACGAGCTCATTTCGCTTCATGCGACAGAAACCAGAGAAGCAGCCTCCGAACCCTGTTTATATACGCTAAGCCACACCCCTTTTCGCGGGCTGTGACGCATTAAGCGCGCCAAGCGCGCTCATTGGTCGTGACGTCACGCCAAGGGCTCAGCGGTAGGCTGCTGCAGTTGCCGCAGGGCAGCCAATGGGCACGCTAGTTAGCTTGCCCTAGGTCTGCAGGCTGCCGCACTGCGTTGACAAGATTATAAAAATTAAGGATAATTTTTGGCTTCGGTATCTCGAGAAAGAAAGGCTTTCCCGTAGCGTAAGCAACTACGCAATACTCGTTCCCTCTTCTAGAGAGAACAGAGGTTACGTGAGTAACCGAAACGTTTTTACCACTTAATGAAGTTTTGTTTTGTAAATCGTCAGACACGATTTTTACCACTTCATTAAGTTTTGCTTTGAAGAAAACCTTTCTTTAAAGCGAATTTCGTTTTGTACAAATTGTATCTTAATTTTAATAAATGTTTCATCAACCAATTGCATGTATTTAAAAAATAAAAAGCAAATATAGGAGACAATATAATAACCGTGACATGAAGGCTCCGATGTGCCGCGTTCACTTGCGTTGCATTGTGAAGTTGAACTAGAGCGCATCTCATCGTAAATGAATGAAACTCAGCGTAGGCCTATGCCTCATACATTAGCATGAAATATCTTTGCTGCATCCTTTCTAGAACAGACAAGGGCTTTCTTGCGGCTCGCTTTCGGCAGAGCATTGCATCGTCCATAGACGGCAAAACAATCAGCGGATGGCGGGCGGGTGCGGCTTTGAAATCTGGTCAAAAATGTTGGTGCAGATGATGAGTTTTGTGATGCGGTTGCGGATTATCTAATACCCCTTCCGCGTATCTCTATTGATAACAACATTGAACACTACACAAATTATATTAATTTTATTCAAACTAAGTTGTCCTATAACAGACGAACGTCGCATAAATCCCCCCCCATACCCCCCCCCTCCCCTCCCCGACGACGGTTATGTTACGAACAGTCACATTTGACTAACGTCATAACCGTCATCACCAATTCTGAAACCGGCACACCCCTAGTTGACGATCACACGTTGATCTGATTGGTTACAAGGTAGATTGTGATGTCAGAAACACCAGCGATTTCAAAGCGTGTTTTTGAGACTGTCTTTGGTTCACTGCAGTTTTAAGGAGGAAATACTCAGCAATGGAGTCGACTTATGAATTTACACATGGTTTGTCTTAAAGCATATTAAAAACACCACATAGACATATAAACAACATTTAAACCTTGATTTTCACCACAGGGGGACTTTAAGATGTTTTACATTTTTAACCTCTTTCAAAGGCAATTGAATATTGAGCATTAAATATTAGTGGTGCACTAACAGTGTTTTTAACTGTTATAAAAATTCTGGCTGATGAAGAGAATTATTATTCATGTTATGGCTGATCACTTGTGATGACTTGTGATGCAGCCTGAATCAAAATCACACTAATGTTCGTTCATTTGAGTTTTTTTTTTTTTTTTTTTTTTTTGTCATCAATGAAGTTTGGGTTTCTTGCCACTGTTGCCCCTGGCTTGCTTATTTGGAGACACTTAAAGGGTTAATTCACCCAAAAATGTAAATTCTGTCATTAATTACTCTCCCTCATGTTGTTCCAACCCCGTAAGACCTTCGTTCATCTTCAGAACACAAATGAAGATATGTTTGATTAAATCTGAGAGCTGGATCACTCCTCCATAGGCTTCTAAGGGTTTGAAACTTGCCGGCCCAGAAAGTTTTGTTTTGTTTTGTTTTGTTTTGTTTTGAAGACAATGTTTAAAATAGTCCAAGTGACTACAGTGGCTCAACCTTAAGTTTATCAAGCGACGAGAATACTTTTTGTGCGCAAAAAAAACAAAACAAAAATAACAACTTTATTCAACTATTGATTTTCTTCTGTGTTTCTCTGAGTGAGTTCACGTCGTGTAACAGCGCAGCGCTTCTGGGTTGTACGTCAGAACGGAGGCTCACTATTGGCCGACGCTGGTCATGTGTGTGATGCTGGCCAATAGTGAGCCTACGTTCTGATGTACAACCCAGAAGCGCTGCGTTGTTACACTATGTGAACTCACTCAGAGGCGGAGAGGTGGAGCATGAATAGTTGAATAAAGTCTTTTTTTTTGCACAAAAAGTATTTTCGCCGTTTGATAAACTTGTGGTTGAGCCACTGTAGTCACTGGGACTATTTTAAACATTGTCTTTACTAACTTTTCTGGGCCAATTACATAGAAGCCTATGGAGGAGTGAGACAGCTCTCAGATTTCATCAAAAATATCTTAATTTGTGTTGTGAAGATGAACGAAAGTCTTGCGGGGTTGGAACAACATGAGGGAGAGTAATTACTGACAGAACCTTCCTTTTTGGGTGAACTAACCCTTTAATAGTCAGTAATATTATTGATTTGACTGTACTGACAAAATCGGATGAGATCTGAACTGAGCTGGATGATGACATCTAGGGTAGAGCTGTTTTTTCTTTTCTTTTCAGTGTCAGGTCATGTTTCTTTAGCTCTCATTTTTAGGTGGAAATAAAATGTGTAGTGTAATGTAAAACAAGAATCTGTGGATCAGAACCTCACTCTTGAAGGATCTTAGGCATTTACACCTGATCTTTTCACAGTCGGATAGCTATCCCATCATAGTGCAATATATTGGGTTTTTTTTCTTCTGAAAAACAAGGAAATAAGTAGAAATTAATTGTTGCCATATGGGGTTAAGAAATATTACGCTCCCAATTGTGATGTTGGTCTGAATGTCAACACAGCTCTGATTTCTGTTAATGGCTGAATCACAGTAATGTTGAAATTAGGAAAAACAATTGCTTGTGTGATTTTGCTTAAAGCTGCAGTTCGTAACTTTTTTGGGTTAAAAATTATCCAAACTAAAGCAATTTTGAGCAAATACATAACCAACCAGTGTTCAAAACTCTCTGCTTGCCGTAGCTCAAAACGGTAAGCCTGTAATAATGTTTTTAACTTCAGTGGTACTGGTGGATTTCCACGGAAAATTCGAGCATGTCTTTGCGTCATTACGTCACATCTGTCCACATAAAGAAGAGTCTCGGCTAGTCGGCTATGAGTGTGAGGATGTTGGAGGTGGAGATTTATAGCCTTTTCTCACAGCACTTCATATAATTAAACTTATCAATTTGATGGCGGATCCAGAAAGGTTCAAACAACATTCACCAGTGACAACTGGAGATTCACCCGTTGTAAAACGCAAAAGACTTCGGACTTCGGAGTGGCTACAGAAAAAGAGACTGTAACCGGCCCGTGCGAAAACCAGGATAAACATCGGAAGGGCATTAAATGTCACACAATGCTGATGTTGTTAACATTAACAATTTGAGAACAAAGTATAATTTGCACGGTTTGACATGATATGATAAATGTGATCGATGGATTTAATTAGCATGATTTACTGCTATGCTTTTCCCCCTTAGTGGGCCAGAACAAAAGTGGATGTTACTTGTTTAGATGACTTTTTCCGGTCAAAAATTCTTATGTTGGTCATACTTCCAAAAAGTATAATCTGTGATTGCGAATGCCAGGATCCACACCAGCGGCGATGGACAGCCGCACATTCTCCTCAAAACATTGGATTCGTCCACACTGTGCCGTGCCGAGGCACAACCCACGTAATGTTGATAATTCCGTGAATAACTGCAATTGCAGATTTCGAACAGAGATGGCGACAAAGAGGAAAAACTACGGACCGCACCTTTAAGTGTGACAAATGCACAATTGTTTATCTCTTTACAAGCCTTGAATAGAAAAAAGATTATACTGTTCAATTTAGAAAAAATTAGCCTGGATGTTATCACCTAACACAGATCATTTTAAACTCACTAATAATGATTTATCTGTCCTCCAGAACCAGCTGACCCAGAGCACCAGTGCATTAGAGAGCGCAGAGGAGCTTCTGGAGTTTGCTAACAATGCGCTGCACATCACAGACGACGCAGAGTTCACTAAGGTAGGCACATACTGATGTGTTTGATAAAGGATAGTTGCAGCTTCGGACATCTGTTATGTAATTTATTAAAACGCTGGTTTTGTTGTCTCTTAAAATCCAAGTTTACTTTACTGTGGCTTGTTTAAAGTGCCCCTATTATGCTTTTTCGGATATGACCTTTCATGCAGTGTGTGATAGAGCTGTTTGTGAATGTAAAAGGTCTGCAAAGTTTCAAAGATAAGAAGAAAGAACTGCCTGAAATGAGTCGCCAGTCTTACTCACTGCTTGAATCTACATGAGTTTTTAACAAATCTGCATAATGGTTTTCATCGGCTGCTCACAAACAACGTCTACTTTGATGCTCAAACACTGTAGTTGTAGCTGAGACTGGAAGAGTTTGGTTTGTGTTGTCGACATGTCGCTGCCAATGCAAATCCAAAGGATAAGGACTCATGCTGGATTTGATACGGTAAAACATGTATGAATCAAGTGTTTTGAAAGCCTCTAGAGCTGATGTGCGTTTGGTTTCACTGTGAGAAATGAGCTGATGCTATATTATGAGAAAATTACACTTCTTTTTGTTTTTACCCTTGGATGAATGTACACCTATCGAAGGAGACCTGAAAACAAAATTAGAAAACTTCTTTAAAATAGCAAAATAGGGGCACTTTAAAACTGCAGGCAGAGAGAACCAGGAACAAAACAGGAATTATACATAATAATTCTGCTTGATTTTTTACATAAAGGATTAGTTCACTTCAGAATTAAATTTACTCACCCCGATGTCATGCAAGATGTTCATGTCTTTCTTTCTTTTAGTCGAAAAGAAATTAAGGTTTTTGAGGAAAACATTCCAGGATTTTTCTCCATATAGTGACTTTAATGGGGCCCAACGGGTTGAAGGTCCAAATGTCAGTTTCAAAGTCTCTACACGATCCTTATCTAAGAGTCTTATTTAGACAAACCATCGCTCATTTTATAACAAAAATAAAAATCTATATACAGTTTATAACCACAAATTCTCGTAATTTTAATTCTGAAGTGAACGAATCCTTTAAGTAATGCTAATGGATAACAAAAGTCTGTGATTCTATGATCTGTTTATTAAAAGTGAATCTATGAAAATCTAATGTATGTACAAAAAAACAACAACAATCTATTAAACTGCTCATTAACCTGTGCTTTTTATGTTTAGGATCCTACTTTACCCTGTGTTTGTGTGTGTATATCCAGTCCAGCACTGAGCCGAATTGCATGCTTTCACTTCACCCGCATGGCGATACTAACGACCTGCTCTTTTTTACTCTCTTCCTCTTTTTCTTCACCTCAATCACTGTTCCAAGGCTGCCAAACAGATCAAAGATAGGTACAGTATATGTTCCACTCTCTGTGTGCGGTTGTGTGTCCACTGCATGACACATACATTCACATTTTTTTGTTTTGCACTCCTAACACCGTGTCCTAACCAGACGCGATGCGATAAGATTCCTGCGACAAATAATTTGTCTGTCCACACTAGACGCGACTGCGAGATGTGTCAAAATCAATCAAAACCCTCAGCCAATCAGAACAGCGTGTGGGCGGAGTCTCGCGGCACCAGAGAGTCATCTTGACGGCACTCGCAAGAAAATGTTTAAGGCTACATAATCAAATTCACAAATATTACACCATTTAAACATTATTAAAAATACATAGGCTACAGTTTTAACATTCTTGTTTTCATTTGTTTAAAGGGATACTTCACCAATTAGCATCAAGCTTTGTATCAGTAGAAACCCGGTAGCATTTTCGAATGACCGTGCAAAAATACATTTTCTGTCTTTTCTCAGTCTAGAAGGCACCAACTTTCTAAAATAATTTCACATTTCTACTACATAAATTAGCCATTTAAATACACATTTATCTTCCCAGTGGTGAAATATCCCTTTAATTTCAAGATCTGAGGTGAATTATCCATTGTTGCTTTTACAGCTACAAAGCTGGAGCACTAAATAATATTCAAAGTCACATTACACGCTTTTAACATTAAATAAAGCTCATAAACAGCACCTGAGATTATCATCGCCACACTTTGTGTTTGTTGTTCCAGCGCGACGTTGCAGAAAAATAGAAACCGTTTCTAAACTTTATTCGTCGCGTGTCGCCATCGCGGCTGGTTAGGACAAACACTCTGATTATCATGGAAACGACGTTACGTGTAGTTAGGACACGGTGTAAGCCCTATACTGACGGTAATTGTTTCTCATGGGGTGGTAGTGTGATTTTATTGCCGTCCAAATCCAGAATGTCAGTGTTTTTCTCCCAGGCTCAATCCCTTGCTTAATTAGTTACTGTTTTTTGACACCAAGGCCGTGTAGTGATTTAATTGCCGTCCAAATCCACATCACTGTGTTTAAAGAGATAAAAAAAGAGATAATTAAAAATTCACTGTTTAAATCCTTTTTGAGCACTGCAGAGCACCGTACGTTAATGATTGCGCGTCGTTGTAATTTGGATGCATTTTAAAGATCTAGCCTATACTTTTATTACTTAAATGCTGGAAAGTATTCACAAGAACAATATTTCATCACCACTCAAAGGAGAAAGAAGAAATGCACATAAACATTTGAAATGGCAGCATATATATACACGTTAAAAATATAAACCAAGCAGCTTAATGTTAACCTCATGTAAATACCAGGATGTATTAACTTATTTCCGCTAATTTCCACATTTTTTAAATGACATCCAACATTTTGAGATAACATACGGAAGATCTATCTTCCTATTTTTAAACAGATTTAAATAAATAATAATTAGGATATTATTTTTCTATTATTAAATTAAATATGAACTTATTATCATTATTCCAAGCATAAGCAGAAAATCACGTGAGCAGTGTGTTCCCCAGGTCCATAGGATCACAAAACTCGATCCTCCACCATGAATATATCGGCATCGGAATGCATGAGTTTTATCACTGAGGTGCCGTGAAATGTATTTTTTACAGACGTTCACATACGAAACAATTACCGTCCGAATAGGGCTTTAATCAAAGCAATTTTTGGCTGTGTTTGTTGAATGTTTGTTTTGAATTTGAATAAGGAAAATTCAAATTCATGTCTCAGTACAGGTTTAGCATGCATGATGAAAAGTTTGTGGGACAAAAATGATTTATTATTATTATTATTATTATTATTATTAAATTATGGGACACAATTGTCTTTGCAATATGGGAAAACCTGAAATCTGTTCATCCCAACTCTACTCACAATTCAAAAAGCTAAAAAAGCATAGTAGACTATAATAGTCAATAATATAAAAATGTCAAAAAGGTTCAGTAATGGTAAGGTTAGTCAATGAAGGGTTCTCTTAGGGTGTGTTGTTCAGACTTGGCAGGTTTGGTTCGATTAAAACAAACTCTGGTGCGATTGCTCTGTTAGTGCGCTTCATTTGAATAATCTGCCATCTGAACTCTGGTGTGCATCAAACAAGAGGACCGAGACACTGAAGCGATGGGTCTCGATCCGCCTCCAAACGAACTCTGGTGCGGTTCGACTGAAATATGAACGCAGCACAGAACAAAGACATCCAAACACTAAATGTATGTCATTAAAGCCTTTTTTTAATCTTTAGTTTCGGTCTTAAAAATGACAGTGTGAACGCTAAGCGAACCAGTACTAAATGCACCATTTTCTTTTTTGAATCAAGGGCACTACAAGCATGAACACACCCTTAATGATAGTAATGCCAACGTGTGTGTGTGTGTGTGTGTGTGTGTGTGTGTGTGTGTGTGTGTGTGTGTGTGTGTGTGTGTGTGTGTGTACAGGAGTCTGATCTCAGTCAACTGTCTGTGTGCCATTATGTTGGTCGTTCAGACACTTTAGTCATGTGCTGCGTCTGAAATCGAATACTTCCCTATGATATATTGTGTGAAAAATACTACACCAAAAGAGTAGTATGTCCAAATACGTAGTATGAATGACAACATAACGCAACTGGCGCCGCATTAATCTTACACACTTGCACTATATAGAACATACTTTAACAGTCACAGAGTAGATTTCAAGCCAAATGTTGTATCTACTATACCGTATGCGATTTTGGACACAACTGTGTTTTTTTGTGATGCATGTTAACAAGGATTTTCACTGTTTGCATTAGGATGTGTGCTGAAACTATATTTGCTTTTAATTTGCATTTGCAATTGATTCTCAGACACTTAGTAGCAATAATACAGTAAGCTCAATTTTACCTGCTAGTGAAAGGATAACATTGTGTAACATTAAATACATAAGCCACCAAAATAAGATCACCTCTGCCATACCACTTGTGTATGTCGTTTGTGTGTAATAGAGCTGCACGATTCATCGCTAAAAAAGATTGCGGTCTCAATTCAAACACCCACGCGATCTTATTCCTAAATCACAATGATTCGCCTGTGTCTATAAAACACGACAAGTACGAGCAAATAACGATTTTATCAATTACATAGCTACACCAGTAGGTGGCGACGAGATACTAAAAAATGTGTTCGTTATTTAATCATTCATTCAAGAGATTCGTTCAAAAACGCTGATTCGTCCAGTAATGATACATTTATAAATTCAAATGTATTAAACATTTTTAAATAGACTGTACTGTAGCATTTAATGTTTTGTCATAACCTCTAGTAAATTACATGTTATTTTATTTAGTTGTCTGTTCAGAATCATAATCTCTATTTTAAACAAAAAAAAAATGTGATTCTCAATTTATCCAGAATCGTGCAGCTCTAGTGTGTTATCAGCCTCAACGCTTTGTAACCCGAGATTCTCCTTATATATATGTAAGCCTATCTGCGGTAGCTTTGCATTCATTAGAAATGCAAAGCTTCTAATGAAAGCGGTGAGGCTGATTACACAGTTCTAAAGCATAAATTAATTCCACATGTATGTACAATGGGAGTGTTATCCTTAAAATTGGATGATTACTGAAATAAGATCTGATAACAGACTATGTTTTACTGCAATCCAGCACACTAACTCCTGTTTTACACACTGTGGGAACTCGTTGTGTTATTTATGGGATACTGTGCCAAATATTGTCTTTGATATAAAAAATATAGAAAATTAATTATAAAAGTACAAACTTGGGTTACACTTTATTTTAAGGTGTCATTGTTACAGTGTAATCATATATTTAAGCACTGAGTAATATTAAGCAACTACATGTACTTACTCTAGGGTTAGGGTAGGAGTAGGATTTGGTTGAGGGTTAGTTGCATGTAATTATGCATAATTTATAGTTATTACTATGGTAAGTACATGTAACATATGTAACAAGGACACAACAAGGACAAAATAAAATGTTACCCGTAATTTTAAGGTGTCCTTTTTGCATGTAATTATGCATCATTTACTGTTTGTAAAGTTTGATAAGAACCCATATGCAGTTTATTTACAAAAACATGAACAAATACAAAAATAAATCAAGCTGTGGCTTGACGATAAACATAAACAAACTCACACAAGGTAACAGGGAACAAAGCTAGACAACAGACAATGGTAACATAAGGGCTTATATATACACACACACACACACACACACACACACACACACACACACACACACACACACACACACACACACACACACACACACACACACACACACACACACACACACACACACACACACACACACAAGACACACCTGAAAGTAATGAACCAATGACCAAACAGAACAGAAAACCACATGACAAAACCAGGAAACAAAGGAACCATGACTACAAAATAAAAGACATGAACATGAAACAAAACCCAAAACAGACATGAAGATTACACTTGTATTTAGCGTCATCCACTTGTGATCCGATTGACCAAAACGCATCTTAATACCAGGTGTAAACAGGGCCAAATACACTGTAAAATAAAGTGTAACTCAAACTTGATCCTCATGAAATCATATGTGGAGGATGAAGACCAAGTTTACATCACATTGGTAAATAATTTACATAGACTTGTTAAATCTTGTGAAGGGCTGTGAAATGAAAACGCAATGCTTAAAGGGGTCATATAATGGTACATGCACTTTTACAAGTTGATTGCACTGAAATGTCTGTTGGCAGTGCCTGTACACAACCATCCTATCATGATAAAAATCCATCCAGTGGTTTTGTTTTAATCTCCTTATATGTTTGACCATCTCTGAAATCAAGCCGTTCGATATTGTGACGTCATAAGATCGGACGCCCCTCCCGCTATTGTGATTGACAGCCGTGTTTCAACACAAGACCTGCCCTGAGCAAGCTGTGACAGCCGTCGTCATAGTAGTCCGCCATTGTTGATATGCTGGAGCAGAATGGCGTCTAAGCGATTGTGGTGTTCTGTTCTTAGATGTAATAAGGAACACAGCAGTCATTTGGATGTTCCTAAATCCGAGCCGTTGAAGAAGCAGTGGCTGAGTTTTGTTTTTGAAGCGATATGCCCAAAGGATTGACGCGGGGATTCCCTCACAGGGATTCCCCACGATCGTCTGTGCTTTCCTGTTTGCGTGAATCATTTCACACCAGACAGCTTCACAAACGAGAAAAAACGGATCGGTACCAACGTGTTCCTGCTGAACCTCCAGAAGATGTGAGTGTAATGTTTTATTAACCTTTATATTAGTATTTATATTAATCTTTGCGAAATTTGCAAACCTTGCTGCAGGCTTCACGATGAATGCGTCTAAGGTTTACACTCAGGGTACATTACGGCATGTTTTCTATGTACGACGTTCTCAATATAATTCATAATCCCACGTTTATAACGAATAACACGTGGTTATTGTGTTAGATACGGTCAGAGAATGTCTAATACGGTGTACGCACAGAACAGAGGGGCGGGGTGAGCAAAGCTCATTATCATTTAAAGACACATGCACTGAAACGGCGTGCTGAAAACAGAGCTGTTTTTGACCAGGTAAAATTAGTGTTTTCTTACAATACTAATGAGAATTTTTAATTAAAGTATATTACAAACTTTTAATTTAGACCCTAAAGAATCATATTAGCTTGTACAAAAATGGCATTATATGACCCCTTTAACACAGTAAATGCCAAAATTCACAGAATCGTAGTTACATAAAATATGTTTTATGGAATATGGTGACTCAGAACACATGCTTGAAGATTTTAACTCATGAATTTATGAAACTTTAAACTCAATGAAACAAACTCGACATCCGGATCATGCAAATAAAATATATATTTTTAATTGATTTAATTGATTGATTAAAAAAAATAAAAATTTTAATACACTGCAAGAACAGTTATGTAACCATGTAAATGGCTACTCAGAGGTCTGAAGCACAAGTATAGTATGATCCAAAAATCTGAGAACACTTAAGTAAAATAATTTTTTTAAAGCTCAGAATAAACTGAAATATTTCTTCCACACTGTTAATATGGAAATAAACAAACTGAACACTAGAAGAGGTCACAGGAGTTCTGAATAATGGAATATGACTCAGCTGTATCTTTGTAAGCAATAAGGTCCTCGAGGCTATGGAAGCTTGTTTCCGCCACTGAATAATAAATAATAATAATTGCGACTTTTTATCTCACAATTCTGACTCACAATTGCAATATATCAAGTTAGAATTGTCTTTTTTTCTCAGAATTGCGAGATATGAAGTCAGAATTGTGAGAAATAAAGTTGCAATTCTGAGAAATAAAGTCGCAATTGCGAGATATAAAGTAGCAATTCTGAGAATAATGTCGCAATTCTGAGAAATAAAGTTGAAATTTGGAGATATAAAGTTAGAATTGCATGATATAAAGTCGCAATTGCGTGTTATAAAGTCAGAATTGTGAGATATACACTATTCTGAGAAAAAAAAGAAAAAAAAGTCAGTCTTTTTTTTCCCTTACAATTGGACTTTATATCTCACAATTGTGAGTTTAAATCTTGAGATATATACTCGCAATTATGTTATAAAGTCAGAATTGCGTGATATAAAGTCGCAATTGCGAGAAAAAAGTCAGAATTCTGACTTTATAAGACGCAATTGCGACTTTATTTCACGCAATTCTGACTTTATATCTCGCAATTCGGACTTTATAACACGCAATTGCAACTTTAACGCAATTCTGACTTTATATCTCGCAATGCTGACTTTATAACAAGCAATTGCGACTTTATTTCACGCAATTCTGACTTTATATCTCGCAATTCTGAGAAATAAAGTCAGAATTACGAGATGTAAACTCGCAATTGTGAGATAAAAAGTTGCAATTATCTTTTAAAATGTTTTCTGTGGTGGAAACAAGCTTCCATACTTGTGCTGAATCGTGAGTAAGTCACTGAAGGGCGTTGTTAGGCGGAGTGACTTATTCACAATACACCACAGCCTCGAGTACCTTATTGCTTTTATAAATTACCACACAATATAAATATTAAAGCCCAAAAAATAATAATAATTATGTTTCAATGCAACTTTCATGAAGTAAAATCACTAAAAGCCTTCCTTCCACTGGAAAAAATAGTCCCTGATACATTATTTGGCCTTTAGATGGCGGCAAAGACTGTCTTTATGAGTGAGTCAGTCAGCAGAGAAGACTTTTATATTGAAAGGACGAAAACTGGTTGTGAACATGGAGAAGCAAGCAAATGACTAGCGTTTCAGGGCACGGGAAAACCCCATAACTGTTAAAGACAAGATATCGAAACGGACATTCAAACGGATTTTATTACAAATATAGGACTGACCTGAAGGAAGATGCTATATCTACTGTAAATGCAGGTGCAATCTCTTACTCGATCTCTCATAATACTCTACTCTATAAGCTTCAATGAACAACATCAATGAGAATGCTCAGAGACGTTGCTAAGAGTGGTTGCTAGCGGTGTTGTGTAGTGATACATAGAACCATTGGGTGAAGCCGTCATAGCCGTGTTTTATCATGAATAAAACACAGCTATTGACCAATCAGAATCAAGGATTGAAACTAATCATTTTATAAAGTTATATATATCAAATAACCATATCCTTATTATTTTGCTCTTGTAGGGTCACAATGGCTCCTGCCTTCCGCTTGACTATGAAGCCCAAAGCCACAGATAACATGACGCACCTGATGGTGGACTTCAGTCAGGAGAGACAGATGCTGCAGGGCCTCAAGTTCCTCCCCGGTGAGTTCATTAATTACTAACTGGTTATTTCGCTGCTTGTATTACCGGATCAACCTCTCTTGAGTTTGAACCTACAACCTATGAGCTACTCAGCGTCCACCATCTGCATCTTAGTTACTAAACCTGTGATAGAAGAATCTAACACAGGGGTGCAAAACAGGGCCAAAGTCCTAGAATTTAGATTTAACTCTAATTAAACACAGCTAATCAAGCTAATCAAGTATTTCAGGCTTATTTGAAAACTACAGGTATGTATGTGATCCTTTTCCCAGGTATTCATGCAATAGGCCTGCTATAGAACCTATATTGCATTAAAGGGCCCCTATTATGGATTTTTGAAGATGACCTTTCATGTAGTGTGTAGCATCTAGCTCTAAGTGAATGAAAACATCCTGCAAAGTTTTAAATCTGAAAGTTCACCGTTAGGGTTAGGTTAGGTTATAAAGTTATTGTCTTTCAAAAGTAAGAGTCGACTCTGAGTCAATGAAATGAATCGTCTTTCAAACGAGTCATAATCCGTTTCGTTGTGACGTCGAGACGAAACATTAGCATATCGCGCAGACACCAGGGAAACCTTGAACCTCAAACCGGCAGCTGACTCCTGTGGATACTGGATCATGTCGAGAAGACACTGTGCTCTACAACACTGCCCAAGGACGAGCATGTGAAGAATCAGTGGTTAAAATTCATCTTTACTACGATATCACAGCAGTATAATCCTAAACTTTTGCTGTGTTCCCTTTATTTCACTGACGACTGCTTCTCAAATCTCGGAGTTCACTGCAGATGGCGTTGAAGCAAACCGCTTGCTCTTGAAAGATGCTAACTGGCTAACTCACGTTATTACTGTCTTACTGAAATACTTCTGCTGATCAGCTGTGGGCCACTATTACCTAAAACTGTCTCTATTAATGCAGATTGTCTGTCGTTCTCACTAATTTGAGGAAAGACTAAGCATGGAGCAAGATTTGTTTTACCAAAGTTTATGTTACAGTCATTCACGCTAGAGCTCGGCTAATGTATGCACTGTTATTGATACAGTTTCCACATGTTCACCGCAATAAATTAGAAACATACTCTGTAAATAATAAGTATAAGTAAAATAACGGGTTTGTTGATGGACATGCACTTGATAATGCTGATGGTGAGGAATTACAGTTGCAACATCCCATAATACCTCAAACTGTACCTCAAACATCCTGCTAGAGTCTTCCTTGCGATGGAGGTTCGGGTTGAATGAACAGTTCTTCCAGTGTTTCATCATCAGAATCGTGCTCACCTTGATATGGTAAAATCGACGTCATTGTTCGTTACTGTGTTTAGTTTACGGGGTAGAAAGCCTCAGGACAAGCAGAGCTGACGTTCTTATGGCAATGGGCATGTAGACCAATCACAACAGACTGAGCTGTCTGGCCAATCAGAGCAGAGTAGCTCACGGAAAGGAGGGATTTAGAGAGATTGATTCATCTGACGAGTCGTTTGAGAATCATTGAAAATGTGGTGATGTGCAAATGTAGGCCTATATTATGAGAAAATTTAACATTTTTTTTACCTTTGATGGATGTACCTTTGTAGGAGCCTCCAAAACAACATTAGGAAACTTTAAAATAGCATAATAGGGGCACTTTAAATGATAAACATTATCAGAGTTCTTAATTAAAGATGCATTGCTGGCAAATTACCTAAAAAAGCATTTGTTTCGTGATTTTGAGTTTAACCCTCTGGGGTCTAAGGTGTTTTTGGGGTCCTTGAGATGTTCTGACATGCCCTGACATTTTTGCTTTTTTCAGTTGCTTATAAACATATTAATGGCAAAAAAAAATTACACACTATTTAGCACAAACAGGGCTACCATGAAATGTGAGCAACAAGAATGTACATGTCTGCATTTTTGAGAGAATAATGTTTATGCGTGGTTATTGAAAAAACTAAAAACTAAAGTTTCTGAAATAAGGCCATAAAACACATTCTAAATATGTGCCAATAAGACTTTTGTCTAAAAGATGTCATCGCCTAGTGTTTTTTCTTCAAAATGAAGTGAAAATCACCCTGTCTTATCATTCACATAACACAATACATTGATTTGAATTTTGCAAAGCACTTTCTGTTTGGAAAGGCCATATGCGGAGTGGGCGTCAACGGTCATGTACATGTAGTGGTTCACACCTGAGGAGACAATGGGGCCTGCATACTTAATTAGCCATTCATTCAGGTGAGTCACTGAGCCACAAGAATGCAAGCGCAACAGTTGGAAGCATCTCAATTCTTTTTTATTTTTCCTCATATTGTGCTTGCAATTTGGCCTATAATATCCAAGGAAAACATGTCTAGTAATTGTGCAGTTAATTCTCATACTGTATTTTCAGTTTTGGAATATTTATGTGCTCCCCAAATTTGTCAATAATAAAACACAATAAAAGTTATTTAAAGAAAAGGCTTATATTTACCTTTTAATAGTTTGTTTACATCTACCTTGTAAATATTTTTTTTTATTAAAAAGGTTACAATTACAACAACAATTCAAGTGTAATCTTTCTTTGTAAAAACTAAAGTATACATTTTATCATACATATTTCAAAGTTAAGGATTTGATTGATTATTTGATAACTTTATTTTTGACAAAACATATTATATTTAACATAAGCAAATATTGGCAAACAAAAGCTTATTTGAGGTGGCAGATATTTTACATTAAAAATGTATAATTTATCCAAAACTAATCAACGAAATGTTGTCTTTCATATGTCTGTAACATAGGTCTTTCATTTTTATTATAAGAAATATAAATGTTAATTTGCAGTTTAAATCCAGGAAATTTGTTAATGAAAAAAATATTAAAAGTAAGATACAATTGATACAAAACGAAATTCGTTTTAAAGAAAGGATTTGTACTTTCTGTTTTGAGGTCTCTGTGAAAGTTTGAAAGTCTTTTAGTGATTTTTTTAGAGCGCTCGCGTCCATAATGGAGAACTGTCACGTAATATTGTTTTTTCCTCATAAATGCGAACACGAAAAATAAAAGACAAAAGACTTTTAAGTAAAACTTACTTCGCTCTTCAATATGCTGCCGTTCGTCGTCTGAGTTACAATCTTCCTCTGAGGAAAAGGTGCATTCTTCCTCGCTGTCCAGAATCATCTGAAGGGAGTCTTTATTACCGGAGAAGCGTGTCATACTCAAAACGCGATGAACTATCAGTAAGTCTGATGAAGAAACTTTTTATGGCATTGATCAGGGGGCGGGTGCGCTGCATACTAGATCATCTAACGATTTACATGTGAATCGCGCCGGGGGCGGGGCGGCCGCAGCTGATTATAGAGATAATGAGGCAGAAAGGAAAAACGGTACCTCTCCTTGCTTTCAAACGGATTACATGAGTTGAAAACATTTGTTTTTTATATAAATTACTTAATTTAAAAGAGGAGATTTCAAGCTTCATAAAGACATATCTCACGTGCCTGTGTGAGAAGTATTCGCTGAGTTAGGATTCATTTTCGGACGCGTTTCAGAATGGACGACACGGACAGAGAGAAGGCAGAACTCGCTTCGTGTTTATTTTTCTTTATTTGGCGAAAAGCACAACACTTTGTTTTTATTGTGAGTGTACAAAAAAATAATACACACTTAACAGGATAGATAGATGTATAACACAAGCATATAAGATAAAAATTAATATTTTTATTTTATTATTTTTTTGCACTCATACAGAAAAAAACGAGCCTATCGCGCCGGCGCGATAGCCGACCTCAGGGGGTTAAGGGCCAGATTTACGGATAATGTGCAAATTAAAGAACAGATGCAGTAGCTCATTCATTCATTCATTCATTCATTCATTATGATGACCAACACAATCTATGAAGAGCAGCTCATATCAGCGTAGGGTCGATGATATTCAGGGGCAGGTTATCTGCTAACAACACATGTGAAGTACATAAAAAATCACATGGCTTGGCAAACGATATGTTCGGATAACGTCTTACTCTGGCATATTAAATAAATGAAGAAGAGTGGAGAAAATTCCCTCCCTTCTACCACATAATAATGCCACAAATACCAGTAAATTGACTAGCGCAAACTTTAGTAAATCACATTGCATGATTCATTTAAATACTGTCAATACAATTTTATGTCTGAAAGGGAAACTCCTACAAATGCATATGCAATAAGGTCAGCCGCAAAAATAACCCTGTCCATGCATTTTCAGCACTAATGTTTCCCTGCATTTCTTCAGTAGTTCTGGCCCGAAGTCTTACAGTTCAATCAATATTTAAATCAATATTTATCTAAAATCAATATTTTAGATTGTATTTGCATGTGTTATGATGAGCTCTGCTGATTTGTGGCTCATCATATAGGGTAAGCGCACTGACTTCTTGTTTCATCTGCTCTTGTGGTTTGTATGTGTCATGATGACTCTGCTCTTTTGTGAGTCACTCTGGCTCACAGGTCTACAAATGCACCAAATTTCGTCAGCATTTTAAAAATATCACTGTAAAATAGCACCCCTCTCAGCGCTGATATTACAGTTCAGGAAGAGGATTCGGGTAGTGCATTTCTGATTGGCTTTCTAAACGCTTCAGTAGATATCAACTTTTCTGCTAAATCTTTCTGCCTCATCACTCATGGGCCACCTTTACATTTGACGACCCCTGATATAAGTCTCTGCGTTTAAGAATCTCTCTGCTTCTGTCCTTATGACACCAAATGACACATTTCATGAATATTCATTTTCTAAAACTGACATTCCCAGGTAATCTTCCCAGACTGTGCCAGTTTAATATTTGCACAGATATTGTTCCATTGCCTGGTATTCATTAAAAAATAATTTGGAGTACGATTTAGTCAATCAGAAACAAAGGTACTTTACAATACTTTTATTTTTTATTTTTTATTTTTATTTATTCTCCCTTTCCATGGTTTAACTTTTGGGAGAAAATAGGGTGGGGGAAGTAGTGTTAAGTAATGTAATGTAAAATGAGAAGACATCTTTGTAATGTTGTATACATGTGATTTGAATTCAGTTTTGTCTTTCTCTTCAAAAAGCAAAAAAAAAAAAAAAATATATATATATATATATATAGATATATATATATAATTTAATAATTTTATATATAATATATATAATATAATTTTTTTGTAGATTTAGCCTGCATTGAGAGCTAATTTCTGCGATGTCAAAACTCGATATGGTTAGATCAGATAAAAATATTCAACATAATTTTAACAGTTAAAATTCTCAGTGCATTGATCGGATATTTCTTACATAATTGTAAGTTTGATCATCCTAAAATGTCTGCAACGTTGCAAAATTCTTCTTGCTCGATTGACATGCATAAATGAACGTGACACATTATTTGACGACTTGCAAAAATACAAAATACAGAATCTATGTTAATGTCAAATATGTGGAGATTTAACATCACACATTTTCTGATTTCCTGACCTTTCAACATTGTCTGGCACATTCTGACATCTACAGAATTCCCCTTATGAAATAGCATCAGCTGCTAAATATATAGTGATATAGCCAATGACAGATCTGTGCTTTTAATACAAGCAGGGAGGATCAGAGTGACTGTACAGCGTAACTGCAATAGAGCAAGTGAAGAATGGTGTTATTTACGACTGGATGTTATCTTTGGACGGGTGTCTTTAACAGGTTATTTAGGATACGAGATGATCTCACACACACAACATGATTTTAGAACATATTTTAGTATATATAAATAGAGTAACTCTCTTTTAATGTGACCACCTGGTTATTACTCTGTCCCACAAAATCACATCTACGTCCTACAACAAAGCGGGACACATGTGAGAGAGATGCATTTACTACTATTATACTATGTAAATATTGATTTACATTAGTTGGAAAGCATATTTTCATGCTGGATAATAACTATTTAAATTGCCAATAAGCTTTGTTGATTGTGACCGGCTCTGTGACTGTCGATCAATTTGTCCAGGTTTTGCAATATACAATATCAGAGATACAATATAATTTACTCTACTGGACCTATTCAGTCTGCCAAATATAATGAGGCTAGATGGTAAAAATCAGTTTCCTTAATTAGCAACTAGTTTATTTTCCTTCCTTCACAAACAGTATTTTCAATCACACAGTATTAATATTTCTGTTACAAATATTGAAATTATCATAGAAGTACTGGTATAAAAGTTTATAGAGGGTATATAAACACTGATGTCTGCGATCAACATTGAGTAAATCATCTTTTAAAAGTAAATTGACCATATTCACAGAACATTCGTAAAAACTTCCGCAAAAATATAAAAGCCTGCTGGAAAACTTCCGGTAAAATGTTGTTTGTTGGTGTGGTGGTATCTTCAATGTCCTGAGGTAGCTTTAAGAACGTCAATAGTGTAATGCTTAGTTTATAAACAGAATATATTCACTTAAATAGTCAGGCCTAGCATTAGTTTAGTTATTTAAACGCAAGATGACATAAAAAAGACACGTCTCTCAGTGTTCCTACTCAGCAAAATTCAGTTCAACCATCAGTTTTCACACTTTGGTGTGAAAAAAGCATCAACCCTGTAAATTGAAGATCTATTGTGCACTTTAGTTAGATTCATTGAACAAAATGGGAGTTTTCACAAGTGTGCCGAAATCAGTGAGCTTGTGCTGCACTGACGGACAGCTTCTGTGATTTCAGTGTAATTCATTTGCAAGAAAAGTTACTGTTTTTCATGAGACTTTTGTGAGTACTTCATACTTCACCTTGACAAAATTAATTTTTAAACCTAGTGATTTTATAACATTTAATGTTTATTCAAAAGTGAAACTAAGTGAAAAAATATTACAGGCAATGGCTAATATGAGCCAATAAATGCTCCTCTGCCGCCATCTACATTTTATTGTGGTAATTAATGTCTTTTTTTAATAAAAGTGTTTCCTATCAAATATTGGATTTCTTCATCTTGAAATGTTCAGTTTTACAAATAGGGACAATCTCAGAAGGATGAAAAAATTATGTTTTTGGTCATCACATTAAAAACAACAATTTAAGTGCTGGTGTGTGTGTGCCCAATTAAAGACACTGTGTTTCTTATTCAAACGTTCCCATTAGCTTCAAGTCAATAAAACTGGTTTAATGGAAAATTAGGTATGTGTGATTACTGCATGAAAATATAAATACAACATTAAAAAGTCAACCATTGATGGTTTAGTGTAGATGTACAGTGAGGACAGAGGACAGCTAAAAATGCCCAAGCTGGCTTATCGAAAACCAGGAAGTAACCGTGCAAATGGTCAATTAATGCTTCAAATATAAAGATTGTATCAATTACATCATTACACCATTAAGTGGCGACAAGTGACTGTTAAAAATATATATTTGTCATTGAATCGTTCATTCAAGAGATGCGTTAAAAAAAGCTGATTCATCCAGTCTTTATGAGTGAGTCATTGAATCATTCACTCAACCCGATTTTTTTAAAAACATTTTAAAAAGACTGCAGCAATTAGCATTTTGTCAGAACCTCTAATAAATGTTATTTTGTGTAGTTGTCTGCTCAGAATCGTAGGAAACTCATGATCTCTATTTGAAACACAAAAAAGGTGATACAGTGAGTATGCATGAAAACACTCAGTGCTCTGTTGTGATCTTCCCCACTTAGTGCCAAGAGCCCCAGAGATCGTGCTCGGGGACTGTCTGGTGATGGATAATGAGGTGACCGTCAGCTGGAGAATGCCGATGGAGGACAGCAAGATCGACCATTACATCTTAGAGTACAGAAAGACCAGCCACGAGGGTCTGCCGCGTGTGAAGGACGAGCTGTGCTGGGAGGTGCTGGACGACATCAGGACCACTGAACACACACTACAAGGTGCTGATGGCATTGTGCAGCTGCAGAGTTGCTTTAGCACAGTTGATGTAAGGAATAATTGATGACGGGATGCGTGGTGCATCATGGCCGTTACAGCTCGGGTGTGCATTATTTTCAATAATTCAACGGCCCAATCTTATAATTCAAGTCAATTATTCTGCTTATATTACGGTTACCTCAACTCAAGACATTATTCAGATGTTGTATTTCGAAACATTTGTCAGGTTTTTGTCCTTTAAACACTTTTGCATGTAGGAGTAATTTATTACGCATCTCATCTCATGCCTCCGTTGCTTATTCCAAAACGTCATTTTAGAGCTAGTAATGGAGGCTTGAGCCACTGATGGTAGTCTAATCAAGTTATTAATGTAGTTATAGAGAGAGAGAGAGAGAGAGAGAGAGAGAGAGAGAGAGAGAGAGAGAGAGAGAGAGAAGATTGATTAAGCGTGTGTGAATTACCTGAGTCTGTGCGTCTCTACTAATAGCGAAACGGTAAGTTTATCTGCTTCAAGAACAGCACCGTTATTACCTCACTAGTGAGAAATGTCACGTAGCTTTTAAGTTGCTAAACTATTTTACTGATAAAATCATCAGAGCAGCACTGACAACACGTTTCTGTGCGAGTGTGTGTCTGAACTGTATGTGTGTGTGTGTGTGTGTGTGTGTGTGTGTGTGTGTGTGTGTGTGTGTGTGTGTGTGTGTTTGAGCGGGAGAAAGAGAGTATGTGTTTTCCGTTCATAATAAAATGTCATTTTGGGGCAAAAACATGGAAATAATTGGACATTTTTATCCTATTGTTTACTAAATTGTTTTTGCTCGATCAGTGTGATTTTAGGTTTTGGTTCTTTTGCTGTTGTCAGCTGCCTGGAACTACTTTAGCCGTGTGTTTCCCTGAAAATAATATAATAATAATATGCATACTATTATAGTTTTTGTTAATATTTTGAATTAGATTTTATTGTTTATTTTATTTATTAGATTTTTGTTTTTTGTTGTTTTTAATATATATATATATATATATATATATATTTAGTTTTATTTAGTTTTAGTTATTTTACTACTTCAACTAAAATTAAACAAAAATGAAAATTTTTGGATTTGCAACTAGCTGAAATAAAAATGTTTGTTTTTTCTGTTTTATTTTAGCTAATGGTTGTTTTATTTCAAGTAATGAAAATTTTTATAAGTTTTAACGATAATAAAATTAGCAGTTATGTGCTGCTTTTCATGACCTTGTTTAAAATATTCTACATTTCCCACTTATATTCTATATTATATTCAATATTCTATTCATTCGGCAGGGTTAAGATTTGACTCCAAATTCATGAACTTCCGGGTACGAGCATGTAACAAAGCAGCCGCAGGTGATTATTCGGACCCGGTCACCTTGGAAACTAGAGGTAGGGTTGTGTATTAAACTATGTAAAATCATTATATATATATATATATATATATATATATATATATATATATATATATGCATATGTGTTTGTGTGTTTTTTCAAAGGTATGGGGTCAGATTTTTTTTTTTAACGTGACAGTAGAGACATTTATAATGCTGTTCTTTTGTTCTCTACATTCATCAAAGAATCCTGTAAAAATACTGTTTTTCAACATTGATAACAATCATAAAAGTTTCTTGAGCGTGAGTGATGCTGAACATTCAGCTTTGATCACAGGAATAAATGACATTTTACAATATTTTCAAACAGACATTCAAACATTATAAAATTATAGCTATAATATTTCACAACCTTATAGACCCCAAACTTTTGACAGTAGTTTTATTTGTAAAAAGGAATGTTACTGAATTGTTCCATTAGTACTTCTGTGATATTGATGGTTGTGTCTCTCTGTGTTAGCATTTAACTTCAGCTTTGACTCCACGTCATCTCATCTGAATCTGAAGGTGGAGGACCGGGGCGTCGAATGGGATCCGCAGGGAGGAAAAGGCCTAGACAGCAAAGTCAAAGGGAAGGAGAACAAGGGCAGGTAAGAAGTTTCAAATATAGCATCGTTCTTTCATTGAATCAGCCATGGATGAGATTAAACAAACATGTTTTTGCACTCTCAATTTCTGAGTTAGCAGACAGAGACCTGAATGTCGGGTGGAAACCTCGGATCTCCATATTTCGTCATTTTTATTCATAAATCATTATTATTGGTCACCCTTTATATCTGTCTGTGGGTTTTGCATGTAAAATGAAAAATATTGCTTGCTAAAACCTCATAACTCCATTGGATACTCAAACTGTCAGTCAAACCTCATAACTCCACCCACCTCTATCGTGAATTAAGTGCTGCACACACTTCGTCACTGCTTGTTTGCAATGCAATGATACATAGAGACGTGGTTGTTTGAAAAAGTACTGTATTTTTGCCCACATAGCTACAGTAAACTCCATAACCTGTATGTTTTTGAAAACGTAATGCGATGCCTTTTCTGCCTCAGATACAGCGGTTCTAATGATGGACAACACACGTACGTCCGAAATTATCTGAAATTCGGTAGTCAAAAACCTTGTAACTCCATTTGAGCTTGATTTTGCTACAGTGTAATTAATATAATGACACATTCAACTGTCTGACCATTTATGATGCCACAATATCAGCTTTGACAATGCGATGTTTAATTATTTAAAAAAGACAGTGTTTTTTTCCATTTCCTGAAAAGTAGCATTTTTTGGAGACACGAGGTTTCCGCCCGACAGTGACGATATGTGATGTGGTGTGTGTTAGTAGATTTATTAATAAAAACATCAGTTAGTGTAATTCCCTATTCGGAGTGTAATGTACTACAGCGCTGTTAATGTTACCTAAATCATTACAGAAATTAAACTAAAATATCATTTTTAGATGAAAAAAGCTTCAATTTAAATGAAAATTAGAAATTAAACTGAAATGACTGAAATAAGTGTATGTTGAAGTACTAAAATTACTACAACAAAAATTTAAGCTAATTAAAAATATACTATATATACTATAGTATATAAATAATACTATAATAATACACTGATATGATAATGTGAATAATTACTAACCTTCTCTGTCATTTTAATCCCATCCAAATGGCCCATTCTGAACTTTCTCCAGACTGCAGCCTTCTTTACCCTTTATAAAACTTAAAAAGAGAAAATCAGTAGACGCTCATCTCTTTTTGCACTTATCCTGTGCAAATCGCCGATATTACAGACGCCCGTCTTTGCTGTTATGTAATGCTCATTTATAATTAATCTCCACAGAACACTGGTACTTTAATTACGCTGTTGAAATGAGTCTTTAGCAAATCTCAAAATAAATATATCTATTTTTATTACTATACATTATTTTGGTCAACTTCGGTTGTTTTTAAATTGTGCTTTATAAATAAACATTTTATCGTATTTCAAAAACAGTGAAGAATTTTAAAATCTGCCATTTGTGACCCTGGACCACAAAACCAGTCACATGGGTCAATTTTTTTTAAAACTGAGATTTATGCATCACATGAAAGCTGAATAAATAAGCTTTCTGTTGATGTATATGGTTTGTTAGGATAGGACAATATTTGGTCGAGATACTATTAGAAAATCTGAAATCTGAGGATGCAAAAAAAAAATCGAAACATTGAGAAAATCTCCTTTAAAGTTGTGCATTTATGCTGGCGATTGTGCTGCATTCACTCACAAAAATACATGTTTTATATATTTACGATAGGAAATTTACAAAATATCTTCATGGAACATAATAATTACATAATAAAACGATAATTTTGACCCACATGTATCGTTGGCTTTTGCCACAAATATACCCGTGCGACATGTGACTGGTTTTGTGATCCAGGGTCACATTTATCAGTTATTGGCAGTAACTTAAAAAGCATTATCGGCTTATCAGTCCTAAATGTCGATGCATCCCTGATAACTCCCTGCTCTTGTTCTTTCCTTTCTACCAATCAGCAGTGCACATTTCACCAATCTGAAGAATATGTCCAGGTGACCGTGTGTCTGTTAGCGTTGGCCTTTAGCTCTCTCTGAGCGCACTGAACCGACCGCTGGCTTACCTAGAGCTCCTCTACGGGCTGTGTGTTCACTGACACTGATCTGAGCAAAGCACTGCATGAAAAAGGATCACAGATCACGGCTTTAATACAGTATCTCCATACATTACCTACTTAATTAGTGCTGAATTAAAATAATTTTCTAAATAATTTATGTGTGATCCTTATTTATGGAGTGTCTGTTCTTCTAAAGGGGTTTTCTGTGTTTCTAAACTGAGTGCTCTTGTATTGATTACGGATTTTGCATGTGCCACTTGTGTTACTGAAAGTAGAATATATAAATAGATCTATCATATGATATATTTTTGTATTATTATTATGATGCTTCTGACCAAAAATTCAACCTGTACTTAACACCTTTTCTATCACTTCCCTCTTTCAAACTTTGCCATTTCTTGAAATGTTTTCAAATGATGACCTACATTTTGGTTGTGCAACTTTTAATTCAACTTAATACTAAATATAAAGTTGCTTTTCCATGCTCACATCCTTATGACTGTGGTGAGTAAGCGTTCGCCTGAAATCACCGCTGTTATGCTTTTCTCATCCGTCATTTCATTACGGCAAACAAAGTGCACTGACCTACATCAATTTTGCATGCAATTACACCTGTCATGCTTTGAAACTAAAGCATCTGGTATGTTGCTAAGTATCTTGAGATAATGCTCAGTCTTTTAGGACGTTTTTATATGCCTTTTGTTTGAGTCGTCCTTCACCGGCCAGCTGTTCTTTTGCTAACGTGTGGGACCTTACAGATGGCTAATGGAGGAAGGGAAAGGAATTAATCATTCCTTAATCATGCTTCAATAAAAATACACTTATTTGTGCACTTTGTTGAATTCTATATCAAGTACACTACAAAATACACAATCAATTGCCTCTAGTGTTGCGTAATTGCTCTATAATAGCCATTCATAGTCTGCACAGCCATTATTGTTCAAATTATTAAGAGACATAGAAGCCTTTTTTGGTGTTTTTTGTTTTTGTTGCATTAAACTATTTGAGTAGCATTGCATCATTTGTGCTACTGTGGCTAATATGTTACGCATTGCTTTTTTTCATGAATCTCTCCAGATTTTCCATAGTTTGTTCCCACCACCATCACAAACAGTAGGGTTGGGTTGAAAATATAAATTTCCCTATTATAATCAATTCTAATTTTGATTAACTGATATAGATTCTTAAATATTTTGTGCTGCGCTGTTTTTCAGTTGATGTGTAAACCAAAATTGACCAAACATTGTCCGCCATCCAATAAATTGCAATAAGTTGAGAGCTTTGTTGCTTTTTGAAACAAAGTCTTGGATTTCAAATTATGTAAATTTTATTACAAAATTCAAACGTTTGTTGCTCTATAATGTGGCGTAACTGATCGCTGTGGGAAGTGAACTGATCAACTCTTCCACTTTACTACTAGTTATAGCACAAAATAAAGATAAATGAACATAAGAAGGTATGTTGAAAGATACTTACTCAATTGTACCATGTAATTTTAAATGTTTGTACACAATTAGTTGTTAATTTTGTTTTTAAGACTGACAGGTTGCTGTATAGTTTACAGCAATTTGACACTGTACTGACATATATCCAAATGAATCGTTTATTAAATCTTATCAGGATCTGATGTGAATCGCAAGCATGTGAATTTAAAATCGAATTGTGAAATTTGTGTCAATACCCAGCCCTAACAAACAGGGACATGCTGTGTTTGATAACTAAATGAAACTCTTCTCTTCTCTTCTCTTCTCTTCTCTTCTCTTCTCTTCTCTTCTCTTCTCTTCTCTTCTCTTCTCTTCTCTTCTCTTCTCTTCTCTTCTCTTCTCTTCTCTTCTCGTCTCGTCTCGTCTCGTCTCGTCTCTTCTCTTCTTGTCTCTTCTCCTTGTTTCTTCTCTTTGCGTCTCGTCTCTTCTCATCTTGTCTCTTCTCGTCTCGTCTCGTCTCATCTCTCCTCTTCTCGTCTCGTCTCTTCTCATTTCTTCTCGTCTCGTGTCTTCTCTTCTCGTCTCTTCTGTTCTCGTCTCTTCTCGTCTGGTCTCTTCTCATTTCGTCTCGTCTCTTCTCTTCTTGTCTCTTCTCGTCTCATCTTGTTTCTTCTCGTCTCATCTCTTCTCTTCTCGTCTCTTCTTGTCTCATCTCGTTTCTTCTCGTCTCATCTTGTTTCTTCTCGTCTCGTCTCTTCTCGTCTCTTCTTGTCTCATCTTGTTTCTTCTCGTCTCGTCTCTTCTCGTCTCATCTCTTCTCGTCTCATCTTGTTTCTTCTTGTCTCGTCTCTTCTCGTCTCGTCTCTTCTCGTCTCTTCTCGTCTCATCTTGTTTCTTCTCGTCTCGTCTCTTCTCGTCTCATCTCTTCTCGTCTCATCTTGTTTCTTCTTGTCTCGTCTCTTCTCGTCTCGTCTCTTCTCTTCTCGTCTCTTCTCGTCTCATCTTGTTTCTTCTCTTCTCGTCTCTTCTCGTCTCATCTTGTTTCTTCTCGTCTCGTCTCTTCTCGTCTCATCTCTTCTAGTCTAGTCTCAAACTCTGTGTGTTGTGGGATTAGTATTGTGTGTTTAGTGTTTTGATGATTTATCTCTGCACTCAAACCATCTGATGTGTGTGCATTGTGTGTGTGTCGAGTATGTGTAGTGACGGTTTGTGTGTCTGTGATGATTTCAGAAGTGGAACTCCGTCTCCTAAACGAACATCAGTGAGCCGCTCACCGGCCACCAGAGGAGCCAGGGACCGCTTCACCGGAGAGTCCTACACAGTTCTGGGTACCAAAATAGCCTTGTTTCAGTCTACACTGCCATCCAAAAGTCTGGAATTGGTTTGGAAGAAGTTTTTTCAAGCGATCAATTTCTTTTCATGTCTTTTAAAGAGGACCTATTATGCCCTTTTACAATGTTTTGTTTTTTGGCTCTACTAGAACAGGTTTTTATGCTTGAATGTTCAAAAACACATTATTTTCCCCATATTCTCCATTGTTGCAGCTCCTCTCTTCCCAGTCTGTCAGTAACGCTCTGTTTACTTCCTGTCTCTATGAAGCCCCTCCTTCTGAAAAGCACACTGTGCTCTGATTGGTCAGCTGGAGTAGTTTGTTTTGATTGGTCGAGCGCTTCGAGTGTTTTTTGGAAATGTCCCGCCCCTTACCATAACCACCAGTTTAACACACTACTAACTAACTCAACCAGGCCCCGCCCCTTTATCCTGCGTATTAATTATTTAAATGAGGAATATTGTGACGTGTTCGTTCCCGGAAGAATCTCAAGACTACAATGGAGGCGTTTCAGGAGTTCAGAAACACTGACACTGATATAGAGAAGAACTCCCGCTGGAGGGACTTTGGAAAAATGTTTCATGCTCAGACAGCAACATTACACACTAAAGAAAGATGACCATGTAAAAAAAGCATAATTAGTCCTCTTTAAACATTTGAGTTTAAAAGTGATTCATATTCAGTAATATTATCGATTTAACAGCACTAAAACAATTGGATGAAAACAACTCTTAAAATGAATTGAGCTGAATAATGACACTATTGTCTTCTGTAGAGCTGTATAGCTTCTGTGTTTCATAATTGATTAACTTTCAAACATTGACAGTTATTGAACTGAATTGAATTAAGCTGAATAATGACACTTTGTAGAGCTGCTTTACAGCTGAAATTAAATGTATAATTGATTAATTTTGCACCATTAACACTATTATTTTCTTATTTATTAATGTGAAGCTTTTAAACAATCTGTTTTACGCGCTATACAAATGAATGTGACATGACTTGAAAACAACACTTACTACACATCTCTACACAAACGTGTTTGCTGGAATAACGCCACTTTATTGACATTCTAATAATATGAAGACACTGTTGTAGTTAAACTGGTATGTTTGTCTGCATGTTTAGGTGACACGAGTATAGAGTCTGGGCAGCATTACTGGGAAGTGAAGCCTCAGAAAGACTGCAAGTCCTACAGTGTTGGTTTGGCCTACAGAAACCTTGGGAAATTTGACCAGTTGGGGAAGACCAACACCACCTGGTGTATCCACGTCAACAACTGGCTGCAGACCTCATTTGCGGCCAAACACAACAACAAGGCAAAGAATTTGGATGTGCCGGTACCTGACAGCATAGGAGTCTACTGTGACTTTGATCGGGGTAATGTACAAAATCTGATCTAAAATGGCACAAATCTGTGTAGCAGTTGTTTTATGCTTGATTAACCCTAAGGCCGTGTGTCCACCAAAGCGTTTTTTTCACGCGGCTGGTGTATTTTTTCAATTGTTTTCAATGGGAGCGCTGCGTTTTTTAAATGCCATGAGCGTAACAAGGCGCTGAGCGTTTTTTTCATGCTGAAGCGCTGATCACCCACCGTTTTTTACCGGTCGCCGAGAGTTGAAGAATGTTCAGCAGCGCTCATCACTGTCACTTTTTGCTCACCCGTCCAATCACAGTGGAGGAGGGGCGGGACTAACGACCAACCGCCACATTCTGCTTGTACAACGTCAACAGAGGACAACAACAAGCATAATAACAGAACAAAATAATTTATAACAAGATCCAGAAAAAATACGTTACATTGTATCGACATTTTAATATAGAATCAACACAGAAACAAAATATGTGTGAAATGAGATACTAGTAACACTTTCGCAGATATTCCGTATCATAACAAGCAAAGCATTAGCCTAGAAATCTAGACGCACCCTAGCTAGACCCAGGATCATCTAGCAACTCTCCGTTGGCTTGCGAGCTGGAAAAACCAAACTCTAGTCAGGCCAATCACATCGTGTATAGAGTCGGTGGGCGGGCTTAACATAATGATGGAAGAGTTGCAACGGTTCCGCGTGAATTCCCTGCTACTTGAAAACAAAGAAGAGCTGTTGCTGGCGAACAGCGGTCTTTCCAATCGGCTTTGGCCGCGACTCTGGAGGACTTGGAGTTCAGCTTTTCTT